>NW_027096039.1:0-350792 GCF_040115645.1 Euwallacea fornicatus
TGGTTGAGCGCCTTGAGACAGGTCCGTACTTGGGGAACTTCTGTAGAGTGACTGGAGCGTGGAGTGGGTGCTCAAGGTAAGTAAACGAAAAAATGCTCTCTTAATTTTTATTAGCATCATATATTTTGTAATAATTCATGCAATATATGTCTCGCTCACAGAAAACGTTACCCCCTCCCCCAATCACTGATGGAAATTATAATGTATGTTTTCTTAAGTGGTACGATCTTCTGCCGCATTCGAGCTATATTTACAGAATGCTTTTATGCATCGACTCTTTAGTAAATACATCTACGAAAATAATAATAATAATAATAATGTGTACCAATGGTACTGACATTAACATATAGAGACTTGAAACCCGATTTATGAAGCAATTAATTTATTAATAACATATTCAAATAGCACTTCGGCATTTCTACTACTGCAATTGCATACTTTGAAAGCATGACTATTACAATTGTTTTCGCTAGGTCTTAATTTGGGTACCAGGTCAGCATCATCTTTTTCTAAATTGAAAATTCGTATTGAATCGGCAAGATAGTCTTTCAAAAACTCAAATTTTGCCTGTCCTTTCACAAATATCAAATCAATATTTTTTAAATGGTTTTCTAAAATATTTTTAATTTGCTGATATTTGATATTCCCCGAATCAAATGGAATACCATGAACATTGTTATAGAGATATGCAGCAGTTTTCCGATCATTTGCATGTAAACTAGAAAATTTAATCGGGCATTTAAACAAAAAGGATTTCAAATGTTTACCATCGTAGATGGTGAGTTCTTTCGTGGTAAACATTTTGTTAATTATATAACCTTGCATATCCAGTACGGCAAACTTCATTTTACACTTTCGAATGACAAAAAAGAATTGTACCCTCGGTTCGCAAATCTCTATGTAATAATAACTACTTCTATTACTACCGCTGTAGTAGGTCTGGGTCGGAACAATGGATTGCACCCTAGGATCCCAAATCTGTATTTAATAAATACTAAAATTCACTTTTCGCTAATTGAATGAAAATAACCACCTTGTGCTATCACAGTAGTAGTAGTAGTAGTAGTAGTAGTTCTAAATTTTGAAGTCGAACCACATGAGAATGTCACTGATCGAGAGGAACTACCCTAGGTTCCCAAATCCGTATCTAATAAATACTAAAATACGCTTTTCGCTAATTTAATGAATAAAAATAACCACCTACCTTGTGCTACCACTAAAGTAGTAGTACTAAAGTTCAAAGTCGAAAAATGAGCTCACTTATGCGTCTTTTGCTCCTGCTAAACGAAAATTGCAAAGACTGGTGCAGTTAATAGGCTGACATCTTCGCAATGTGAATATATAGCAATTTGCATAAATAGCATTATGAAGATGTATTGTAGCATGCATCATTAAAAAGCGTTTTACATTTTTAAAAACTTTATTCATCATTGTACATAAAACATTTAAAAGAGCACACGTTGGTAGAAGCAGTCTTGAACTGGACTAGTCATCAATAGGTTTGGATCTTCACACGAAATGTTTTGGTTATATATGACGGGATGATAGGGTACATTTTACTTTGATGCAATGATTTTTTCCATTACTGTTATGTGCTGCTGATGATGTGAAAAGAGTCGTTTAGGGTATTTTCATCTTTAAACCCTTGAATATTCATATTTTTAATTGTTCAAACTTTAGGAAAGTAAATTTCTTGATGGAATATTCTCTAATCCGGCGTTTAATATTTCGTAGGTTTTCTAAAAAAGTTTCTATTCTTTCAAGTCTAGTTGTCATTTCGACTTGCAGTATCTTTATAAACAATATTTCAACTGAACATTAAGTTTTAACGCTACATATTGATGGTGGTGGTGGTGGTGGTGGTAGGAATTTAAAGCTGTTTTACAATTTTCGTAAGTGGATTATAACTAAATATTTTGTCATGAATAATGAGGCAATAGGCTGTCGTTTTATCAGTCACTTTTTCTGCAGTTTCAAATTCCACTCTCATAGTGACTGATCCAGTTTGAAGTAAATCTCTTTGGTGAGTACAATTGATGTAAACAAGTGGAGCTTTATCTTTGAATTCGGACGGAGTGAAAATCGGTTCTTGTGCGTTATTATAGTAAACCTGACGAAATTCGGAAAACATTTCATACAGGGTTGCAAATCTATTATTTTTAAAATCAAGTTGCAAGTCACCATACGGGTATCTTTCAGAATTTAAATACACATTTACGTTTCGTAGGTCACAGTGATCAAATTTGCTCATATCCTTTTTAAGATTACCTCTTTTGTCTTTTTGAAATGCGAGTATGACATGGCGTGGAGTTTCAACTTTGGTCGATGTCTTTACCGTCCAATTGTGTCTGGTGGCTTCTAATAACTCTGGATATTCAACTAATTCCCAGCTTCGAAAAGTTAATAAGATGTCAGTATTTTTATCAATAGTTTTTGTAAGTGCTAATTCCTGAGGAATTGCTACTGTTAAGTGTGGAACTCTCCAACAGAGTTTTGTTATCGTAAGTTTCGGTTTTTCTGTAGATGCTGCCGTTTGTACCAATGCATTGGAATCATCGTTAGCTCTAACTAGGATTAATTCTTGATGTGAATTTAAAATGATTTTCTTATAATCTTCAAAGAAACCAGAGTACATCTTAAGAGGAATACATAAAGAAACATTTCCGTTAGAGTCCGTCATGATGCTTTTTTCTTTTTCTACCGGATACCATCCCGCGTTTTGAAGCTTAGCGCTTTCATTTAAATTATATGATGAATAACCCTTAAGGGTTGCTGTTATACCAACATCTCGTACTGCGTCAATTGTCACTCCATTTAGAACATATCTCAACTCTTTGAATAAAAACGCCGCGGCATTATTTATCAAGTATGTGTTTGTAAGTGGCGTACCATCCTCTTTCGTAACCTTTAGTTCAATGTAAAGTTCACTTTTGCAGGGTAAGGGATATTTTCCGGTTTGCTGTAAGGATATTCTAATTTCATCGTTTGTCCCCAATTTAGTAGGATTGAATGGATCAAAAGAGAGCACTTCCCAGCTTAAAATTGAGTCGTCAATAAAAACTTTTTCTTGGACGTTTATATGATCCATTTTTTAATGTAAATCCTAGGGAAACAAGAAACTGTTTATTCAAAGACGTTAACCCTCTTGTGTATCGTTTCGTACTATCGGGGGTTTGCTGCTTACAAGGTGTATTAAACCTTCTGACAAAATCTAAATTAGGTGTTCTATTATATAGAATTACCATCGTGAGTCCAAGCGTTTAAGATGAAGTCTTAATGTCACGGATTCACCTCGAAAATTAATCAAATCGCCCTCTTGATCAACTAGTTTCACTGTTATTTTATCTACAACGTTAACGATTACGGGAAAATAAATGACATTCTGAGGGGTTTCGATTATTTTAAAACCGGGCGGTACACTAGGAAAAAACTGATGTATTACATGAACTGGCGTACCATTTAGAAAAGACCCTTCAGCTATACTGCAATCGATATTTATAGCATTCACCTTAAAGATATCTGCGGGGTGATCAGACACTGTCAAAGTATTAGCCGGTATGTCCTGGTACTCAAACCCCAAAAGTTTTGCTATAGTTCCTTCTTCAAATTTAACATCTACAGATGAAATAAGATGTGTTCTAAGAGTGTTATTGTTTGCAGTTAACTCAAATGTCTTTTTGTCTCCAATGTCCTTTTTTATATAATTAGCTATATCTTCTATCTCGTAACAACCTGGTGGTATTGTGATATATTCTTTATCAATAATAAACAAATTAGATCCGGACTCAATATTTGGAATTGAATTGAAAGTTTCAAAGTTGACTAGACCGATTACGTATTCGAAATTGTCGTCTAGATGTATAGGAGGGTTAAATTCCGCAGTGAGAGTTGCAGAATTACCGGTAAGAACAAAACTATAAGACATGATTCGTCAATATTAAAATTATAAATAAATCTCTTGAGTTCTATACACACTATTATAAAGGAATTCTAAACAGAGCTGACCACAATTCATTTGCTCATCAGCTTGATACCTCGTATAATTATACTTTATATCGTTCTTGAGTCCATCACTCTTGAAATACTTAACCAACTCCTTTGGAGGTTTTAAGTTCCCATAACTATCGAAGTATGTAATACTTTTCCCTTTTTTAGCATAACAAATCCAATGAGTTCCTTTGTTGACTGAATCATCCAGGTTCACTATACCACGCTCGTTCTTTTTAATTTTCTGTGGTAATTTATTTCTCATGAAAATACCTCGAAAATGTGGAATTTGTAATTTTTTTACGTATTTTAATAACTGAAAATTTGTTAGTGATTTTCGAGGTATTCCACTTAACAGTTTTTTGAATATGGTTTTAAGTAAAGTCCACATCCTGATTTGTATGGTTTCAGGTATAATCCGCTCCCTTCTTTACCAAGTGCTATAGCTTCCATTGTCTCGTTGTGTCTTTTCGCTTCTTCCAATTTTTGAGAAGCTGCTTTCGCATCGTTTACCGCTTTTGCAATACCAGCAGCTCCACCTCCTAATGCACCTAATGCCGATAAACCAGCAAACAGAGGTATCAGAGGCAAAAATCCACCTGATTTAGGAATAGGAATAATTCTCCTTTTGGGGGGTGAAACTTTGCCACTCTTTTTTGCAAGTGCTAGGGCATACTTGGCACTAGATTTTAAGTTTTTAAACTTTTGTCCGATGAGACCCTTTTTCACGTTTAAAATTGCTCTGTTTAGAGTTATCTTTCCACCTTTCAAACCTCGACCTGTTTTCCTTTTTCGCAGCCCCATTCCTAACTTTGTTTTCACATTCATAGCTCCGCTAATACCCAACGCTGCAATTTTTTCACCGATTCCCGAATCACTTGCCTTGAACCGTGCTAGTGCTTTTGATGCTAAGATTTTATCCGCTTCGTGTCTACTTTGTAAATCTTTTCTCTCGGCGTATGCTATGTCGTGCTCTTTACAAGCTTCATCTAAAGGATTTACACCCGTATCACCTCTTGTCAGTCTTTCCTTCAACTTGGTGCCAGGACCGCAGAAATTGAACCCGGGAATATGCAATTCAACGGGTAATTTGTTTATCAAAGTATTGACAATACCAGTTCCTCTTTTTTTGCTAGTTTTTGAACGAATGATGTGATGACTGTGGAAGTCGATCATTATATAACACTATCCCGCAACTGATAGACATTCACTTTTTATGTGCTTTAAGTACCAAAAAGATGCGTCTTGAAAAACAGTTACATTCGATAACCATTAAAGATTACGAATTTACAAAAAACACTTTCAGGAAACATGGTGACTTATTTCAGGGAAGTAGTAAAAGGGGTTTAGTTATTGGCCCATCAGGATGTGGAAAAACTAATGTGATGATATCTTTAATTGAAGATCGCAATGGATTGCGTTTTAAAAATTTGTATATTTATTCCAAGTCGTTGTATCAGCCAAAATATGAATATTTGAGAACACTTATGCAACCTCTTAAACAAATCGGTTTCTACGAGTCAGATAATGCCGAAAATATTATCGATCCAAGAGAAATTGAATCTAATTCATTGATTATTTTCGATGATATCGTTTGTTGTGATCAGAATATTGTTAAGGATTATTTTTGCTTTGGACGGCATAAAAACACTGATTGTTTTTATTTGTGTCAAACATATTCTTCTATACCTAAACAATTAATACGAGACAATGCGAACCTACTTATCATATTTCAACAAGATGTCACAAATTTGAAACATATTTATCAAGATCATATTAATGTCGATATGTCATTTAATCAGTTTAAAGACTTGTGTTCGCTCTGTTGGAAAGAACTGTACGAATTTTTAGTAGTGGATAAAGATTCAAATTTAAAGTGCGGTAGATACCGAAAGGGATTTGATACATTTATTTACCTATAAAAGGAACGGTTTTCAAAGTAACTTCACTTTACCTCCTCCTCCTCCTCCTCCAACATGGATGACGAACGTTTAAAAAGAGAGCTGGTTAAATCGAGAAAAGCAGTGAGAGAAAAATATCAGAGTCTAAAAAATGCAGAATTTGAGACGCAAGCTAGACTAGAGCAAACCTACAAACCACTAACACAACCTTTAGAACAATTAATTTCAGCTGTTCATGGTAAGAGTGAACCACTGGATATAATAACCGAAGGAAAAAAGGAAGAAGAAAGATCTTTTAATATCGAAAATGCAGCATCTGCAACTTCAACCCCAAGGAAAGAAAAAAAATTGAAAACTGGGAAAACTCCACTTTTACCTTTAAAGATGCCCTCCTTCTTTGATGAAAGCTTAACGTCAAAAAGTCAATTTCCTTCTTTTTTACGTTCAGTGGAGATTGGTGAAACTACACCATTTCAAGAAGAGTCTAACGAGAAATCATTGAATTTATCGGATATTTTAGAACAATCAAAGCTGTCAATACAACCAATAGTTAGTACTCCTGCTTACGAAGAGTGGCTAGAAACCTACCACGAACTACCAAGAACTTATATTGACGATAATATAAAAGACAAAAAACATACTTTCGATCATCAATTTGGTATAATTCACGACATTGAAACAGACAAGTTATTTTTAGGCTTAACTCAAAAACCTGTCGAACTTATCGGCAAAGATGTAAAAGTTGCAGGAATAACATATCCTGGAACAGTCGGATTATATGAACTATTGTTTAAAATAAATCCGCTCGGCTACAAAAAGGAGGATTTGGATAATTATATGGATATATTGAAAAGGACTAACGCTTATAGAAGGAATCATGATCCCAATGATCAAGTTCAAGGTACTAAATCAACCAAATACATTACAATAATAGCACCATACTTGCAGGAAAAAGGTATCACGAAAACTAGAAGTATACAATCTTCCCAAACGAGTTTCAGTAGACCTACCCTTCCGCTCGTTAGGCCCCGAAATAAAAAGGGATCGGGATTAATTTTAAAAAATCACAAATCACAAACGGATTATGTATATTGGAATGATTTGAATGAACTCGTTGACAGGCTTCGTTTACTTATGGCTTCTACGACAGCAGGTCATACAGGTCATAATAACGAAATCATTTCTATTATAGAAGAACTTAAGGAAGCAGATGTTATTGTATAAAAAAGTACCTTTTTTTATTTGCATTTTATTTTCAAGATGACTGTCGATAAGTTTGGTCGACACATTTCAAAAAAAACAGTCGCCGAACATTTCGAAAAACACTTTGTTAAAAGTAACAAGTCTATTAACAAATTGGACATTGGTTTTAATATGAAAAAAATTGAAGAAAAGATGATAAACGAAATACTTTTACTAAAAAATGAGTTAAATGATACAATAAAAAATATGGATGATAAAAATCAACAGCTCACGGAAAAAATAACCATATCCACAAAGGAA
Source organism: Euwallacea fornicatus (assembly GCF_040115645.1). Classification (NCBI taxonomy): domain Eukaryota; kingdom Metazoa; phylum Arthropoda; class Insecta; order Coleoptera; family Curculionidae; genus Euwallacea; species Euwallacea fornicatus. The sequence continues at coordinate 7,392 of NW_027096039.1, forward strand.
CTTGCAGAACTAAAAGATAAGGTGAACGAAGTGGATGGATTTTTGAACAAAGTCGATGAAGTGTCAAGATTTAACACTTTCGCGTTACGTAACAGGCTTCTGCAACTTGAAGCTGTTGTTTCCGAAATAAAAAGTGCTATTAAAAAGCGATAAGTTAGTGTTAGCTTAGTTATGGTACTCACATCAAAGGAAACTGTGGCTCACGAGTTACATAAACCTGCTAGGAAAAATTATAAAAGGCGAAGGGTAATTATTAAAGGGTTGCACGACTTGTGGCAAGCGGATCTCGTGGAAATGCAGCCGTATGTCAAATCAAATAGCGGATTTCGCTATATCCTGGTAGTTATAAACGCCTTTTCAAAATATGTTTGGGTAATGCCTTTAAAAAGTAAAAAAAGTAAAGATGTTACGTTAGCATTTGCAGCAATTCTAAGAAGATCCAAAAATCCTCCGAAAAATTTGCATACAGATCTTGGTACCGAATTCTACAACAGGGATTTCACCGAACTTGTGAAAAAATATGAAATTAATCATTACAGTACATTTTCTAACTTAAAAGCAAGCATCGTTGAAAGAGTAAATCGTACATTGAAGAATATGATATGGCGACAATTCACAATTCAAGGAAATTATAAATGGCTTGATATTTTAGAAAAAATTGTACAAAAATATAATAATACTGTTCACCGAACTACTGGCTACAAGCCTAACAGTGTCGATAATAAGAATGCCGAGGAAATTTTATCAAATTCCTACTCTCATCTAAAAACGGTGGATCCCAAAAAGCCAAAACTGAAAGTGCACGATTTTGTGAGGATTTCCAAACAGAGAGAAGCTTTCGATAAAGGTTACACTCCGAATTGGTCGACTGAAATATTCCAAATAGAAAAGATCCAGTTGACTAATCCCACCACGTACTTATTGAAAGATTACAACAATGAATACGTTCAGGGAGGATTCTATGAAGAGGAACTGCAGAAAGTTAAATATCCTGACGTTTACTTGGTTGAAAAGATTTTAAAACAAAAAGGAGATAAGGTTTATGTTAAATGGCTCGGTTTTAGTAACTCAAATAATTCTTGGATTTTGAAAAAGGATATTCTGTAACATTTTTTTTATTTACTAGAATTTTTAACCTCCGATAACATTAAATCTTTCGTTATAAATTTTCGTTCTATGTATATTTGAAAATATATGGACCATTTTTTCTTCACACAACTGAATTCTTCTTTGAAAGTGGATTCTGTTAATATGCACAGCTAGATAATCACTTTTTCTAGCCTCCCTGTAAGCAAAACTCCATACAACCAGTTTGAAGACTTTGTTCTTCTCGCAAAAAGACACTTTTTTCATTGTGTTATGATAAAAAGAAAATTACGGGGTTAATAACCTTATACGAATTTGTCTGTAGACAAGTTGGAACAAGTTGAAACAGTGGGAATGGGGGACACTTAACGACATAAACTGAAATAATTTCATAAGCGTTCAATAGTTAAAGAGAAGAACATGTGCGTCTTAAATATTAACGTAGTGTTATAGTGACAAAATGATTTCTCATAAAAGTGATGATGATTACGACTGTGCAACTTCTTCATCCCCGATTCGTTACGATCGTCAACTCGAAGAATGTATACAAAAGTTTGAAGATGCCGCTAGAAAAGAATCCTTCCATCTACTAAATGCATCATATTATACGGATTCATATCGAATCGAATGTGGTTTAAGTCCGGCGCGAACATTCAGTTCGGTTATTACATTATCTGAAACGACAAAAATTGGTAAAATATCATTCAGTGAATTTGAATGGATCACATTTTTAAATGTTCTGCACGAAAAGATGTGTGATTTTTTCAATGACCCTACGGTTTCGGGTGACGTGGTAACCTTTCCATGTGGTGATTTTATCGAAGTGAATCAAATGATTGGATTTACCAATACTGATGGTGATTTTGGAAAAGTATTGAAAATATCTAAATATTGTGTAAGTTTCTATTTAACAGAAAAAGATGTACATCAAATTTTTCACATTGATTTTCACCTTATTCGCCAACGGTTGGTCATATTGAATGATCTGCATTTTTGTACTTTTTATTACAATATAATAAATGTACTTAAACCTTGGTGCATCGCAAACAATGTTAATAGAAAACCACTATTAGAATTGTATAACTTAATTTGCGATAAATGTATGGGAAATATGCTACTAAGTAGTGCCCTTAAGGAATACCTATATTATTATTATGACAAAGTTGTGCAGGATTTAAATAGAGAATAAAATTTTTGTAGAAAATATAAAGCTTTTTTACTATATATCGTTTGCCCCTCCCCAATATGCTCTCATATTTAAATATTAACAATTTTCTAACTACCTCAGTATATTTATGTTACACGACTAAGATGAACACAACACAAAACTTGGTTGACTTTTTAATTGGAAGCAAAGATATTAAACAATTGAAAAGTGAAGAATTAAAATGTCTTCCGCTCGAGTATTTTTTGAAACAAGTAGACTGCATAGATCTTCTAAATATTTGGAGTAAGTTACCCTATGAATATACTAGCAATTATGAGCTACAAATAAGGCTGCCATGTTTCGTTCACTACAATCGACCTGAAGTTCACGTTCATATAGATGGTCCACCGTCATCGCAAAAGATGTGTCCATATTGTTTGCAGACTTTACGTTGTTACGTTTAAGTTTCGATTAGCGGGGATATTAAAATTAACTATAAAAATTAATATTTCCAGTTCAAAATGATTCAATAGAATGTAAGATTTATATTTCCTTTCATTAAAGACTAATTGACATAATCCCATGAAAATTATTTATATTTGTAACATAAAATATACCAATACTTTCTATTTAAAGGAAGACAGCATCTGCAAAGAGGTGTAAATAAAAATACAATCCGAGAATGATGCAATTAGTCCATATACAGGAGTCAGTACTTCTATCCGGGGAATGATTTAATAGAATGTAAGTTCTATATTTCCTAGCATTAAAGACTAATTTACATAATCCCATGAAAATGATTTATATTTGCAACATGAAACCACTTTATTTTTCCCGATGAAATATATCAATACTTTTAATTTAAAGGAAGATTGCATCCGCAGAGGTATAAATAATTCCATCTGGGAATATCGCAAAGTAGATTATTGCAGATAGTCAAACTTAAAGGTTCATAGTGTTTGAATTTACAGTGGTTAATGTGAGTGGAAGTAAAGGAGATTGTTGCAGACAGTCAAACTTGAAAGTTTTTACGGTGTTTGATTTTGCAGTGTTTAACGTAAGTGAAAGTTTTTTTAACTGTAAATGACTAAAGTCTTTAAATTTTAAAACAGAATGGATTTGGAAAAACTAAACCAAGTGTGTCTTGTAAAGAATGATAAAGCACTGGTTAAACTACAAGATTTAACAATTAATGAAAAATATTTGATCTATAAAGCTACACTTTCGAATACCAAATACGGTAAAAACATTTTATTACACTTGGAAACCACTGTGGTATTCCTCCCTCGAAGAGTGACTGAGACGTTTGAACCGCAGCTGCATAACTTTGTCGAAGGAAAATACGCCCTTGTCTTTAGGGGAACAAAAGACATAGGACATCCGAATCCGCTGATTTTATTCGAAATCTGTTTGGCTTGAAGAATTAGTAGCAGCAGCAGCAGCAGCAGCAGCAACAGAAAGGGTATTGTATCATGGATCCGGATAACTTGTTGAAAAAATCCTTAGATGTTATTACAGGTTTTAAAAAAATTAGACACCAAATTAATAAATTATGTAAGAGAAACCTAACTGTTTGGTTGAACCGAGTGCAAAAATTGATTATCCTTTGTAATAATTTAATCGGTAAAGGTGGTTTACCATATCGTATGCACCGCAAATTGCAGACAAATTTACATCAATTAAATGTAATTAAAAAACTACTTCGACTAAAACTAGAAAATATAGAGGGATTAAATCGAGAAACAAGTAATGTTGAAAGTAGGATTTCGTGGGAAAACGTGGTTTCATGTTTCAATCAAAATGTAACATCGAATGTTATTATTAATTTGACGCATAAGGATATAAATCAATTCTTAAACGATTCTTCTCTTTTATTTGAAACGAAGATAAAAGAGTTTTTAAAACAAAATCCAGTTATTAAGGTAGCTTCCACATTTTGTGGGGAGTTTATTAAAAAATCTGGGGATAAGGAAATAATTAACATTTTCTATTTTAATACAAACTATGCAATCATTGATGTGGGAACGAATTTACTTGGCTGGTTTCGCGAAAATATCCAAGATCAAGTATTAAACCAACTGTCAGAATTTCAGGAACGTGATTCAGGCTTTGCTTTACAAAAAATCGATTATTTAGAAATTAATATTAATAAATTTGAAATGGGTAGCGGTTCAACTTTTATCAAATTACCTAAAGAAATTTCAAAGAAACGGGCTTGCATTAATATTCAAAATGACGATCAAGCCTGTTTCTATTGGTCGATTGTTAGTGCTATTTATCCTGTTATAAATAACAATAATCGTATTACTTCATATCCACATTACAGCGCTGTTTTAAATACCACAAATTTAGAAATGCCTATGCCTTTAAACAAAATATATAAATTTGAAAAATTAAACGATATATCGGTAAATGTTTACGCTTTAGAAATGTCAACGGTACCGACAACATTCTATGCAGTAGTTCCAGTCAGATTAACACCTCAAAAACTAAACAAACATATTAATTTGCTTTTAATTCAGAACAAATATTATCCTAAATTAAATGACTATAATCCGGTTCCCACAGATGCAGTAGTAGAAGAAGAAGATACCAATATTATCTATCACTATTGCTGGATTAAAGATTTATCACGATTATTATCCAGTCAGTTAAACAAACATAAACAACGTAAATTTATTTGTGATAGATGTTTAAATTATTTTTCCAACCATCAAAAATTATTAACACATGAAGTATTGTGCACTAAGTTGAATGACTGTCATATTTCGTTTCCCAAATACGACTTTATAGAGTTTAAAAATCATGTTTATCAACAAAAAGCCCCATTTGTTATTTATGCTGATTTCGAAAGTCAATTGGAAAACGTTTCTTTCTCGAATGATTTAGGTAAATATCAAAGACACATTCCTTTTAGTGTAGGATATTTCATCAAATGTGCATATAATGACTCTTTATCTCAGTTCAAAATGTTTCGAGGTACTAACTGTGTTGAATGGTTTGTTAATGAAATGATTGAACTGTCGAAATTTATTTATAATGAAACAAAGAAAAACACTCCAATGAACATCCAACTTGATTTATCAATGGCTAAAAGGTGTCACATTTGTGAAAAACCGTTTTCCCCTAAAGATGAAATTGTTCGAGATCATGATCATTTCACGGGTATTTTCAGAGGATTTGCTCATTCAGTATGCAATTTAAATTTTCGTAAGCAGTTTGTGGTGCCGATAATTTTCCAGAATCTTTTCGGATACGATTCTCATTTTTTAATCAAACTTTTATGTAAAAAAGGATGTTTAAGTGTACTACCTATTAACAAAGAAAAATATATTTCATTCACCCATCATGTAACAGAAAATGACATTAAATTTCGCTATATTGATTCGTATAGATTTTTGGGGGCTTCTCTCGATGAACTTGCAAAATCGATGCAACCCGAAAATTTAAAACTTTTAAAGTCAATTTTTAGATGTGACGGAAGAAAAATTTAAACTCTTAACGTGTAAAGGTGTGTTTTGCTACGATTATATTGATAGTATTGATAAACTTGATGAAAAAACTTTACCATCCAAGGAATATTTCTATAATAAACTAGAAGATTCGCATATTGACGACGAAAAATATAGTCATGCATCGAAGGTATGGGATTCTTTTAATATTCAGACTTTGGGAGAATATTCAGATTTGTATTTAAAAACTGATGTTATACTTTTAGCTGATATTTTTGAACATTTCAGATTAAATTGTATTTCAACTCATAATCTCGATCCTTCATGGTATTTTACCATGCCCGGATATACTTGGGACTGTATGTTAAAGTACACTAAATGCAAGTTGGAGTTATTACACGATATCGATCAAATAATGTTTATTGAAAAAGGTATTCGTGGTGGCGTTTCTGTGTGTAGCAGTAGATATTCAGAAGCAAACAACAAGTACATGTTTGACTATGATCCTGTAAAACCGTCTAAATACCTTCTTTACCTAGATGTGAACAATTTGTACGGAAAGGCAATGTGTGAACCTTTACCTTACGGAGGCTTCGAATGGATAGAAGATACCAATTTTGACGTATTAACTATTCCTGACGATTCCCCCGTAGGGTATATTTTGCAGGTAGATTTACAGTACCCAAATAAGTTACATGACACGCATAAGGACTTTCCTTTCGCACCTGAACATCTTAAACCGCCACAATCGAAATTACCCAAATTAATGACCACTCTGTTTCATAAACAAAATTATATTGTTCATTATAGGAATTTAAAGCAAATGTTAAAACATGGATTAGTTCCGACAAAAATTCACAAAATTTTAAAGTTTAACCAGTCACCATGGTTAAAATCTTATATTGAATTAAATAACGGGTTTCGAACACAAGCTCAATCAACTTTTGAAAAAAATTTATTCAAGCTGTTTAATAACGCGGTGTTTGGGAAAACGATGGAAAATATTCGAAAGCACCGCGTAGTTAAAATTGTTAAATCTTGGGAAGGACGTTATGGTGCAAAAAATTTTATTTCTAGTCCTAGGTTTCATAGCAGATTAATTCTAGATGAAAACCTTGTTATTATTGAACTGAAAAAGTCTTCAATCTGTTTCAATAAACCACTGTACATAGGCATGGCAATTTTAGACTTGTCTAAAATATACATGTACGATTTTCATTATGAGTACATGCTACCGAAAATGGGAGTTGATCGGTGCAAGCTCATGTACATGGACACCGACAGTTTTATTTACGAACTCTGTTGTAATGACGTTTATGAAGAAATCATAAAGAGAGATCTAACGAAATTTGATACTTCCGATTATCCTACCAACAATCCATACAATATCCCTCCGACAAATAAAAAAGTCTTAGGACTAATGAAGGATGAAGCTAATGGAAAAATTATTTCTCATTTTGTTGGACTCAGGTCAAAAATGTACAGTTTTAAAATTCAAGATGGAAAGGTTACCAAAAAAGCGAAAGGAGTGAAACATACTATTGTCCGTAACAAATTAACTTTTAACGATTACGTCGAATGCTTAAAAAATTTTAAAATCACTTCGGTAACCCAACGGTCTATTCGTTCCTATAATCATGAAATTTATAGCGTTGAACAAAATAAAATTGCTTTAAATCCTTATGATGACAAACGACAAATTTTATCAAACAGCTTTGATACTCTACCTTACGGACACTATAGCCTCAGTAACATACGTCACGGACAGCCTTAGTTTAAAGTTCACTTATATATATTGCAAAATTTCTAGATTATATTAATGTTATGTTTGTATTATGTGCTAATAAAAATTAAGAGAGCATTTTTTCGTTTACTTACCTTGAGCACCCACTCCACGCTCCAGTCACTCTACAGAAGTTCCCCAAGTACGGACCTGTCTCAAGGCGCTCAACCCGGACCTGTACCGACACGCCCACTCCACAGGGAGAGATGGTAACGTAACTTCCTTGACGTAACGACATACCTTTTGCCATAAGACTCCATGTTAATTTTGTCGTAACGACAAACACAGTTTCCGCAATTCACCACCTAATCACCTAATAACACAAATAACGTTCACGGTGCGAAAACTCTAAAAACAACCAACAGTTTTCGCAATGTACCTTTAAAGAATGAAATAACGGAACGACAAAAATAACGTTACACGAGAGAGATGGAGATACGCTTAACGTCAACTTTAACGTAACGACAAAGTTTTTCCCATAAGATTCCATGTTAATTTTGTCGTAACGACAAATACAGTTTTCGTAATGCACCACTAAATCAATAAATCACTAAAATAACGTTAACGGTGCGAAAACTCTATAAAAACAACCACTAGTTTTCGCAGTGCACCTTTCAAGAAATAAATAACGGAACGACAAAAATAACGTTACAGGAGAGAGATGGAGATACGTTTAACGTCAACTTTAGCGTAACGACAAAGTTTTTCCCATAAGACTCCATGTTAATTTTGTCGTAACGACAAATACAGTTTTCGCAATACACCGCTAAATCAATAAACCACTAAAATAACGTTAACGGCGCGAAAACTCCCCCATTTTCCCCATACGTTAATTTAACGGAACGACAAATATAACGTTAACGGAGCAAAAATAACGTTAGCGGATGTGCGAAAACGGCACATTTGATCTGTAACCCCCCTAGCTCAACTACTCATGATTGTATCTAGTAGAGCTTCCAAGATAAATAGTACTTTACATGCTCAAACACACAACTTTTTTGACTTTTCGAGCTTTCTAGGTCGATAACTTCGGCAAATGAAATCCAAATGTCTTCAACGATGACTGATATTAATCAAGTGGACGAGATCTTTAACATGACACAACTTATCATGATTTTATCTTGTTGGGCTTCCAAGATAAATAGTACTTTACGTGCTCAAACACACAACTTTTTTGACTTTTCGAGCTTTGCAGATCGATAATTTCGGCAAATGAAATCCAAATGCCTTCAACGATAACTCATATTAATCAATTGGACGAGATCTTTAACATGACACAACACATCATGATTGTATCTTGTTGGGCTTCCAAGATAAATAGTACTTTACATGCTCAAACACACAACTTTTTTGACTTTTCGAGCTTTCTAGGTCGATAACTTCGGCAAATGAAATCCAAACGTCTTCAACGATGACTGATATTAATCAAGTGGACGAGATCTTTAACATGACACAATACATCATGATTTTATCTTGTTGAGCTTCCAAGATAAATAGAACTTTACGTGCTCAAACACACAACTTTTGTGAGTTTTCAAGCTTTGTAGCTCGATAAGTTCGGCAAAAGAAATCCAAATGTCTTCAACGATGACTGATATTAATCAAGTGGACGGGATCTTTAACATGACACAATACATCATGATTTTATCTTGTTGAGCTTCCAAGATAAATAGAACTTTACGTGCTCAAACACACAACTTTTGTGAGTTTTCAAGCTTTGTAGCTCGATAACTTCGGCAAATGAAATCTAAATGTCTTTAACGATAACTCATATTAATCAAGTGGACGAGATCTTTAACATGACACAACACATCATGATTGTATCTTGTTGAGATTAGAAGATAAATAGTACTTTACGTGCCCAAACACACAACTTTTGTGAGTTTTCAAGCTTTGTAGCTCGATAACTTCGGCAAATGAAATCGAAATGTCTTCAACGATGACTCATATTAATCAAGTGGACGAAATCTTTAACATGACACAACACATCATGATTGTATCTTGTTGAGCTTCCAAGATAAATAGTACTTTACGTGCTCAAACACACAAATTTTTTGACTTTTCGAGCTTTGTAGGTCGATAACATCAGCAAATGAAATCCAAATTTCTTCAACAAAGACTCATATTAATCAGGTGGTCGAGATCTTTAACATGACACAACACATCATGATTGTATCTTGTTGAGCTTCCAAGATAAATATTGCTTTATGTGCTCAAACTCACAACTTTTGTGAGTTTTCACGGTTTGTAGTTCGATAACTTCGGCAAATGAAATCCAAATGTCTTCAACGATGACTCATATTAATCAGGTGATCGAAATCTTTAACATGACACATCACATCACGTTTGTATCTTGTTGAGCTTCCAAGATAAATAGTACTTTACGTGCTCAAACACACAACTTTTTTGACTTTTCGAGCTTTGTAGATCGATAACTTCGGCAAATGAAATCCAAATGTCTTCAACGATAACTCATATTAATCAAGTGGACGAGATCTTTAACATGACTCAACACGTCATGAATGTATCTAGTAGAACTTCCAAGATAAATAGTACTTTACGTGCTCAAACACACAAATTTTTTGACTTTTCGAATTTTTTAGCTCGATAACTACGGTAAATGAAATCCAAATTTCTTCAACAAAGACTCATATTAATTAGGTGGACGAGATCTTTAACATGACACAACACATCATGATTGTATCTTGTTGAGCTTCCAAGATAAATAGAACTTTACGTGCTCAAACACACAACTTTTGTGAGTTTTCAAGCTTTGTAGCTCGATAACTTCGGCTAATGAACTCAAAATTTCATCAACTATGACTCCAATTAATCAGCTTGACGAGATCTTTAACATGACACAACACATCATGATTGTATCTTGTTGAGCTTCCAAGATAAATAGTACTTTACGTGCTCAAACACACAAATTTTTTGACTTTTCGAGCATTGTAGGTCGATAACATCAGCAAATGAAATCCAAATTTCTTCAACAAAGACTCATATTAATCAGGTGGTCGAGATCTTTAACATGACACAACACATCATGATTGTATCTTGTTGAGCTTCCAAGATAAATAGTACTTTACGTGCTCAAACACACAAATTTTTTGACTTTTCGAGCTTTGTAGGTCGATAACATCGGCAAATGAAATCCAAATTTCTTCAACAAAGACTCATATTAATCAGGTGGTCGAGATCTTTAACATGACACAACACATCATGATTGTATCTTGTTGAGCTTCCAAGATAAATAGTATTTTACGTGCCCAAACACACAACTTTTGTGAGTTTTCACGCTTTGTAGCTCGATAACTTCGGCAAATGAAATCCAAATGTCTTCAACGATGACTCATATTAATCAAGTGGACGAGATCTTTAACATGACACAACACATCATGATTGTATCTTGTTGAGCTTCCAAGATAAATAGTATTTTACGTGCCCAAACACACAACTTTTGTGAGTTTTCAAGCTTTGTAGCTCGATAACTTCGGCAAATGAAATCCAAATGTCTTCAACGATGACTCATATTAATCAAGTGGACGAGATCTTTAACATGACACAACACATCATGATTGTATCTAGTAGAGCTTCCAAGATAAATAGTACTTTACATGCTCAAACACACAACTTTTTTGACTTTTCGAGCTTTCTAGGTCGATAACTTCGGCAAATGAAATCCAAATGTCTTCAACGATGACTGATATTAATCAAGTGGACGAGATCTTTAACATGACACAACTTATCATGATTTTATCTTGTTGGGCTTCCAAGATAAATAGTACTTTACGTGCTCAAACACACAACTTTTTTGACTTTTCGAGCTTTGCAGATCGATAACTTCGGCAAATGAAATCCAAATGCCTTCAACGATAACTCATATTAATCAATTGGACGAGATCTTTAACATGACACAACACATCATGATTGTATCTTGTTGGGCTTCCAAGATAAATAGTACTTTACATGCTCAAACACACAACTTTTTTGACTTTTCGAGCTTTCTAGGTCGATAACTTCGGCAAATGAAATCCAAATGTCTTCAACGATGACTGATATTAATCAAGTGGACGAGATCTTTAACATGACACAACTTATCATGATTTTATCTTGTTGGGCTTCCAAGATAAATAGTACTTTACGTGCTCAAACACACAAATTTTTTGACTTTTCAAGATTTGTAGGTCGATAACATCAGCAAACGAAATCCAAATTTCTTCAATAAAGGCTCATATTAATCAGGTGGTCGAGATCTTTAACATTTCACAACAAATCATGATTGTATCTTGTTGAGCTTCCAACATAAATAGTACTTTACGAGCTCACACACACAACTTTTATGAGTTTTCAAGCTTTGTAGCTCGATAACTTCGGCAAATGATATCCAAATTTCTTCAACAAAAACTCATATTAATGAGGTGGTCGAGATCTTTAACATGACACAACACATCATGATTGTATCTTGTTGAGCTTCCAAGATAAATAGTACTTTACGTGCTCAAACACACAACTTTTTTGACTTTTCGAGCTTGCTAGGTCGATAACTTCGGCAAATGAACTCCAAAGTTCTTCAACGACGACTCATATTAATCAAGTGGACGAGATCTTTAACATGACACAACACGTCATCAATGTATCTAGTAGAGCTTCCAAGATAAATAGTACTTTACGTGCTCAAACACACAACTTTTTTGACTTTTCGAGCTTTCTAGGTCGATAACTTCGGCAAATGAAATCCAAACGTCTTCAACGATGACTGATATTAATCAAGTGGACGAGATCTTTAACATGACACAATACATCATGATTTTATCTTGTTGAGCTTCCAAGATAAATAGAACTTTACGTGCTCAAACACACAACTTTTGTGAGTTTTCAAGCTTTGTAGCTCGATAAGTTCGGCAAAAGAAATCCAAATGTCTTCAACGATGACTGATATTAATCAAGTGGACGGGATCTTTAACATGACACAACACATCAATATTGTATCTTGTTGAGCTTCCAAGATAAATAGTACTTTACGTGCTCAAACACACAACTTTTTTGACTTTTCGAGCTTGCTAGGTCGATAACTTCGGCAAATGAACTCCAAAGTTCTTCAACGACGACTCATATTAATCAAGTGGACGAGATCTTTAACATGACACAACACGTCATGAATGTATCTAGTAGAGCTTCCAAGATAAATAGAACTTTACGTGCTCAAACACAAAAATTTATTGACTTTTCGAGCTTTGTAGGTCGATAACATCAGCAAATGAAATCCAAATGTCTTCAACGATGACTCATATTAATCAAGTGGACGAGATCTTTAACTTGACACAACACATCATGATTGAATCTTGTTGAGATTCCAAGATAAATAGAACTTTACGTGCTCAAACACACAACTTTTTTAACTTTTCGAGCTTTGTAGCTCGATAACTTCAGCAAATGAACTCAAAATTTCTTCAACAAAGACTCATATTAATCAGGTGGTCGAGATCTTTAACATGACACAACACATCATGATTTTATCTTGTTGAGCTTCCAAGATAAATAGTACTGTACGTGCTCAAACACACAAATTTTTTGACTTTTCGAGCTTTGTAGGTCGATACATCAGCAAATGAAATCCAAATTTCTTCAACAAAGACTCATATTAATCAGGTGGTCGAGATCTTTAACATGACACAACACGTCATGAATGTATCTAGTAGAACTTCCAAGATAAATAGTACTTTACGTGCTCAAACACACAAATTTTTTTACTTTTCGAGCTTTGTAGCTCGATAACTTCGGCAAATGAACTCAAAATTTCTTCAACTATGACTCCAATTAATCAGCTTGACGAGATCTTTAACATGACACAACATATCATGATTGAATCTTGTTGAGCTTCCAAGATAAATAGAACTTTACGTGCTCAAACACACAACTTTTGTGAGTTTTCAAGCTTTGTAGATCAATAACTTCGGCAAATGAAATCCAAATGTCTTCAACGATAACTCATATTAATCAAGTGGACGAGATCTTTAACATGACACAACACATCATGATTGTATCTTGTTGAGCTTCCAAGATAAATAGTACTTTACGTGCTCAAACACACAACTTTTTTGACTTTTCGAGCTTTCTAGGTCGATAACTTCGGCAAATGAAATCCAAACGTCTTCAACGATGACTGATATTAATCAAGTGGACGAGATCTTTAACATGACACAACACATCATGATTTTATCTTGTTGAGCTTCCAAGATAAATAGAACTTTACGTGCTCAAACACACAACTTTTGTGAGTTTTCAAGCTTTGTAGCTCGATAAGTTCGGCAAAAGAAATCCAAATGTCTTCAACGATGACTCATATTAATCAAGTGGACGAGATCTTTAACATGACACAACACGTCATGAATGTATCTAGTAGAGCTTCCAAGATAAATAGTACTTTACGTGCTCAAACACAAAAATTTTTTGACTTTTCGAGCTTTGTAGGTCGATAACATCAGCAAATGAAATCCAAATGTCTTCAACGATGACTCATATTAATCAAGTGGACGAGATCTTTAACTTGACACAACACATCATGATTGAATCTTGTTGAGATTCCAAGATAAATAGAACTTTACGTGCTCCAACACACAACTTTTGTGAGTTTTCAAGCTTTGTAGCTCGATAACTTCGGCAAATGAACTCAAAATTTCTTCAACTATGACTTCAATTAATCAGCTTGACGAGATCTTTAACATGACACAACATATCATGATTAAATCTTGTTGAGCTTCCAAGATAAATAGTACTTTACGTGCTCAAACACACAACTTTTGTGAGTTTTCAAGCTTTGTAGCTCGATAACTTCGGCAAATGAAATCCAGATTTCTTCAACAAAAACTCATATTAATCAGGTGTTCGAGATCTTTAACATGACACAACACGTCATGAATGTATCTAGTAGAACTTCCAAGATAAATGGGACTTTACGTGCTCAAACACACAAATTTTTTGAGTTTTCGAGCTTTGTAGGTCGATAACATCAGCAAATGAAATCCAAATTTCTTCAACAAAGACTCATATTAATCAGGTGGTCGAGATCTTTAACATGACACAACACATCATGATTGTATCTTGTTGAGCTTCCAAGATAAATAGTACTGTACGTGCTCAAACACACAAATTTTTTGACTTTTCGAGCTTTGTAGGTCGATAACATCAGCAAATGAAATCCAAATTTCTTCAACAAAGACTCATATTAATCAGGTGGTCGAGATCTTTAACATGACACAACATGTCATGAATGTATCTAGTAGAACTTCCAAGATAAATAGGACTTTACGTGCTCAAACACACACATTTTTTGAATTTTCGAGCTTTGTAGCTCGATAACTTCGGCAAATGAAATCCAAATTTCTTCAACAAAAACTCATATTAATGAGGTGGTCGAGATCTTTAACATGACACAACACATCATGATTGTATCTTGTTGAGCTTCCAAGATAAATAGTATTTTACGTGCTCAAACACACAACTTTTTTGACTTTTCGAGCTTTGTAGATCGATAACTTCGGCAAATGAAATCTAAATGTCTTTAACGATAACTCATATTAATCAAGTGGACGAGATCTTTAACATGACACAACACATCATGATTGTATCTTGTTGAGATTAGAAGATAAATAGTACTTTACGTGCCCAAACACACAACTTTTGTGAGTTTTCAAGCTTTGTAGCTCGATAACTTCGGCAAATGAAATCGAAATGTCTTCAACGATGACTCATATTAATCAAGTGGACGAAATCTTTAACATGACACAACACATCATGATTGTATCTTGTTGAGCTTCCAAGATAAATAGTACTTTACGTGCTCAAACACACAAATTTTTTGACTTTTCGAGCTTTGTAGGTCGATAACATCAGCAAATGAAATCCAAATTTCTTCAACAAAGACTCATATTAATCAGGTGGTCGAGATCTTTAACATGACACAACACATCATGATTGTATCTTGTTGAGCTTCCAAGATAAATATTGCTTTATGTGCTCAAACTCACAACTTTTGTGAGTTTTCACGGTTTGTAGTTCGATAACTTCGGCAAATGAAATCCAAATGTCTTCAACGATGACTCATATTAATCAGGTGATCGAAATCTTTAACATGACACAACACATCATGATTGTATCTTGTTGAGCTTCCAAGATAAATAGTACTTTACGTGCTCAAACACACAAATTTTTTGACTTTTCGAGCTTTGTAGGTCGATAACATCAGCAAATGAAATCCAAATTTCTTCAACAAAGACTCATATTAATCAAGTGGACGAGATCTTTAACATGACTCAACACGTCATGAATGTATCTAGTAGAACTTCCAAGATAAATAGTACTTTACGTGCTCAAACACACAAATTTTTTGACTTTTCGAATTTTTTAGCTCGATAACTACGGCAAATGAAATCCAAATTTCTTCAACAAAGACTCATATTAATTAGGTGGACGAGATCTTTAACATGACACAACACATCATGATTGTATCTTGTTGAGCTTCCAAGATAAATAGAACTTTACGTGCTCAAACACACAACTTTTGTGAGTTTTCAAGCTTTGTAGCTCGATAACTTCGGCAAATGAACTCAAAATTTCATCAACTATGACTCCAATTAATCAGCTTGACGAGATCTTTAACATGACACAACACATCATGATTGTATCTTGTTGAGCTTCCAAGATAAATATTGCTTTATGTGCTCAAACTCACAACTTTTGTGAGTTTTCACGGTTTGTAGTTCGATAACTTCGGCAAATGAAATCCAAATGTCTTCAACGATGACTCATATTAATCAGGTGATCGAAATCTTTAACATGACACATCACATCACGTTTGTATCTTGTTGAGCTTCCAAGATAAATAGTACTTTACGTGCTCAAACACACAACTTTTTTGACTTTTCGAGCTTTGTAGATCGATAACTTCGGCAAATGAAATCCAAATGTCTTCAACGATAACTCATATTAATCAAGTGGACGAGATCTTTAACATGACTCAACACGTCATGAATGTATCTAGTAGAACTTCCAAGATAAATAGTACTTTACGTGCTCAAACACACAAATTTTTTGACTTTTCGAATTTTTTAGCTCGATAACTACGGCAAATGAAATCCAAATTTCTTCAACAAAGACTCATATTAATTAGGTGGACGAGATCTTTAACATGACACAACACATCATGATTGTATCTTGTTGAGCTTCCAAGATAAATAGAACTTTACGTGCTCAAACACACAACTTTTGTGAGTTTTCAAGCTTTGTAGCTCGATAACTTCGGCAAATGAACTCAAAATTTCATCAACTATGACTCCAATTAATCAGCTTGACGAGATCTTTAACATGACACAACACATCATGATTGTATCTTGTTGAGCTTCCAAGATAAATATTGCTTTATGTGCTCAAACTCACAACTTTTGTGAGTTTTCACGGTTTGTAGTTCGATAACTTCGGCAAATGAAATCCAAATGTCTTCAACGATGACTCATATTAATCAGGTGATCGAAATCTTTAACATGACACATCACATCACGTTTGTATCTTGTTGAGCTTCCAAGATAAATAGTACTTTACGTGCTCAAACACACAACTTTTTTGACTTTTCGAGCTTTGTAGATCGATAACTTCGGCAAATGAAATCCAAATGTCTTCAACGATGACTCATATTAATCAAGTGGACGAGATCTTTAACATGACACAACACATCATGATTGTATCTTGTTGAGCTTCCAAGATAAATAGTATTTTACGTGCTCAAACACACAACTTTTTTGACTTTTCGAGCTTTCTAGATCGATAACTTCGGCAAATGAAATCTAAATGTCTTTAACGATAACTCATATTAATCAAGTGGACGAGATCTTTAACATGACACAACACATCATGATTGTATCTTGTTGAGATTAGAAGATAAATAGTACTTTACGTGCCCAAACACACAACTTTTGTGAGTTTTCAAGCTTTGTAGCTCGATAACTTCGGCAAATGAAATCGAAATGTCTTCAACGATGACTCATATTAATCAAGTGGACGAAATCTTTAACATGACACAACACATCATGATTGTATCTTGTTGAGCTTCCAAGATAAATAGTACTTTACGTGCTCAAACACACAAATTTTTTGACTTTTCGAGCTTTGTAGGTCGATAACATCAGCAAATGAAATCCAAATTTCTTCAACAAAGACTCATATTAATCAGGTGGTCGAGATCTTTAACATGACACAACACATCATGATTGTATCTTGTTGAGCTTCCAAGATAAATATTGCTTTATATGCTCAAACTCACAACTTTTGTGAGTTTTCACGGTTTGTAGTTCGATAACTTCGGCAAATGAAATCCAAATGTCTTCAACGATGACTCATATTAATCAGGTGATCGAAATCTTTAACATGACACATCACATCACGTTTGTATCTTGTTGAGCTTCCAAGATAAATAGTACTTTACGTGCTCAAACACACAACTTTTTTGACTTTTCGAGCTTTGTAGATCGATAACTTCGGCAAATGAAATCCAAATGTCTTCAACGATAACTCATATTAATCAAGTGGACGAGATCTTTAACATGACTCAACACGTCATGAATGTATCTAGTAGAACTTCCAAGATAAATAGTACTTTACGTGCTCAAACACACAAATTTTTTGACTTTTCGAATTTTTTAGCTCGATAACTACGGCAAATGAAATCCAAATTTCTTCAACAAAGACTCATATTAATTAGGTGGACGAGATCTTTAACATGACACAACACATCATGATTGTATCTTGTTGAGCTTCCAAGATAAATAGATCTTTACGTGCTCAAACACACAACTTTTGTGAGTTTTCAAGCTTTGTAGCTCGATAACTTCGGCAAATGAACTCAAAATTTCATCAACTATGACTCCAATTAATCAGCTTGACGAGATCTTTAACATGACACAACACATCATGATTGTATCTTGTTGAGCTTCCAAGATAAATAGTACTTTACGTGCTCAAACACACAAATTTTTTGACTTTTCGAGCTTTGTAGGTCGATAACATCAGCAAATGAAATCCAAATTTCTTCAACAAAGACTCATATTAATCAGGTGGTCGAGATCTTTAACATGACACAACACATCATGATTGTATCTTGTTGAGCTTCCAAGATAAATAGTATTTTACGTGCCCAAACACACAACTTTTGTGAGTTTTCACGGTTTGTAATTCGATAACTTCGGCAAATGAAATCCAAATGTCTTCAACGATGACTCATATTAATCAGGTGATCGAGATCTTTAACATGACACATCACATCACGTTTGTATCTTGTTGAGCTTCCAAGATAAATAGTACTTTACGTGCTCAAACACACAACTTTTTTGACTTTTCGAGCTTTGTAGATCGATAACTTCGGCAAATGAAATCCAAATGTCTTCAACGATAACTCATATTAATCAAGTGGACGAGATCTTTAACATGACTCAACACGTCATGAATGTATCTAGTAGAACTTCCAAGATAAATAGTACTTTACGTGCTCAAACACACAAATTTTTTGACTTTTCGAGCTTTGTAGGTCGATAACATCGGCAAATGAAATCCAAATTTCTTCAACAAAGACTCATATTAATCAGGTGGTCGAGATCTTTAACATGACACAACACATCATGATTGTATATTGTTGAGCTTCCAACATAAATAGTACTTTACGAGCTCACACACACAACTTTTGTGAGTTTTCAAGCTTTGTAGCTCGATAACTTCGGCAAATGATATCCAAATTTCTTCAACAAAAACTCATATTAATGAGGTGGTCGAGATCTTTAACATGACACAACACATCATGATTGTATCTTGTTGAGCTTCCAAAGATAAATAGTGCTTTATGTGCTCAAACACACAACTTTTGTGAGTTTTCACGGTTTGTAGTTCGATAACTTCGGCAAATGAAATCCAAATGTCTTCAACGATGACTCGTATTAATCAGGTGATCGAGATCTTTAACATGACACATCACATCACGTTTGTATCTTGTTGAGCTTCCAAGATAAATAGTACTTTACGTGCTCAAACACACAACTTTTTTGACTTTTCGAGCTTTGTAGATCGATAACTTCGGCAAATGAAATCCAAATATCTTCAACGATAACTCATATTAATCAAGTGGACGAGATCTTTAACATGACTCAACACGTCATGAATGTATCTAGTAGAACTTCCAAGATAAATAGTACTTTACGTGCTCAAACACACAAATTTTTTGACTTTTCGAGTTTTTTAGCTCGATAACTACGGCAAATGAAATCCAAATTTCTTCAACAAAGACTCATATTAATTAGGTGGACGAGATCTTTAACATGACACAACACATCATGATTGTATCTTGTTGAGCTTCCAAGATAAATATAACTTTACGTGCTCAAACACACAACTTTTGTGAGTTTTCAAGCTTTGTAGCTCGATAACTTCGGCAAATGAACTCAAAATTTCATCAACTATGACTCCAATTAATCAGCTTGACGAGATCTTTAACATGACACAACACATCATGATTGTATCTTGTTGAGCTTCCAAGATAAATAGTACTTTACGTGCTCAAACACACAACTTTTTTGACTTTTCGAGCTTTGTAGATCGATAACTTCGGCAAATGAAATCCAAATGTCTTCAACGATAACTCATATTAATCAGGTGGTCGAGATCTTTAACATGACACAACATATCATGATTGTATCTTGTTGAGCATCCAAGATAAATAGTACTTTACGTGCTCAAACACACAAATTTTTTGACTTTTCGAGCTTTGTAGGTCGATAACATCAGCAAATGAAATCCAAATTTCTTCAACAAAGACTCATATTAATCAGGTGGTCGAGATCTTTAACATGACACAACACATCATGATTGTATCTTGTTGAGCTTCCAAGATAAATAGTATTTTACGTGCCCAAACACACAACTTTTGTGAGTTTTCACGCTTTGTAGCTCGATAACTTCGGCAAATGAAATCCAAATGTCTTCAACGATGACTCATATTAATCAAGTGGACGAGATCTTTAACATGACACAACACATCATGATTGTATCTTGTTGAGCTTCCAAGATAAATAGTATTTTACGTGCCCAAACACACAACTTTTGTGAGTTTTCAAGCTTTGTAGCTCGATAACTTCGGCAAATGAAATCCAAATGTCTTCAACGATGACTCATATTAATCAAGTGGACGAGATCTTTAACATGACACAACTTATCATGATTTTATCTTGTTGGGCTTCCAAGATAAATAGTACTTTACGTGCTCAAACACACAAATTTTTTGACTTTTCAAGATTTGTAGGTCGATAACATCAGCAAACGAAATCCAAATTTCTTCAATAAAGGCTCATATTAATCAGGTGGTCGAGATCTTTAACATTTCACAACAAATCATGATTGTATCTTGTTGAGCTTCCAACATAAATAGTACTTTACGAGCTCACACACACAACTTTTGTGAGTTTTCAAGCTTTGTAGCTCGATAACTTCGGCAAATGATATCCAAATTTCTTCAACAAAAACTCATATTAATGAGGTGGTCGAGATCTTTAACATGACACAACACATCATGATTGTATCTTGTTGAGCTTCCAAGATAAATAGTGCTTTATGTGCTCAAACACACAACTTTTGTGAGTTTTCACGGTTTGTAGTTCGATAACTTCGGCAAATGAAATCCAAATGTCTTCAACGATGACTCGTATTAATCAGGTGATCGAGATCTTTAACATGACACATCACATCACGTTTGTATCTTGTTGAGCTTCCAAGATAAATAGTACTTTACGTGCTCAAACACACAACTTTTTTGACTTTTCGAGCTTTGTAGATCGATAACTTCGGCAAATGAAATCCAAATATCTTCAACGATAACTCATATTAATCAAGTGGACGAGATCTTTAACATGACTCAACACGTCATGAATGTATCTAGTAGAACTTCCAAGATAAATAGTACTTTACGTGCTCAAACACACAAATTTTTTGACTTTTCGAGTTTTTTAGCTCGATAACTACGGCAAATGAAATCCAAATTTCTTCAACAAAGACTCATATTAATTAGGTGGACGAGATCTTTAACATGACACAACACATCATGATTGTATCTTGTTGAGCTTCCAAGATAAATATAACTTTACGTGCTCAAACACACAACTTTTGTGAGTTTTCAAGCTTTGTAGCTCGATAACTTCGGCAAATGAACTCAAAATTTCATCAACTATGATTCCAATTAATCAGCTTGACGAGATCTTTAACATGACACAACACATCATGATTGTATCTTGTTGAGCTTCCAAGATAAATAGTACTTTACGTGCTCAAACACACAACTTTTTTGACTTTTCGAGCTTTGTAGATCGATAACTTCGGCAAATGAAATCCAAATGTCTTCAACGATAACTCATATTAATCAGGTGGTCGAGATCTTTAACATGACACAACATATCATGATTGTATCTTGTTGAGCATCCAAGATAAATAGTACTTTACGTGCTCAAACACACAAATTTTTTGACTTTTCGAGCTTTGTAGGTCGATAACATCAGCAAATGAAATCCAAATTTCTTCAACAAAGACTCATATTAATCAGGTGGTCGAGATCTTTAACATGACACAACACATCATGATTGTATCTTGTTGAGCTTCCAAGATAAATAGTATTTTACGTGCCCAAACACACAACTTTTGTGAGTTTTCACGCTTTGTAGCTCGATAACTTCGGCAAATGAAATCCAAATGTCTTCAACGATGACTCATATTAATCAGGTGGTCGAGATCTTTAACATGACACAACACATCATGATTGTATCTTGTTGAGCTTCCAAGATAAATAGTACTTTACGTGCTCAAACACACAAATTTTTTGACTTTTCGAGCTTTGTAGGTCGATAACATCAGCAAATGAAATCCAAATTTCTTCAACAAAGACTCATATTAATCAGGTGGTCGAGATCTTTAACATGACACAACACATCATGATTGTATCTTGTTGAGCTTCCAAGATAAATAGTATTTTACGTGCCCAAACACACAACTTTTGTGAGTTTTCACGGTTTGTAGTTCGATAACTTCGGCAAATGAAATCCAAATGTCTTCAACGATGACTCATATTAATCAGGTGGTCGAGATCTTTAACATGACACAACACATCATGATTGTATCTTGTTGAGCTTCCAAGATAAATAGTATTTTACGTGCCCAAACACACAACTTTTTTGACTTTTCGAGCTTTCTAGGTCGATAACTTCGGCAAATGAAATCCAAATGTCTTCAACGATGACTGATATTAATCAAGTGGACAAGATCTTTAACATGACACAACTTATCATGATTTTATCTTGTTGGGCTTCCAAGATAAATAGTACTTTACGTGCTCAAACACACAACTTTTTTGACTTTTCGAGCTTTGCAGATCGATAACTTCGGCAAATGAAATCCAAATGCCTTCAACGATAACTCATATTAATCAATTGGACGAGATATTTAACATGACAGAACACATCATGATTGTATCTTGTTGGGCTTCCAAGATAAATAGTACTTTACATGCTCAAACACACAACTTTTTTGACTTTTCGAGCTTTCTAGGTCGATAACTTCGGCAAATGAAATCCAAATGTCTTCAACGATGACTGATATTAATCAAGTGGACGAGATCTTTAACATGACACAACTTATCATGATTTTATCTTGTTGGGCTTCCAAGATAAATAGTACTTTACGTGCTCAAACACACAAATTTTTAGACTTTTCGAGATTTGTAGGTCGATAACATCAGCAAACGAAATCCAAATTTCTTCAATAAAGGCTCATATTAATCAGGTGGTCGAGATCTTTAACATGACACAACACATCATGATTGTATCTTGTTGAGCTTCCAACATAAATAGTACTTTACGAGCTCACACACACAACTTTTGTGAGTTTTCAAGCTTTGTAGCTCGATAACTTCGGCAAATGATATCCAAATTTCTTCAACAAAAACTCATATTAATGAGGTGGTCGAGATCTTTAACATGACACAACACATCATGATTGTATCTTGTTGAGCTTCCAAGATAAATAGTGCTTTATGTGCTCAAACACACAACTTTTGTGAGTTTTCACGCTTTGTAGCTCGATAACTTCGGCAAATGAAATCCAAATGTCTTCAACGATGACTCATATTAATCAGGTGATCGAGATCTTTAACATGACACATCACATCACGTTTGTATCTTGTTGAGCTTCCAAGATAAATAGTACTTTACGGGCTCAAACACACAACTTTTTTGACTTTTCGAGCTTTGTAGATCGATAACTTCAGCAAATGAGGACCAAATTTGTTAAACAAAGTATCAAATTAATCAGCTCCACGAGATTTTGAAGATGTCACAACACATCATGATTGCGTCTTGTTAAATTTCCAAGAAAAATAGTACTTTATGTGCTCAACACACTACTTTTGTGACTTTTCAATATTTGAAGCTCGATAACTTCGGCAAATGAGGACCAAATTTGTTAAACAAGTGTCAAATTAATCAACTCGACGAGATTTTCAGGATGTCACAACACATCATGATTGCGTCTCGTTAAATTTCCAAGAAAAATAGTACTTTATGAGCTCAACACACAACTTTTGTGACTTTTCAAATTTTGAAGCTCGATAACTTCAGCAAATGAGGACGAAATTTGTTAAACAAAGTGTCAAATTAATCAGCTCCACGAGATTTTGAAGATATCACAACACATCATGATTGCGTCTTGTTAAATTTCCAAGAAAAATAGTACTTTATGTGCTCAACACACTACTTTTGTGACTTTTCAAATTTTGAAGCTCGATAACTTCAGCAAATGAGGACCAAATTTGTTAAACAAAGTGTCAAATTAATCAACTCGACGAGATTTTCAGGATGTCACAACACATCATGATTGCGTCTTGTTAAATTTCTAAGAAAAATAGTACTTTATGAGCTCAACACACAACTTTTGAGACTTTTCAAATTTTGAAGCTCGATAACTTCAGCAAGTGAGGACCAAATTTGTTAAACAAAGTGTCAAATTAATCAGCTCCACGAGATTTTGAAGATATCACAACACATCATGATTGCGTCTTGTTAAATTTCCAAGAAAAATAGTACTTTATGTGCTCAACACACTACTTTTGTGACTTTTCAAACTTTGAAGCTCGATAACTTAGGCAAATGAGGACCAAATTTGTTAAACAAAGTGTCAAATTAATCAGCTCGACGAAATATTCAGGATGTCACAACACATCATGATTGTATCTTGTTGAATTTCCAAGAAAATTAGTACTATATGTGTTCAAACACACAACTTTTGTGACTTTTCAAATTTTGAAGCTCGATAACTTCAGCAAATGAGGACTAAATTTGTTAAACACAGTGTCAAATTAATCAACTCGACGAGATTTTCAGGATGTCACAACACATCATGATTGCGTCTTGTTAAATTTCCAAGAAAAATAGTACTTTATGTGCTCAACACACTACTTTTGTGACTTTTCAAATTTTGAAGCTCGATAACTTCAGCAAATGAGGACCAAATTTGTTAAACAAAGTGTCAAATTAATCAGCTCCACGAGATTTTGAAGATATCACAACACATCATGATTGCGTCTTGTTAAATTTCCAAGAAAAATAGTACTTTATGAGCTCAACACACAACTTTTGTGACTTTTCAAACTTTGAAGCTCGATAACTTAGGCAAATGAGGACCAAATTTGTTAAACAAAGTGTCAAATTAATCAGCTCGAAGAGATATTCAGGATGTCATAACACATCATGATTGCGTCTTGTTAAATTTCCAAGAAAATTAGTACTATATGTGTTCAGACACACAACTTTTGTGACTTTTCAAATTTTGAAGCTCGATAACTTCAGCAAATGAGGACTAAATTTGTTAAACAAAGTGTCAAATTAATCAACTCGACGAGATTTTCAGGATGTCACAACACATCATGATTGCGTCTTGTTAAATTTCCAAGAAAAATAGTACTTTATGTGCTCAACACACTACTTTTGTGACTTTTCAAATTTTGAAGTTCGATAACTTCGGCAAATGAGGACTAAATGTGTTAAACAAAGTGTCAAATTAATCAACTCGACGAGATTTTCAGGATGTCACAACACATCATGATTGCGTCTTGTTAAATTTCCAAGAAAATTAGTACTATATGTGTTCAAACACACAACTTTTGTGACTTTTCAAATTTTGAAGCTCGATAACTTCAGCAAATGAGGACCAAATTTGTTAAACAAAGTGTCAAATTAATCAGCTCGACGAGATTTTCAGGATGTCACAACACATCATGATTGCGTCTTGTTAAATTTCCAAGAAAATTAGTACTATATGTGTTCAAACACACAACTTTTGTGACTTTTCAAATTTTGAAGCTCGATAACTTCAGCAAATGAGGACTAAATGTGTTAAACAAAGTGTCAAATTAATCAGCTCCACGAGATTTTGAAGATATCACAACACATCATGATTGCGTCTTGTTAAATTTCCAAGAAAAATAGTACTTTATGTGCTCAACACACTACTTTTGTGACTTTTCAAACTTTGAAGCTCGATAACTTAGGCAAATGAGGACTAAATTTGTTAAACAAAGTGTCAAATTAATCAACTCGACGAGATTTTCAGGATGTCACAACACATCATGATTGCGCCTTGTTAAATTTCCAAGAAAAATAGTACTTTATGTGCTCAACACACTACTTTTGTGACTTTTCAAACTTTGAAGCTCGATAACTTAGGCAAATGAGGAACAAATTTGTTAAACAAAGTGTCAAATTAATCAGCTCGACGAGATATTCAGGATGTCATAACACATCATGATTGCGTCTTGTTAAATTTCCAAGAAAAATAGTACTTTATGTGCTCAACACACTACTTTTGTGGCTTTTCAAAACTTGAAGCTCGATAACTTCGGCAAGTAAGGACCAAATTTCTTAAACAAAGTGTCAAATTAATCAGCTCGACGAGATATTCAGGATGTCACAACACATCATGATTGCATCTTGTTGAATTTCCAAGAAAATTAGTACTATATGTGTTCAAACACACAACTTTTGTGACTTTTCAAATTTTGAAGCTCGATAACTTCAGCAAATGAGGACTAAATGTGTTAAACAAAGTGTCAAATTAATCAACTCAACGAGATTTTCAGGATGTCATAACACATCATGATTGCGTCTTGTTAAATTTCCAAGAAAATTAGTACTATATGTGCTCAACACACTACTTTTGTGACTTTTCAAATTTTGAAGCTCGATAACTTCGGCAAATGAGGACTAAATGTGTTAAACAAAGTGTCAAATTAATCAACTCGACGAGATTTTCAGGATGTCATAACACATCATGATTGCGTCTTGTTAAATTTCCAAGAAAATTAGTACTATATGTGTTCAAACACACAACTTTTGTGACTTTTCAAATTTTGAAGCTCGATAACTTCAGCAAATGAGGACTAAATTTGTTAAACAAAGTGTCAAATTAATCAACTCGACGAGATTTTCAGGATGTCACAACACATCATGATTGCGTCTTGTTAAATTTCCAAGAAAAATAGTACTTTATGTGCTCAACACACTACTTTTGTGACTTTTCAAATTTTGAAGCTCGATAACTTCGGCAAATGAGGACTAAATGTGTTAAACAAAGTGTCAAATTAATCAACTCGACGAGATTTTCAGGATGTCACAACACATCATGATTGCGTCTTGTTAAATTTCCAAGAAAAATAGTACTTTATGTGCTCAACACACTACTTTTGTGACTTTTCAATATTTGAAGCTCGATAACTTCAGCAAATGAGGACCAAATTTGTTAAACAAAGTGTCAAATTAATCAGCTCGACGAGATATTCAGGATGTCACAACACATCATGATTGCATCTTGTTGAATTTCCAAGAAAATTAATACTATATGTGTTCAAACACACAACTTTTGTGACTTTTCAAATTTTGAAGCTCGATAACTTCAGCAAATGAGGACCAAATTTGTTAAACAAAGTATGAAATTAATCAGCTCCACGAGATTTTGAAGATATCACAACACATCATGGTTGCGTCTTGTTAAATTTCCAAGAAAAATAGTACTTTATGAGCTCAACACACAACTTTTGTGGCTTTTCAAAACTTGAAGCTCGATAACTTCGGCAAGTAAGGACCAAATTTCTTAAACAAAGTGTCAAATTAATCAGCTCGACGAGATATTCAGGATGTCACAACACATCATGATTGCATCTTGTTGAATTTCCAAGAAAATTAGTACTATATGTGTTCAAACACACAACTTTTGTGACTTTTCAAATTTTGAAGCTCGATAACTTCAGCAAATGAGGACCAAATTTGTTAAACAAAATATGAAATTAATCAGCTCCACGAGATTTTGAAGATATCACAACACATCATGATTGCGTCTTGTTAAATTTCCAAGAAAAATAGTACTTTATGTGCTCAACACACTACTTTTGTGACTTTTCAAACTTTGAAGCTCGATAACTTAGGCAAATGAGGACCAAATTTGTTAAACAAAGTGTCAAATTAATCAGCTCCACGAGATTTTGAAGATATCACAACACATCATGATTGCGTCTTGTTAAATTTCCAAGAAAAATAGTACTTTATGTGCTCAACACACTACTTTTGTGACTTTTCAAACTTTGAAGCTCGATAACTTAGGCAAATGAGGACCAAATTTGTGAAACAAAGTGTCAAATTAATCAGCTCGACGAGATTTTCAGGATGTCACAACACATCATGATTGCGTCTTGTTAAATTTCCAAGAAAAATAGTACTTTATGTGCTCAACACACTACTTTTGTGACTTTTCAAACTTTGAAGCTCGATAACTTAGGCAAATGAGGACCAAATTTGTTATACAAAGTGTCAAATTAATCAGCTCGAAGAGATATTCAGGATGTCATAACTCATCATGATTGCGTCTTGTTAAATTTCCAAGAAAATTAGTACTATATGTGTTCAAACACACAACTTTTGTGACTTTTCAAATTTTGAAGCTCGATAACTTCAGCAAATGAGGACTAAATGTGTTAAACAAAGTGTCAAATTAATCAACTCGACGAGATTTTCAGGATGTCACAACACATCATGAATGCGTCTTGTTAAATTTCCAAGAAAAATAGTACTTTATGTGCTCGACACACTACTTTTGTGACTTTTCAATATTTGAAGCTCGATAACTTCAGCAAATGAGGACCAAATTTGTTAAACAAAGTGTCAAATTAATCAGCTCGACGAGATTTTCAGGATGTCACAACACATCATGATTGCGTCTTGTTAAATTTCCAAGAAAATTAGTACTATATGTGTTCAAACACACAACTTTTGTGACTTTTCAAATTTTGAAGCTCGATAACTTCAGCAAATGAGGACTAAATGTGTTAAACAAAGTGTCAAATTAATCAGCTCCACGAGATTTTGAAGATATCACAACACATCATGATTGCGTCTTGTTAAATTTCCAAGAAAAATAGTACTTTATGTGCTCAACACACTACTTTTGTGACTTTTCAAACTTTGAAGCTCGATAACTTAGGCAAATGAGGACTAAATTTGTTAAACAAAGTGTCAAATTAATCAACTCGACGAGATTTTCAGGATGTCACAACACATCATGATTGCGCCTTGTTAAATTTCCAAGAAAAATAGTACTTTATGTGCTCAACACACTACTTATGTGACTTTTCAAACTTTGAAGCTCGATAACTTAGGCAAATGAGGACCAAATTTGTTAAACAAAGTGTCAAATTAATCAGCTCGACGAGATATTCAGGATGTCATAACACATCATGATTGCGTCTTGTTAAATTTCCAAGAAAATTAGTACTATATGTGTTCAAACACACAACTTTTGTGACTTTTCAAATTTTGAAGCTCGATAACTTCAGCAAATGAGGACTAAATTTGTTAAACAAAGTGTCAAATTAATCAACTCGACGAGATTTTCAGGATGTCACAACACATCATGATTGCGTCTTGTTAAATTTCCAAGAAAAATAGTACTTTATGTGCTCAACACACTACTTTTGTGACTTTTCAAACTTTGAAGCTCGATAACTTAGGCAAATGTGGACCAAATTTGTTAAACAAAGTGTCAAATTAATCAGCTCGACGAGATATTCAGGATGTCACAACACATCATGATTGCATCTTGTTGAATTTCCAAGAAAATTAGTACTATATGTGTTCAAACACACAACTTTTGTGACTTTTCAAATTTTGAAGCTCGATAACTTCAGCAAATGAGGACTAAATGTGTTAAACAAAGTGTCAAATTAATCAACTCGACGAGATTTTCAGGATGTCACAACACATCATGATTGCGTCTTTTTAAATTTCCAAGAAAAATAGTACTTTATGAGCTCAACACACAACTTTTGTGACTTTTCAAACTTTGAAGCTCGATAACTTAGGCAAATGAGGACCAAATTTGTTAAACAAAGTGTCAAATTAATCAGCTCGACGAGATATTCAGGATGTCACAACACATCATGATTGCATCTTGTTGAATTTCCAAGAAAATTAGTACTATATGTGTTCAAACACACAACTTTTGTGACTTTTCAAATTTTGAAGCTCGATAACTTCAGCAAATGAGGACTAAATGTGTTAAACAAAGTGTCAAATTAATCAACTCGACGAGATTTTCAGGATGTCATAACACATCATGATTGCGTCTTGTTAAATTTCCAAGAAAATTAGTACTATATGTGTTCAAACACACAACTTTTGTGACTTTTCAAATTTTGAAGCTCGATAACTTCAGCAAATGAGGACTAAATTTGTTAAACAAAGTGTCAAATTAATCAACTCGACGAGATTTTCAGGATGTCACAACACATCATGATTGCGCCTTGTTAAATTTCCAAGAAAAATAGTACTTTATGTGCTCAACACACTACTTTTGTGACTTTTCAAACTTTGAAGCTCGATAACTTAGGCAAATGAGGACCAAATTTGTTAAACAAAGTGTCAAATTAATCAGCTCGACGATATATTCAGGATGTCATAACACATCATGATTGCGTCTTGTTAAATTTCCAAGAAAATTAGTACTATATGTGTTCAAACACACAACTTTTGTGACTTTTCAAATTTTGAAGCTCGATAACTTCAGCAAATGAGGACTAAATTTGTTAAACAAAGTGTCAAATTAATCAACTCGACGAGATTTTCAGGATGTCACAACACATCATGATTGCGTCTTGTTAAATTTCCAAGAAAATTAGTACTATATGTGTTCAAACACACAACTTTTGTGACTTTTCAAATTTTGAAGCTCGATAACTTCAGCAAATGAGGACTAAATGTGTTAAACAAAGTGTCAAATTAATCAGCTCCACGAGATTTTGAAGATATCACAACACATCATGATTGCGTCTTGTTAAATTTCCAAGAAAAATAGTACTTTATGTGCTCAACACACTACTTTTGTGACTTTTCAAACTTTGAAGCTCGATAACTTAGGCAAATGAGGACTAAATTTGTTAAACAAAGTGTCAAATTAATCAACTCGACGAGATTTTCAGGATGTCACAACACATCATGATTGCGTCTTGTTAAATTTCCAAGAAAATTAGTACTATATGTGCTCAACACACTACTTTTGTGACTTTTCAAATTTTGAAGCTCTATAACTTCGGCAAATGAGGACTAAATGTGTTAAACAAAGTGTCAAATTAATCAACTCGACGAGATTTTCAGGATGTCATAACACATCATGATTGCGTCTTGTTAAATTTCCAAGAAAATTAGTACTATATGTGTTCAAACACACAACTTTTGTGACTTTTCAAATTTTGAAGCTCGATAACTTCGGCAAGTAAGGACCAAATTTCTTAAACAAAGTGTCAAATTAATCAGCTCGACGAGATATTCAGGATGTCACAACACATCATGATTGCATCTTGTTGAATTTCCAAGAAAATTAGTACTATATGTGTTCAAACACACAACTTTTGTGACTTTTCAAATTTTGAAGCTCGATAACTTCGGCAAATGAGGACTAAATGTGTTAAACAAAGTGTCAAATTAATCAGCTCGACGAGATTTTCAGGATGTCACAACACATCATGATTGCGTCTTGTTAAATTTCCAAGAAAATTAGTACTATATGTGTTCAAACACACAACTTTTGTGACTTTTCAAATTTTGAAGCTCGATAACTTCGGCAAGTAAGGACCAAATTTCTTAAACAAAGTGTCAAATTAATCAGCTCGACGAGATATTCAGGATGTCACAACACATCATGATTGCATCTTGTTGAATTTCCAAGAAAATTAGTACTATATGTGTTCAAACACACAACTTTTGTGACTTTTCAAATTTTGAATCTCGATAACTTCAGCAAATGAGGACTAAATGTGTTAAACAAAGTGTCAAATTAATCAACTCGACGAGATTTTCAGGATGTCATAACACATCATGATTGCGTCTTGTTAAATTTCCAAGAAAATTAGTACTATATGTGCTCAACACACTACTTTTGTGACTTTTCAAATTTTGAAGCTCGATAACTTCGGCAAATGAGGACTAAATGTGTTAAACAAAGTGTCAAATTAATCAACTCGACGAGATTTTCAGGATGTCATAACACATCATGATTGCGTCTTGTTAAATTTCCAAGAAAATTAGTACTATATGTGTTCAAACACACAACTTTTGTGACTTTTCAAATTTTGAAGCTCGATAACTTCAGCAAATGAGGACTAAATTTGTTAAACAAAGTGTCAAATTAATCAACTCGACGAGATTTTCAGGATGTCACAACACATCATGATTGTGTCTTGTTAAATTTCCAAGAAAAATAGTACTTTATGTGCTCAACACACTACTTTTGTGACTTTTCAATATTTGAAGCTCGATAACTTCAGCAAATGAGGACCAAATTTGTTAAACAAAGTGTCAAATTAATCAGCTCGACGAGATATTCAGGATGTCACAACACATCATGATTGCATCTTGTTGAATTTCCAAGAAAATTAATACTATATGTGTTCAAACACACAACTTTTGTGACTTTTCAAATTTTGAAGCTCGATAACTTCAGCAAATGAGGACCAAATTTGTTAAACAAAGTATGAAATTAATCAGCTCCACGAGATTTTGAAGATATCACAACACATCATGATTGCGTCTTGTTAAATTTCCAAGAAAAATAGTACTTTATGAGCTCAACACACAACTTTTGTGGCTTTTCAAAACTTGAAGCTCGATAACTTCGGCAAGTAAGGACCAAATTTCTTAAACAAAGTGTCAAATTAATCAGCTCGACGAGATATTCAGGATGTCACAACACATCATGATTGCATCTTGTTGAATTTCCAAGAAAATTAGTACTATATGTGTTCAAACACACAACTTTTGTGACTTTTCAAATTTTGAAGCTCGATAACTTCAGCAAATGAGGACCAAATTTGTTAAACAAAGTATGAAATTAATCAGCTCCACGAGATTTTGAAGATATCACAACACATCATGATTGCGTCTTGTTAAATTTCCAAGAAAAATAGTACTATATGTGCTCAACACACTACTTTTGTGACTTTTCAAACTTTGAAGCTCGATAACTTAGGCAAATGAGGACCAAATTTGTTAAACAAAGTGTCAAATTAATCAGCTCCACGAGATTTTGAAGATATCACAACACATCATGATTGCGTCTTGTTAAATTTCCAAGAAAAATAGTACTTTATGAGCTCAACACACAACTTTTGTGACTTTTCAAACTTTGAAGCTCGATAACTTAGGCAAATGAGGACCAAATTTGTTATACAAAGTGTCAAATTAATCAGCTCGAAGAGATATTCAGGATGTCATAACACATCATGATTGCGTCTTGTTAAATTTCCAAGAAAATTAGTACTATATGTGTTCAAACACACAACTTTTGTGACTTTTCAAATTTTGAAGCTCGATAACTTCAGCAAATGAGGACTAAATTTGTTAAACAAAGTGTCAAATTAATCAACTCGACGAGATTTTCAGGATGTCACAACACATCATGATTGCGTCTTGTTAAATTTCCAAGAAAAATAGTACTTTATGTGCTCAACACACTACTTTTGTGACTTTTCAAATTTTGAAGCTCGATAACTTCGGCAAATGAGGACTAAATGTGTTAAACAAAGTGTCAAATTAATCAACTCGACGAGATTTTCAGGATGTCACAACACATCATGATTGCGTCTTGTTAAATTTCCAAGAAAAATAGTACTTTATGTGCTCAACACACTACTTTTGTGACTTTTCAATATTTGAAGCTCGATAACTTCAGCAAATGAGGACTAAATTTGTTAAACAAAGTGTCAAATTAATCAACTCGACGAGATTTTCAGGATGTCACAACACATCATGATTGCGTCTTGTTAAATTTCCAAGAAAAATAGTACTTTATGTGCTCAACACACTACTTTTGTGACTTTTCAAACTTTGAAGCTCGATAACTTAGGCAAATGTGGACCAAATTTGTTAAACAAAGTGTCAAATTAATCAGCTCGACGAGATATTCAGGATGTCACAACACATCATGATTGCATCTTGTTGAATTTCCAAGAAAATTAGTACTATATGTGTTCAAACACACAACTTTTGTGACTTTTCAAATTTTGAAGCTCGATAACTTCAGCAAATGAGGACTAAATGTGTTAAACAAAGTGTCAAATTAATCAACTCGACGAGATTTTCAGGATGTCACAACACATCATGATTGCGTCTTGTTAAATTTCCAAGAAAAATAGTACTTTATGAGCTCAACACACAACTTTTGTGACTTTTCAAACTTTGAAGCTCGATAACTTAGGCAAATGAGGACCAAATTTGTTAAACAAAGTGTCAAATTAATCAGCTCGACGAGATATTCAGGATGTCACAACACATCATGATTGCATCTTGTTGAATTTCCAAGAAAATTGGTACTATATGTGTTCAAACACACAACTTTTGTGACTTTTCAAATTTTGAATCTCGATAACTTCAGCAAATGAGGACTAAATGTGTTAAACAAAGTGTCAAATTAATCAACTCGACGAGATTTTCAGGATGTCATAACACATCATGATTGCGTCTTGTTAAATTTCCAAGAAAATTAGTACTATATGTGCTCAACACACTACTTTTGTGACTTTTCAAATTTTGAAGCTCGATAACTTCGGCAAATGAGGACTAAATGTGTTAAACAAAGTGTCAAATTAATCAACTCGACGAGATTTTCAGGATGTCATAACACATCATGATTGCGTCTTGTTAAATTTCCAAGAAAATTAGTACTATATGTGTTCAAACACACAACTTTTGTGACTTTTCAAATTTTGAAGCTCGATAACTTCAGCAAATGAGGACTAAATTTGTTAAACAAAGTGTCAAATTAATCAACTCGACGAGATTTTCAGGATGTCACAACACATCATGATTGCGTCTTGTTAAATTTCCAAGAAAAATAGTACTTTATGTGCTCAACACACTACTTTTGTGACTTTTCAAATTTTGAAGCTCGATAACTTCGGCAAATGAGGACTAAATGTGTTAAACAAAGTGTCAAATTAATCAACTCGACGAGATTTTCAGGATGTCACAACACATCATGATTGCGTCTTGTTAAATTTCCAAGAAAAATAGTACTTTATGTGCTCAACACACTACTTTTGTGACTTTTCAATATTTGAAGCTCGATAACTTCAGCAAATGAGGACCAAATTTGTTAAACAAAGTGTCAAATTAATCAGCTCGACGAGATATTCAGGATGTCACAACACATCATGATTGCATCTTGTTGAATTTCCAAGAAAATTAATACTATATGTGTTCAAACACACAACTTTTGTGACTTTTCAAATTTTGAAGCTCGATAACTTCAGCAAATGAGGACCAAATTTGTTAAACAAAGTATGAAATTAATCAGCTCCACGAGATTTTGAAGATATCACAACACATCATGATTGCGTCTTGTTAAATTTCCAAGAAAAATAGTACTTTATGAGCTCAACACACAACTTTTGTGGCTTTTCAAAACTTGAAGCTCGATAACTTCGGCAAGTAAGGACCAAATTTCTTAAACAAAGTGTCAAATTAATCAGCTCGACGAGATATTCAGGATGTCACAACACATCATGATTGCATCTTGTTGAATTTCCAAGAAAATTAGTACTATATGTGTTCAAACACACAACTTTTGTGACTTTTCAAATTTTGAAGCTCGATAACTTCAGCAAATGAGGACCAAATTTGTTAAACAAAGTATGAAATTAATCAACTCGACGAGATTTTCAGGATGTCATAACACATCATGATTGCGTCTTGTTAAATTTCCAAGAAAAATAGTACTTTATGTGCTCAACACACTACTTTTGTGACTTTTCAAACTTTGAAGCTCGATAACTTAGGCAAATGAGGACCAAATTTGTTAAACAAAGTGTCAAATTAATCAGCTCCACGAGATTTTGAAGATATCACAACACATCATGATTGCGTCTTGTTAAATTTCCAAGAAAAATAGTACTTTATGTGCTCAACACACTACTTTTGTGACTTTTCAAACTTTGAAGCTCGATAACTTAGGCAAATGAGGACCAAATTTGTGAAACAAAGTGTCAAATTAATCAGCTCGACGAGATATTCAGGATGTCACAACACATCATGATTGCATCTTGTTGAATTTCCAAGAAAATTAGTACTATATGTGTTCAAACACACAACTTTTGTGACTTTTCAAATTTTGAAGCTCGATAACTTCAGCAAATGAGGACTAAATGTGTTAAACAAAGTGTCAAATTAATCAACTCGACGAGATTTTCAGGATGTCACAACACATCATGATTGCGTCTTGTTAAATTTCCAAGAAAAATAGTACTTTATGTGCTCAACACACTACTTTTGTGACTTTTCAAACTTTGAAGCTCGATAACTTAGGCAAATGAGGACTAAATTTGTTAAACAAAGTGTCAAATTAATCAACTCGACGAGATTTTCAGGATGTCACAACACATCATGATTGCGCCTTGTTAAATTTCCAAGAAAAATAGTACTTTATGTGCTCAACACACTACTTTTGTGACTTTTCAAACTTTGAAGCTCGATAACTTAGGCAAATGAGGACCAAATTTGTTAAACAAAGTGTCAAATTAATCAGCTCGACGAGATATTCAGGATGTCATAACACATCATGATTGCGTCTTGTTAAATTTCCAAGAAAATTAGTACTATATGTGTTCAAACACACAACTTTTGTGACTTTTCAAATTTTGAAGCTCGATAACTTCAGCAAATGAGGACTAAATTTGTTAAACAAAGTGTCAAATTAATCAACTCGACGAGATTTTCAGGATGTCACAACACATCATGATTGCGTCTTGTTAAATTTCCAAGAAAAATAGTACTTTATGTGCTCAACACACTACTTTTGTGACTTTTCAAACTTTGAAGCTCGATAACTTAGGCAAATGTGGACCAAATTTGTTAAACAAAGTGTCAAATTAATCAGCTCGACGAGATATTCAGGATGTCACAACACATCATGATTGCATCTTGTTGAATTTCCAAGAAAATTAGTACTATATGTGTTCAAACACACAACTTTTGTGACTTTTCAAATTTTGAAGCTCGATAACTTCAGCAAATGAGGACTAAATGTGTTAAACAAAGTGTCAAATTAATCAACTCGACGAGATTTTCAGGATGTCACAACACATCATGATTGCGTCTTGTTAAATTTCCAAGAAAAATAGTACTTTATGAGCTCAACACACAACTTTTGTGACTTTTCAAACTTTGAAGCTCGATAACTTAGGCAAATGAGGACCAAATTTGTTAAACAAAGTGTCAAATTAATCAGCTCGACGAGATATTCAGGATGTCACAACACATCATGATTGCGTCTTGTTAAATTTCCAAGAAATTTAGTACTATATGTGTTCAAACACACAACTTTTGTGACTTTTCAAATTTTGAAGCTCGATAACTTCAGCAAATGAGGACTAAATTTGTTAAACAAAGTGTCAAATTAATCAACTCGACGAGATTTTCAGGATGTCACAACACATCATGATTGCGTCTTGTTAAATTTCCAAGAAAAATAGTACTTTATGTGCTCAACACACTACTTTTGTGGCTTTTCAAAACTTGAAGCTCGATAACTTCGGCAAGTAAGGACCAAATTTCTTAAACAAAGTGTCAAATTAATCAGCTCGACGAGATATTCAGGATGTCACAACACATCATGATTGCATCTTGTTGAATTTCCAAGAAAATTAGTACTATATGTGTTCGAACACACAACTTTTGTGACTTTTCAAATTTTGAAGCTCGATAACTTCAGCAA
Organism: Euwallacea fornicatus; assembly: GCF_040115645.1. Lineage (NCBI taxonomy): Eukaryota > Metazoa > Arthropoda > Insecta > Coleoptera > Curculionidae > Euwallacea > Euwallacea fornicatus. The sequence continues at coordinate 45,241 of NW_027096039.1, forward strand.
ATGAGGACTAAATGTGTTAAACAAAGTGTCAAATTAATCAACTCGACGAGATTTTCAGGATGTCATAACACATCATGATTGCGTCTTGTTAAATTTCCAAGAAAATTAGTACTATATGTGCTCAACACACTACTTTTGTGACTTTTCAAATTTTGAAGCTCGATAACTTCGGCAAATGAGGACTAAATGTGTTAAACAAAGTGTCAAATTAATCAACTCGACGAGATTTTCAGGATGTCATAACACATCATGATTGCGTCTTGTTAAATTTCCAAGAAAATTAGTACTATATGTGTTCAAACACACAACTTTTGTGACTTTTCAAATTTTGAAGCTCGATAACTTCAGCAAATGAGGACTAAATTTGTTAAACAAAGTGTCAAATTAATCAACTCGACGAGATTTTCAGGATGTCACAACACATCATGATTGCGTCTTGTTAAATTTCCAAGAAAAATAGTACTTTATGTGCTCAACACACTACTTTTGTGACTTTTCAAATTTTGAAGCTCGATAACTTCGGCAAATGAGGACTAAATGTGTTAAACAAAGTGTCAAATTAATCAACTCGACGAGATTTTCAGGATGTCACAACACATCATGATTGCGTCTTGTTAAATTTCCAAGAAAAATAGTACTATATGTGTTCAAACACACAACTTTTGTGACTTTTCAAATTTTGAAGCTCGATAACTTCAGCAAATGAGGACTAAATTTGTTAAACAAAGTGTCAAATTAATCAACTCGACGAGATTTTCAGGATGTCACAACACATCATGATTGCGTCTTGTTAAATTTCCAAGAAAAATAGTACTTTATGTGCTCAACACACTACTTTTGTGACTTTTCAATATTTGAAGCTCGATAACTTCAGCAAATGAGGACTAAATGTGTTAAACAAAGTGTCAAATTAATCAACTCGACGAGATTTTCAGGATGTCACAACAAATCATGATTGCGTCTTGTTAAATTTCCAAGAAAAATAGTACTTTATGTGCTCAACACACTACTTTTGTGACTTTTCAATATTTGAAGCTCGATAACTTCAGCAAATGAGGACTAAATGTGTTAAACAAAGTGTCAAATTAATCAACTCGACGAGATTTTCAGGATGTCATAACACATCATGATTGCGTCTTGTTAAATTTCCAAGAAAATTAGTACTATATGTGCTCAACACACTACTTTTGTGACTTTTCAAATTTTGAAGCTCTATAACTTCGGCAAATGAGGACTAAATGTGTTAAACAAAGTGTCAAATTAATCAACTCGACGAGATTTTCAGGATGTCATAACACATCATGATTGCGTCTTGTTAAATTTCCAAGAAAATTAGTACTATATGTGTTCAAACACACAACTTTTGTGACTTTTCAAATTTTGAAGCTCGATAACTTCGGCAAGTAAGGACCAAATTTCTTAAACAAAGTGTCAAATTAATCAGCTCGACGAGATATTCAGGATGTCACAACACATCATGATTGCATCTTGTTGAATTTCCAAGAAAAATAGTACTATATGTGTTCAAACACACAACTTTTGTGACTTTTCAAATTTTGAAGCTCGATAACTTCGGCAAATGAGGACTAAATGTGTTAAACAAAGTGTCAAATTAATCAACTCGACGAGATTTTCAGGATGTCACAACACATCATGATTGCGTCTTGTTAAATTTCCAAGAAAAATAGTACTTTATGTGCTCAACACACTACTTTTGTGACTTTTCAATATTTGAAGCTCGATAACTTCAGCAAATGAGGACCAAATTTGTTAAACAAAGTGTCAAATTAATCAGCTCGACGAGATATTCAGGATGTCACAACACATCATGATTGCATCTTGTTGAATTTCCAAGAAAATTAATACTATATGTGTTCAAACACACAACTTTTGTGACTTTTCAAATTTTGAAGCTCGATAACTTCAGCAAATGAGGACCAAATTTGTTAAACAAAGTATGAAATTAATCAGCTCCACGAGATTTTGAAGATATCACAACACATCATGATTGCGTCTTGTTAAATTTCCAAGAAAAATAGTACTTTATGAGCTCAACACACAACTTTTGTGGCTTTTCAAAACTTGAAGCTCGATAACTTCGGCAAGTAAGGACCAAATTTCTTAAACAAAGTGTCAAATTAATCAGCTCGACGAGATATTCAGGATGTCACAACACATCATGATTGCATCTTGTTGAATTTCCAAGAAAATTAGTACTATATGTGTTCAAACACACAACTTTTGTGACTTTTCAAATTTTGAAGCTCGATAACTTCAGCAAATGAGGACCAAATTTGTTAAACAAAGTATGAAATTAATCAGCTCCACGAGATTTTGAAGATATCACAACACATCATGATTGCGTCTTGTTAAATTTCCAAGAAAAATAGTACTTTATGTGCTCAACACACTACTTTTGTGACTTTTCAAACTTTGAAGCTCGATAACTTAGGCAAATGAGGACCAAATTTGTTAAACAAAGTGTCAAATTAATCAGCTCCACGAGATTTTGAAGATATCACAACACATCATGATTGCGTCTTGTTAAATTTCCAAGAAAAATAGTACTTTATGTGCTCAACACACTACTTTTGTGACTTTTCAAACTTTGAAGCTCGATAACTTAGGCAAATGAGGACCAAATTTGTGAAACAAAGTGTCAAATTAATCAGCTCGACGAGATTTTCAGGATGTCACAACACATCATGATTGCGTCTTGTTAAATTTCCAAGAAAAATAGTACTTTATGTGCTCAACACACTACTTTTGTGACTTTTCAAATTTTGAAGCTCGATAACTTCAGCAAATGAGGACCAAATTTGTTAAACAATGTGTCAAATTAATCAGCTCCACGAGATTTTGAAGATATCACAACACATCATGATTGCGTCTTGTTAAATTTCCAAGAAAAATAGTACTTTATGAGCTCAACACACAACTTTTGTGACTTTTCAAACTTTGAAGCTCGATAACTTAGGCAAATGAGGACCAAATTTGTTATACAAAGTGTCAAATTAATCAGCTCGAAGAGATATTCAGGATGTCATAACACATCATGATTGCGTCTTGTTAAATTTCCAAGAAAATTAGTACTATATGTGTTCAAACACACAACTTTTGTGACTTTTCAAATTTTGAAGCTCGATAACTTCAGCAAATGAGGACTAAATTTGTTAAACAAAGTGTCAAATTAATCAACTCGACGAGATTTTCAGGATGTCACAACACATCATGATTGCGTCTTGTTAAATTTCCAAGAAAAATAGTACTTTATGTGCTCAACACACTACTTTTGTGACTTTTCAAATTTTGAAGCTCGATAACTTCGGCAAATGAGGACTAAATGTGTTAAACAAAGTGTCAAATTAATCAACTCGACGAGATTTTCAGGATGTCACAACACATCATGATTGCGTCTTGTTAAATTTCCAAGAAAAATAGTACTTTATGTGCTCAACACACTACTTTTGTGACTTTTCAATATTTGAAGCTCGATAACTTCAGCAAATGAGGACCAAATTTGTTAAACAAAGTGTCAAATTAATCAGCTCGACGAGATTTTCAGGATGTCACAACACATCATGATTGCGTCTTGTTAAATTTCCAAGAAAATTAGTACTATATGTGTTCAAACACACAACTTTTGTGACTTTTCAAATTTTGAAGCTCGATAACTTCAGCAAATGAGGACTAAATGTGTTAAACAAAGTGTCAAATTAATCAGCTCCACGAGATTTTGAAGATATCACAACACATCATGATTGCGTCTTGTTAAATTTCCAAGAAAAATAGTACTTTATGTGCTCAACACACTACTTTTGTGACTTTTCAAACTTTGAAGCTCGATAACTTAGGCAAATGAGGACTAAATTTGTTAAACAAAGTGTCAAATTAATCAACTCGACGAGATTTTCAGGATGTCACAACACATCATGATTGCGCCTTGTTAAATTTCCAAGAAAAATAGTACTTTATGTGCTCAACACACTACTTTTGTGACTTTTCAAACTTTGAAGCTCGATAACTTAGGCAAATGAGGACCAAATTTGTTAAACAAAGTGTCAAATTAATCAGCTCGACGAGATATTCAGGATGTCATAACACATCATGATTGCGTCTTGTTAAATTTCCAAGAAAATTAGTACTATATGTGTTCAAACACACAACTTTTGTGACTTTTCAAATTTTGAAGCTCGATAACTTCAGCAAATGAGGACTAAATTTGTTAAACAAAGTGTCAAATTAATCAACTCGACGAGATTTTCAGGATGTCACAACACATCATGATTGCGTCTTGTTAAATTTCCAAGAAAAATAGTACTTTATGTGCTCAACACACTACTTTTGTGACTTTTCAAACTTTGAAGCTCGATAACTTAGGCAAATGTGGACCAAATTTGTTAAACAAAGTGTCAAATTAATCAGCTCGACGAGATATTCAGGATGTCACAACACATCATGATTGCATCTTGTTGAATTTCCAAGAAAATTAGTACTATATGTGTTCAAACACACAACTTTTGTGACTTTTCAAATTTTGAAGCTCGATAACTTCAGCAAATGAGGACTAAATGTGTTAAACAAAGTGTCAAATTAATCAACTCGACGAGATTTTCAGGATGTCACAACACATCATGATTGCGTCTTGTTAAATTTCCAAGAAAAATAGTACTTTATGAGCTCAACACACAACTTTTGTGACTTTTCAAACTTTGAAGCTCGATAACTTAGGCAAATGAGGACCAAATTTGTTAAACAAAGTGTCAAATTAATCAGCTCGACGAGATATTCAGGATGTCACAACACATCATGATTGCGTCTTGTTAAATTTCCAAGAAATTTAGTACTATATGTGTTCAAACACACAACTTTTGTGACTTTTCAAATTTTGAAGCTCGATAACTTCAGCAAATGAGGACTAAATTTGTTAAACAAAGTGTCAAATTAATCAACTCGACGAGATTTTCAGGATGTCACAACACATCATGATTGCGTCTTGTTAAATTTCCAAGAAAAATAGTACTTTATGTGCTCAACACACTACTTTTGTGACTTTTCAAATTTTGAAGCTCGATAACTTCAGCAAATGAGGACCAAATTTGTTAAACAAAGTGTCAAATTAATCAGCTCGACGAGATTTTCAGGATGTCACAACACATCATGATTGCGTCTTGTTAAATTTCCAAGAAAAATAGTACTTTATGTGCTCAACACACTACTTTTGTGGCTTTTCAAAACTTGAAGCTCGATAACTTCGGCAAGTAAGGACCAAATTTCTTAAACAAAGTGTCAAATTAATCAGCTCGACGAGATATTCAGGATGTCACAACACATCATGATTGCATCTTGTTGAATTTCCAAGAAAATTAGTACTATATGTGTTCGAACACACAACTTTTGTGACTTTTCAAATTTTGAAGCTCGATAACTTCAGCAAATGAGGACTAAATGTGTTAAACAAAGTGTCAAATTAATCAACTCGACGAGATTTTCAGGATGTCATAACACATCATGATTGCGTCTTGTTAAATTTCCAAGAAAATTAGTACTATATGTGCTCAACACACTACTTTTGTGACTTTTCAAATTTTGAAGCTCGATAACTTCGGCAAATGAGGACTAAATGTGTTAAACAAAGTGTCAAATTAATCAACTCGACGAGATTTTCAGGATGTCATAACACATCATGATTGCGTCTTGTTAAATTTCCAAGAAAATTAGTACTATATGTGTTCAAACACACAACTTTTGTGACTTTTCAAATTTTGAAGCTCGATAACTTCAGCAAATGAGGACTAAATTTGTTAAACAAAGTGTCAAATTAATCAACTCGACGAGATTTTCAGGATGTCACAACACATCATGATTGCGTCTTGTTAAATTTCCAAGAAAAATAGTACTTTATGTGCTCAACACACTACTTTTGTGACTTTTCAAATTTTGAAGCTCGATAACTTCGGCAAATGAGGACTAAATGTGTTAAACAAAGTGTCAAATTAATCAACTCGACGAGATTTTCAGGATGTCACAACACATCATGATTGCGTCTTGTTAAATTTCCAAGAAAAATAGTACTATATGTGTTCAAACACACAACTTTTGTGACTTTTCAAATTTTGAAGCTCGATAACTTCAGCAAATGAGGACTAAATTTGTTAAACAAAGTGTCAAATTAATCAACTCGACGAGATTTTCAGGATGTCACAACACATCATGATTGCGTCTTGTTAAATTTCCAAGAAAAATAGTACTTTATGTGCTCAACACACTACTTTTGTGACTTTTCAATATTTGAAGCTCGATAACTTCAGCAAATGAGGACTAAATGTGTTAAACAAAGTGTCAAATTAATCAACTCGACGAGATTTTCAGGATGTCACAACAAATCATGATTGCGTCTTGTTAAATTTCCAAGAAAAATAGTACTTTATGTGCTCAACACACTACTTTTGTGACTTTTCAATATTTGAAGCTCGATAACTTCAGCAAATGAGGACTAAATGTGTTAAACAAAGTGTCAAATTAATCAACTCGACGAGATTTTCAGGATGTCATAACACATCATGATTGCGTCTTGTTAAATTTCCAAGAAAATTAGTACTATATGTGCTCAACACACTACTTTTGTGACTTTTCAAATTTTGAAGCTCTATAACTTCGGCAAATGAGGACTAAATGTGTTAAACAAAGTGTCAAATTAATCAACTCGACGAGATTTTCAGGATGTCATAACACATCATGATTGCGTCTTGTTAAATTTCCAAGAAAATTAGTACTATATGTGTTCAAACACACAACTTTTGTGACTTTTCAAATTTTGAAGCTCGATAACTTCGGCAAGTAAGGACCAAATTTCTTAAACAAAGTGTCAAATTAATCAGCTCGACGAGATATTCAGGATGTCACAACACATCATGATTGCATCTTGTTGAATTTCCAAGAAAATTAGTACTATATGTGTTCAAACACACAACTTTTGTGACTTTTCAAATTTTGAAGCTCGATAACTTCGGCAAATGAGGACTAAATGTGTTAAACAAAGTGTCAAATTAATCAGCTCGACGAGATTTTCAGGATGTCACAACACATCATGATTGCGTCTTGTTAAATTTCCAAGAAAATTAGTACTATATGTGTTCAAACACACAACTTTTGTGACTTTTCAAATTTTGAAGCTCGATAACTTCGGCAAGTAAGGACCAAATTTCTTAAACAAAGTGTCAAATTAATCAGCTCGACGAGATATTCAGGATGTCACAACACATCATGATTGCATCTTGTTGAATTTCCAAGAAAATTAGTACTATATGTGTTCAAACACACAACTTTTGTGACTTTTCAAATTTTGAAGCTCGATAACTTCAGCAAATGAGGACTAAATGTGTTAAACAAAGTGTCAAATTAATCAACTCGACGAGATTTTCAGGATGTCATAACACATCATGATTGCGTCTTGTTAAATTTCCAAGAAAAATAGTACTTTATGTGCTCAACACACTACTTTTGTGACTTTTCAAATTTTGAAGCTCGATAACTTCGGCAAATGAGGACTAAATGTGTTAAACAAAGTGTCAAATTAATCAACTCGACGAGATTTTCAGGATGTCACAACACATCATGATTGCGTCTTGTTAAATTTCCAAGAAAAATAGTACTTTATGTGCTCAACACACTACTTTTGTGACTTTTCAATATTTGAAGCTCGATAACTTCAGCAAATGAGGACCAAATTTGTTAAACAAAGTGTCAAATTAATCAGCTCGACGAGATTTTCAGGATGTCACAACACATCATGATTGCGTCTTGTTAAATTTCCAAGAAAAATAGTACTTTATGTGCTCAACACACTACTTTTGTGGCTTTTCAAAACTTGAAGCTCGATAACTTCGGCAAGTAAGGACCAAATTTCTTAAACAAAGTGTCAAATTAATCAGCTCGACGAGATATTCAGGATGTCACAACACATCATGATTGCATCTTGTTGAATTTCCAAGAAAATTAGTACTATATGTGTTCGAACACACAACTTTTGTGACTTTTCAAATTTTGAAGCTCGATAACTTCAGCAAATGAGGACTAAATGTGTTAAACAAAGTGTCAAATTAATCAACTCGACGAGATTTTCAGGATGTCATAACACATCATGATTGCGTCTTGTTAAATTTCCAAGAAAATTAGTACTATATGTGCTCAACACACTACTTTTGTGACTTTTCAAATTTTGAAGCTCGATAACTTCGGCAAATGAGGACTAAATGTGTTAAACAAAGTGTCAAATTAATCAACTCGACGAGATTTTCAGGATGTCACAACACATCATGATTGCGTCTTGTTAAATTTCCAAGAAAATTAGTACTATATGTGTTCAAACACACAACTTTTGTGACTTTTCAAATTTTGAAGCTCGATAACTTCAGCAAATGAGGACTAAATTTGTTAAACAAAGTGTCAAATTAATCAACTCGACGAGATTTTCAGGATGTCACAACACATCATGATTGCGTCTTGTTAAATTTCCAAGAAAAATAGTACTTTATGTGCTCAACACACTACTTTTGTGACTTTTCAAATTTTGAAGCTCGATAACTTCGGCAAATGAGGACTAAATGTGTTAAACAAAGTGTCAAATTAATCAACTCGACGAGATTTTCAGGATGTCACAACACATCATGATTGCGTCTTGTTAAATTTCCAAGAAAAATAGTACTATATGTGTTCAAACACACAACTTTTGTGACTTTTCAAATTTTGAAGCTCGATAACTTCAGCAAATGAGGACTAAATTTGTTAAACAAAGTGTCAAATTAATCAACTCGACGAGATTTTCAGGATGTCACAACACATCATGATTGCGTCTTGTTAAATTTCCAAGAAAAATAGTACTTTATGTGCTCAACACACTACTTTTGTGACTTTTCAATATTTGAAGCTCGATAACTTCAGCAAATGAGGACTAAATGTGTTAAACAAAGTGTCAAATTAATCAACTCGACGAGATTTTCAGGATGTCACAACAAATCATGATTGCGTCTTGTTAAATTTCCAAGAAAAATAGTACTTTATGTGCTCAACACACTACTTTTGTGACTTTTCAATATTTGAAGCTCGATAACTTCAGCAAATGAGGACTAAATGTGTTAAACAAAGTGTCAAATTAATCAACTCGACGAGATTTTCAGGATGTCATAACACATCATGATTGCGTCTTGTTAAATTTCCAAGAAAATTAGTACTATATGTGCTCAACACACTACTTTTGTGACTTTTCAAATTTTGAAGCTCTATAACTTCGGCAAATGAGGACTAAATGTGTTAAACAAAGTGTCAAATTAATCAACTCGACGAGATTTTCAGGATGTCATAACACATCATGATTGCGTCTTGTTAAATTTCCAAGAAAATTAGTACTATATGTGTTCAAACACACAACTTTTGTGACTTTTCAAATTTTGAAGCTCGATAACTTCGGCAAGTAAGGACCAAATTTCTTAAACAAAGTGTCAAATTAATCAGCTCGACGAGATATTCAGGATGTCACAACACATCATGATTGCATCTTGTTGAATTTCCAAGAAAATTAGTACTATATGTGTTCAAACACACAACTTTTGTGACTTTTCAAATTTTGAAGCTCGATAACTTCGGCAAATGAGGACTAAATGTGTTAAACAAAGTGTCAAATTAATCAGCTCGACGAGATTTTCAGGATGTCACAACACATCATGATTGCGTCTTGTTAAATTTCCAAGAAAATTAGTACTATATGTGCTCAACACACTACTTTTGTGACTTTTCAAATTTTGAAGCTCGATAACTTCGGCAAATGAGGACTAAATGTGTTAAACAAAGTGTCAAATTAATCAACTCGACGAGATTTTCAGGATGTCATAACACATCATGATTGCGTCTTGTTAAATTTCCAAGAAAATTAGTACTATATGTGTTCAAACACACAACTTTTGTGACTTTTCAAATTTTGAAGCTCGATAACTTCAGCAAATGAGGACTAAATTTGTTAAACAAAGTGTCAAATTAATCAACTCGACGAGATTTTCAGGATGTCACAACACATCATGATTGCGTCTTGTTAAATTTCCAAGAAAAATAGTACTTTATGTGCTCAACACACTACTTTTGTGACTTTTCAAATTTTGAAGCTCGATAACTTCGGCAAATGAGGACTAAATGTGTTAAACAAAGTGTCAAATTAATCAACTCGACGAGATTTTCAGGATGTCACAACACATCATGATTGCGTCTTGTTAAATTTCCAAGAAAAATAGTACTTTATGTGCTCAACACACTACTTTTGTGACTTTTCAAACTTTGAAGCTCGATAACTTAGGCAAATGAGGACCAAATTTGTTAAACAAAGTGTCAAATTAATCAACTCGACGAGATTTTCAGGATGTCACAACACATCATGATTGCGTCTTGTTAAATTTCCAAGAAAAATAGTACTTTATGTGCTCAACACACTACTTTTGTGACTTTTCAAATTTTGAAGCTCGATAACTTCGGCAAATGAGGACCAAATGTGTTAAACAAAGTGTCAAATTAATCAACTCGACGAGATTTTCAGGATGTCACAACACATCATGATTGCGTCTTGTTAAATTTCCAAGAAAAATAGTACTTTATGTGCTCAACACACTACTTTTGTGACTTTTCAATATTTGAAGCTCGATAACTTCAGCAAATGAGGACCAAATTTGTTAAACAAAGTGTCAAATTAATCAGCTCGACGAGATTTTCAGGATGTCACAACACATCATGATTGCGTCTTGTTAAATTTCCAAGAAAAATAGTACTTTATGTGCTCAACACACTACTTTTGTGGCTTTTCAAAACTTGAAGCTCGATAACTTCGGCAAGTAAGGACCAAATTTCTTAAACAAAGTGTCAAATTAATCAGCTCGACGAGATATTCAGGATGTCACAACACATCATGATTGCATCTTGTTGAATTTCCAAGAAAATTAGTACTATATGTGTTCAAACACACAACTTTTGTGACTTTTCAAATTTTGAAGCTCGATAACTTCAGCAAATGAGGACTAAATGTGTTAAACAAAGTGTCAAATTAATCAACTCGACGAGATTTTCAGGATGTCATAACACATCATGATTGCGTCTTGTTAAATTTCCAAGAAAATTAGTACTATATGTGCTCAACACACTACTTTTGTGACTTTTCAAATTTTGAAGCTCGATAACTTCGGCAAATGAGGACTAAATGTGTTAAACAAAGTGTCAAATTAATCAACTCGACGAGATTTTCAGGATGTCATAACACATCATGATTGCGTCTTGTTAAATTTCCAAGAAAATTAGTACTATATGTGTTCAAACACACAACTTTTGTGACTTTTCAAATTTTGAAGCTCGATAACTTCAGCAAATGAGGACTAAATTTGTTAAACAAAGTGTCAAATTAATCAACTCGACGAGATTTTCAGGATGTCACAACACATCATGATTGCGTCTTGTTAAATTTCCAAGAAAAATAGTACTTTATGTGCTCAACACACTACTTTTGTGACTTTTCAAATTTTGAAGCTCGATAACTTCGGCAAATGAGGACTAAATGTGTTAAACAAAGTGTCAAATTAATCAACTCGACGAGATTTTCAGGATGTCACAACACATCATGATTGCGTCTTGTTAAATTTCCAAGAAAAATAGTACTTTATGTGCTCAACACACTACTTTTGTGACTTTTCAAACTTTGAAGCTCGATAACTTAGGCAAATGAGGACCAAATTTGTTAAACAAAGTGTCAAATTAATCAGCTCGACGAGATATTCAGGATGTCATAACACATCATGATTGCGTCTTGTTAAATTTCCAAGAAAATTAGTACTATATGTGTTCAAACACACAACTTTTGTGACTTTTCAAATTTTGAAGCTCGATAACTTCAGCAAATGAGGACTAAATTTGTTAAACAAAGTGTCAAATTAATCAACTCGACGAGATTTTCAGGATGTCACAACACATCATGATTGCGTCTTGTTAAATTTCCAAGAAAAATAGTACTTTATGTGCTCAACACACTACTTTTGTGACTTTTCAAATTTTGAAGCTCGATAACTTCGGCAAATGAGGACCAAATGTGTTAAACAAAGTGTCAAATTAATCAACTCGACGAGATTTTCAGGATGTCACAACACATCATGATTGCGTCTTGTTAAATTTCCAAGAAAAATAGTACTTTATGTGCTCAACACACTACTTTTGTGACTTTTCAATATTTGAAGCTCGATAACTTCAGCAAATGAGGACCAAATTTGTTAAACAAAGTGTCAAATTAATCAGCTCGACGAGATTTTCAGGATGTCACAACACATCATGATTGCGTCTTGTTAAATTTCCAAGAAAAATAGTACTTTATGTGCTCAACACACTACTTTTGTGACTTTTCAAATTTTGAAGCTCGATAACTTCGGCAAATGAGGACCAAATGTGTTAAACAAAGTGTCAAATTAATCAACTCGACGAGATTTTCAGGATGTCACAACACATCATGATTGCGTCTTGTTAAATTTCCAAGAAAAATAGTACTTTATGTGCTCAACACACTACTTTTGTGACTTTTCAATATTTGAAGCTCGATAACTTCAGCAAATGAGGACCAAATTTGTTAAACAAAGTGTCAAATTAATCAGCTCGACGAGATTTTCAGGATGTCACAACAAATCATGATTGCGTCTTGTTAAATTTCCAAGAAAAATAGTACTTTATGTGCTCAACACACTACTTTTGTGGCTTTTCAAAACTTGAAGCTCGATAACTTCGGCAAGTAAGGACCAAATTTCTTAAACAAAGTGTCAAATTAATCAGCTCGACGAGATATTCAGGATGTCACAACACATTATGATTGCATCTTGTTGAATTTCCAAGAAAATTAGTACTATATGTGTCAAACACACAACTTTTGTGACTTTTCAAATTTTGAAGCTCGATAACTTCAGCAAATGAGGACTAAATGTGTTAAACAAAGTGTCAAATTAATCAGCTCGACGAGATATTCAGGATGTCACAACACATCATGATTGCATCTTGTTGAATTTCCAAGAAAATTAGTACTATATGTGTTCAAACACACAACTTTTGTGACTTTTCAAATTTTGAAGCTCGATAACTTCAGCAAATGAGGACCAAATTTGTTAAACAGAGTATGAAATTAATCAGCTCCACGAGATTTTGAAGATATCACAACACATCATGATTGCGTCTTGTTAAATTTCCAAGAAAAATAGTACTTTATGAGCTCAACACACAACATTTGTGGCTTTTCAAAACTTGAAGCTCGATAACTTCGGCAAGTAAGGACCAAATTTCTTAAACAAAGTGTCAAATTAATCAGCTCGACGAGATAGTCAGGATGTCACAACACATCATGATTGCATCTTGTTGAATTTCCAAGAAAATTAGTACTATATGTGTTCAAACACACAACTTTTGTGACTTTTCAAATTTTGAAGCTCGATAACTTCAGCAAATGAGGACCAAATTTGTTAAACAAAGTATGAAATTAATCAGCTCTACGAGATTTTGAAGATATCACAACACATCATGATTGCGTCTTGTTAAATTTCCAAGAAAAATAGTACTTTATGTGCTCAACACACTACTTTTGTGACTTTTCAAACTTTGAAGCTCGATAACTTAGGCAAATGAGGACCAAATTTGTTAAACAAAGTGTCAAATTAATCAGCTCCACGAGATTTTGAAGATATCACAACACATCATGATTGCGTCTTGTTAAATTTCCAAGAAAAATAGTACTTTATGTGCTCAACACACTACTTTTGTGACTTTTCAAACTTTGAAGCTCGATAACTTAGGCAAATGAGGACCAAATTTGTGAAACAAAGTGTCAAATTAATCAGCTCGACGAGATTTTCAGGATGTCACAACACATCATGATTGCGTCTTGTTAAATTTCCAAGAAAAATAGTACTTTATGTGCTCAACACACTACTTTTGTGACTTTTCAAATTTTGAAGCTCGATAACTTCGGCAAATGAGGACCAAATGTGTTAAACAAAGTGTCAAATTAATCAACTCGACGAGATTTTCAGGATGTCACAACACATCATGATTGCGTCTTGTTAAATTTCCAAGAAAAATAGTACTTTATGTGCTCAACACACTACTTTTGTGACTTTTCAAACTTTGAAGCTCGATAACTTAGGCAAATGAGGACTAAATTTGTTAAACAAAGTGTCAAATTAATCAACTCGACGAGATTTTCAGGATGTCACAACACATCATGATTGCGCCTTGTTAAATTTCCAAGAAAAATAGTACTTTATGTGCTCAACACACTACTTTTGTGACTTTTCAAATTTTGAAGCTCGATAACTTCGGCAAATGAGGACTAAATGTGTTAAACAAAGTGTCAAATTAATCAACTCGACGAGATTTTCAGGATGTCACAACACATCATGATTGCGTCTTGTTAAATTTCCAAGAAAAATAGTACTTTATGTGCTCAACACACTACTTTTGTGACTTTTCAATATTTGAAGCTCGATAACTTCAGCAAATGAGGACCAAATTTGTTAAACAAAGTGTCAAATTAATCAGCTCGACGAGATTTTCAGGATGTCACAACACATCATGATTGCGTCTTGTTAAATTTCCAAGAAAATTAGTACTATATGTGTTCAAACACACAACTTTTGTGACTTTTCAAATTTTGAAGCTCGATAACTTCAGCAAATGAGGACTAAATGTGTTAAACAAAGTGTCAAATTAATCAGCTCCACGAGATTTTGAAGATATCACAACACATCATGATTGCGTCTTGTTAAATTTCCAAGAAAAATAGTACTTTATGTGCTCAACACACTACTTTTGTGACTTTTCAAACTTTGAAGCTCGATAACTTAGGCAAATGAGGACTAAATTTGTTAAACAAAGTGTCAAATTAATCAACTCGACGAGATTTTCAGGATGTCACAACACATCATGATTGCGCCTTGTTAAATTTCCAAGAAAAATAGTACTTTATGTGCTCAACACACTACTTTGGTGACTTTTCAAACTTTAAAGCTCGATAACTTAGGCAAATGAGGACCAAATTTGTTAAACAAAGTGTCAAATTAATCAGCTCGACGAGATATTCAGGATGTCATAACACATCATGATTGCGTCTTGTTAAATTTCCAAGAAAAATAGTACTTTATGTGCTCAACACACTACTTTTGTGGCTTTTCAAAACTTGAAGCTCGATAACTTCGGCAAGTAAGGACCAAATTTCTTAAACAAAGTGTCAAATTAATCAGCTCGACGAGATATTCAGGATGTCACAACACATCATGATTGCATCTTGTTGAATTTCCAAGAAAATTAGTACTATATGTGTTCAAACACACAACTTTTGTGACTTTTCAAATTTTGAAGCTCGATAACTTCAGCAAATGAGGACTAAATGTGTTAAACAAAGTGTCAAATTAATCAACTCGACGAGATTTTCAGGATGTCATAACACATCATGATTGCGTCTTGTTAAATTTCCAAGAAAATTAGTACTATATGTGCTCAACACACTACTTTTGTGACTTTTCAAATTTTGAAGCTCGATAACTTCGGCAAATGAGGACTAAATGTGTTAAACAAAGTGTCAAATTAATCAACTCGACGAGATTTTCAGGATGTCATAACACATCATGATTGCGTCTTGTTAAATTTCCAAGAAAAATAGTACTTTATGTGCTCAACACACTACTTTTGTGACTTTTCAAATTTTGAAGCTCGATAACTTCGGCAAATGAGGACTAAATGTGTTAAACAAAGTGTCAAATTAATCAACTCGACGAGATTTTCAGGATGTCACAACACATCCTGATTGCGTCTTGTTAAATTTCCAAGAAAAATAGTACTTTATGTGCTCAACACACTACTTTTGTGACTTTTCAATATTTGAAGCTCGATAACTTCAGCAAATGAGGACCAAATTTGTTAAACAAAGTGTCAAATTAATCAGCTCGACGAGATATTCAGGATGTCACAACACATCATGATTGCATCTTGTTGAATTTCCAAGAAAATTAGTACTATATGTGTTCAAACACACAACTTTTGTGACTTTTCAAATTTTGAAGCTCGATAACTTCAGCAAATGAGGACCAAATTTGTTAAACAAAGTATGAAATTAATCAGCTCCACGAGATTTTGAAGATATCACAACACATCATGATTGCGTCTTGTTAAATTTCCAAGAAAAATAGTACTTTATGAGCTCAACACACAACTTTTGTGGCTTTTCAAAACTTGAAGCTCGATAACTTCGGCAAGTAAGGACCAAATTTCTTAAACAAAGTGTCAAATTAATCAGCTCGACGAGATATTCAGGATGTCACAACACATCATGATTGCATCTTGTTGAATTTCCAAGAAAATTAGTACTATATGTGTTCAAACACACAACTTTTGTGACTTTTCAAATTTTGAAGCTCGATAACTTCAGCAAATGAGGACCAAATTTGTTAAACAAAGTATGAAATTAATCAGCTCCACGAGATTTTGAAGATATCACAACACATCATGATTGCGTCTTGTTAAATTTCCAAGAAAAATAGTACTTTATGTGCTCAACACACTACTTTTGTGACTTTTCAAACTTTGAAGCTCGATAACTTAGGCAAATGAGGACCAAATTTGTTAAACAAAGTGTCAAATTAATCAGCTCCACGAGATTTTGAAGATATCACAACACATCATGATTGCGTCTTGTTAAATTTCCAAGAAAAATAGTACTTTATGTGCTCAACACACTACTTTTGTGACTTTTCAAACTTTGAAGCTCGATAACTTAGGCAAATGAGGACCAAATTTGTGAAACAAAGTGTCAAATTAATCAGCTCGACGAGATTTTCAGGATGTCACAACACATCATGATTGCGTCTTGTTAAATTTCCAAGAAAAATAGTACTTTATGTGCTCAACACACTACTTTTGTGACTTTTCAAATTTTGAAGCTCGATAACTTCAGCAAATGAGGACCAAATTTGTTAAACAAAGTGTCAAATTAATCAGCTCCACGAGATTTTGAAGATATCACAACACATCATGATTGCGTCTTGTTAAATTTCCAAGAAAAATAGTACTTTATGAGCTCAACACACAACTTTTGTGACTTTTCAAACTTTGAAGCTCGATAACTTAGGCAAATGAGGACCAAATTTGTTAAACAAAGTGTCAAATTAATCAGCTCGAAGAGATATTCAGGATGTCATAACACATCATGATTGCGTCTTGTTAAATTTCCAAGAAAATTAGTACTATATGTGTTCAAACACACAACTTTTGTGACTTTTCAAATTTTGAAGCTCGATAACTTCAGCAAATGAGGACTAAATTTGTTAAACAAAGTGTCAAACTAATCAACTCGACGAGATTTTCAGGATGTCACAACACATCATGATTGCGTCTTGTTAAATTTCCAAGAAAAATAGTACTTTATGTGCTCAACACACTACTTTTGTGACTTTTCAAATTTTGAAGCTCGATAACTTCGGCAAATGAGGACTAAATGTGTTAAACAAAGTGTCAAATTAATCAACTCGACGAGATTTTCAGGATGTCACAACACATCATGATTGCGTCTTGTTAAATTTCCAAGAAAAATAGTACTTTATGTGCTCAACACACTACTTTTGTGACTTTTCAATATTTGAAGCTCGATAACTTCAGCAAATGAGGACCAAATTTGTTAAACAAAGTGTCAAATTAATCAGCTCGACGAGATTTTCAGGATGTCACAACACATCATGATTGCGTCTTGTTAAATTTCCAAGAAAATTAGTACTATATGTGTTCAAACACACAACTTTTGTGACTTTTCAAATTTTGAAGCTCGATAACTTCAGCAAATGAGGACTAAATGTGTTAAACAAAGTGTCAAATTAATCAGCTCCACGAGATTTTGAAGATATCACAACACATCATGATTGCGTCTTGTTAAATTTCCAAGAAAAATAGTACTTTATGTGCTCAACACATTACTTTTGTGACTTTTCAAACTTTGAAGCTCGATAACTTCGGCAAGTAAGGACCAAATTTCTTAAACAAAGTGTCAAATTAATCAGCTCGACGAGATATTCAGGATGTCACAACACATCATGATTGCATCTTGTTGAATTTCCAAGAAAATTAGTACTATATGTGCTCAACACACTACTTTTGTGACTTTTCAAATTTTGAAGCTCGATAACTTCGGCAAATGAGGACTAAATGTGTTAAACAAAGTGTCAAATTAATCAACTCGACGAGATTTTCAGGATGTCATAACACATCATGATTGCGTCTTGTTAAATTTCCAAGAAAATTAGTACTATATGTGTTCAAACACACAACTTTTGTGACTTTTCAAATTTTGAAGCTCGATAACTTCAGCAAATGAGGACTAAATTTGTTAAACAAAGTGTCAAATTAATCAACTCGACGAGATTTTCAGGATGTCACAACACATCATGATTGCGTCTTGTTAAATTTCCAAGAAAAATAGTACTTTATGTGCTCAACACACTACTTTTGTGACTTTTCAAATTTTGAAGCTCGATAACTTCGGCAAATGAGGACTAAATGTGTTAAACAAAGTGTCAAATTAATCAACTCGACGAGATTTTCAGGATGTCACAACACATCATGATTGCGTCTTGTTAAATTTCCAAGAAAAATAGTACTTTATGTGCTCAACACACTACTTTTGTGACTTTTCAATATTTGAAGCTCGATAACTTCAGCAAATGAGGACCAAATTTGTTAAACAAAGTGTCAAATTAATCAGCTCGACGAGATATTCAGGATGTCACAACACATCATGATTGCATCTTGTTGAATTTCCAAGAAAATTAGTACTATATGTGTTCAAACACACAACTTTTGTGACTTTTCAAATTTTGAAGCTCGATAACTTCAGCAAATGAGGACCAAATTTGTTAAACAAAGTATGAAATTAATCAGCTCCACGAGATTTTGAAGATATCACAACACATCATGATTGCGTCTTGTTAAATTTCCAAGAAAAATAGTACTTTATGAGCTCAACACACAACTTTTGTGGCTTTTCAAAACTTGAAGCTCGATAACTTCGGCAAGTAAGGACCAAATTTCTTAAACAAAGTGTCAAATTAATCAGCTCGACGAGATATTCAGGATGTCACAACACATCATGATTGCATCTTGTTGAATTTCCAAGAAAATTAGTACTATATGTGTTCAAACACACAACTTTTGTGACTTTTCAAATTTTGAAGCTCGATAACTTCAGCAAATGAGGACCAAATTTGTTAAACAAAGTATGAAATTAATCAGCTCCACGAGATTTTGAAGATATCACAACACATCATGATTGCGTCTTGTTAAATTTCCAAGAAAAATAGTACTTTATGAGCTCAACACACAACTTTTGTGACTTTTCAAATTTTGAAGCTCGATAACTTCAGCAAATGAGGACTAAATTTGTTAAACAAAGTGTCAAATTAATCAACTCGACGAGATTTTCAGGATGTCACAACACATCATGATTGCGTCTTGTTAAATTTCCAAGAAAAATAGTACTTTATGTGCTCAACACACTACTTTTGTGACTTTTCAATATTTGAAGCTCGATAACTTCAGCAAATGAGGACCAAATTTGTTAAACAAAGTGTCAAATTAATCAGCTCGACGAGATTTTCAGGATGTCACAACACATCATGATTGCGTCTTGTTAAATTTCCAAGAAAATTAGTACTATATGTGTTCAAACACACAACTTTTGTGACTTTTCAAATTTTGAAGCTCGATAACTTCAGCAAATGAGGACTAAATGTGTTAAACAAAGTGTCAAATTAATCAGCTCCACGAGATTTTGAAGATATCACAACACATCATGATTGCGTCTTGTTAAATTTCCAAGAAAAATAGTACTTTATGTGCTCAAAACACTACTTTTGTGACTTTTCAAACTTTGAAGCTCGATAACTTAGGCAAATGAGGACTAAATTTGTTAAACAAAGTGTCAAATTAATCAGCTCGACGAGATATTCAGGATGTCATAACACATCATGATTGCGTCTTGTTAAATTTCCAAGAAAATTAGTACTATATGTGTTCAAACACACAACTTTTGTGACTTTTCAAATTTTGAAGCTCGATAACTTCAGCAAATGAGGACTAAATTTGTTAAACAAAGTGTCAAATTAATCAACTCGACGAGATTTTCAGGATGTCACAACACATCATGATTGCGTCTTGTTAAATTTCCAAGAAAAATAGTACTTTATGTGCTCAACACACTACTTTTGTGACTTTTCAAACTTTGAAGCTCGATAACTTAGGCAAATGAGGACCAAATTTGTTAAACAAAGTGTCAAATTAATCAGCTCGACGAGATATTCAGGATGTCACAACACATCATGATTGCATCTTGTTGAATTTCCAAGAAAATTAGTACTATATGTGTTCAAACACACAACTTTTGTGACTTTTCAAATTTTGAAGCTCGATAACTTCAGCAAATGAGGACTAAATGTGTTAAACAAAGTGTCAAATTAATCAACTCGACGAGATTTTCAGGATGTCATAACACATCATGATTGCGTCTTGTTAAATTTCCAAGAAAATTAGTACTATATGTGTTCAAACACACAACTTTTGTGACTTTTCAAATTTTGAAGCTCGATAACTTCAGCAAATGAGGACTAAATTTGTTAAACAAAGTGTCAAATTAATCAACTCGACGAGATTTTCAGGATGTCACAACACATCATGATTGCGCCTTGTTAAATTTCCAAGAAAAATAGTACTTTATGTGCTCAACACACTACTTTTGTGACTTTTCAAACTTTGAAGCTCGATAACTTCAGCAAATGAGGACCAAATTTGTTAAACAAAGTGTCAAATTAATCAGCTCGACGAGATTTTCAGGATGTCACAACACATCATGATTGCGTCTTGTTAAATTTCCAAGAAAAATAGTACTTTATGTGCTCAACACACTACTTTTGTGGCTTTTCAAAACTTGAAGCTCGATAACTTCGGCAAGTAAGGACCAAATTTCTTAAACAAAGTGTCAAATTAATCAGCTCGACGAGATATTCAGGATGTCACAACACATCATGATTGCATCTTGTTGAATTTCCAAGAAAATTAGTACTATATGTGTTCAAACACACAACTTTTGTGACTTTTCAAATTTTGAAGCTCGATAACTTCAGCAAATGAGGACCAAATTTGTTAAACAAAGTGTCAAATTAATCAGCTCCACGAGATTTTGAAGATATCACAACACATCATGATTGCGTCTTGTTAAATTTCCAAGAAAAATAGTACTTTATGAGCTCAACACACAACTTTTGTGACTTTTCAAACTTTGAAGCTCGATAACTTAGGCAAATGAGGACCAAATTTGTTAAACAAAGTGTCAAATTAATCAGCTCGAAGAGATATTCAGGATGTCATAACACATCATGATTGCGTCTTGTTAAATTTCCAAGAAAATTAGTACTATATGTGTTCAAACACACAACTTTTGTGACTTTTCAAATTTTGAAGCTCGATAACTTCAGCAAATGAGGACTAAATTTGTTAAACAAAGTGTCAAATTAATCAGCTCGACGAGATTTTCAGGATGTCACAACACATCATGATTGCGTCTTGTTAAATTTCCAAGAAAATTAGTACTATATGTGTTCAAACACACAACTTTTGTGACTTTTCAAATTTTGAAGCTCGATAACTTCAGCAAATGAGGACTAAATGTGTTAAACAAAGTGTCAAATTAATCAACTCGACGAGATTTTCAGGATGTCATAACACATCATGATTGCGTCTTGTTAAATTTCCAAGAAAATTAGTACTATATGTGTTCAAACACACAACTTTTGTGACTTTTCAAATTTTGAAGCTCGATAACTTCAGCAAATGAGGACTAAATTTGTTAAACAAAGTGTCAAATTAATCAACTCGACGAGATTTTCAGGATGTCACAACACATCATGATTGCGTCTTGTTAAATTTCCAAGAAAAATAGTACTTTATGTGCTCAACACACTACTTTTGTGACTTTTCAAATTTTGAAGCTCGATAACTTCGGCAAATGAGGACTAAATGTGTTAAACAAAGTGTCAAATTAATCAACTCGACGAGATTTTCAGGATGTCACAACACATCATGATTGCGTCTTGTTAAATTTCCAAGAAAAATAGTACTTTATGTGCTCAACACACTACTTTTGTGACTTTTCAATATTTGAAGCTCGATAACTTCAACAAATGAGGACCAAATTTGTTAAACAAAGTGTCAAATTAATCAGCTCGACGAGATATTCAGGATGTCACAACACATCATGATTGCCTCTTGTTGAATTTCCAAGAAAATTAGTACTATATGTGTTCAAACACACAACTTTTGTGACTTTTCAAATTTTGAAGCTCGATAACTTCAGCAAATGAGGACCAAATTCGTTAAACAAAGTGTCAAATTAATCAGCTCGAAGAGATATTCAGGATGTCATAACACATCATGATTGCGTCTTGTTAAATTTCCAAGAAAATTAGTACTATATGTGTTCAAACACACAACTTTTGTGACTTTTCAAATTTTGAAGCTCGATAACTTCAGCAAATGAGGACTAAATTTGTTAAACAAAGTGTCAAATTAATCAACTCGACGAGATTTTCAGGATGTCACAACACATCATGATTGCGTCTTGTTAAATTTCCAAGAAAAATAGTACTTTATGTGCTCAACACACTACTTTTGTGACTTTTCAAATTTTGAAGCTCGATAACTTCGGCAAATGAGGACTAAATGTGTTAAACAAAGTGTCAAATTAATCAACTCGACGAGATTTTCAGGATGTCACAACACATCATGATTGCGTCTTGTTAAATTTCCAAGAAAAATAGTACTTTATGTGCTCAACACACTACTTTTGTGACTTTTCAATATTTGAAGCTCGATAACTTCAGCAAATGAGGACCAAATTTGTTAAACAAAGTGTCAAATTAATCAGCTCGACGAGATTTTCAGGATGTCACAACACATCATGATTGCGTCTTGTTAAATTTCCAAGAAAATTAGTACTATATGTGTTCAAACACACAACTTTTGTGACTTTTCAAATTTTGAAGCTCGATAACTTCAGCAAATGAGGACTAAATGTGTTAAACAAAGTGTCAAATTAATCAGCTCCACGAGATTTTGAAGATATCACAACACATCATGATTGCGTCTTGTTAAATTTCCAAGAAAAATAGTACTTTATGTGCTCAAAACACTACTTTTGTGACTTTTCAAACTTTGAAGCTCGATAACTTAGGCAAATGAGGACTAAATTTGTTAAACAAAGTGTCAAATTAATCAGCTCGACGAGATATTCAGGATGTCATAACACATCATGATTGCGTCTTGTTAAATTTCCAAGAAAATTAGTACTATATGTGTTCAAACACACAACTTTTGTGACTTTTCAAATTTTGAAGCTCGATAACTTCAGCAAATGAGGACTAAATTTGTTAAACAAAGTGTCAAATTAATCAACTCGACGAGATTTTCAGGATGTCACAACACATCATGATTGCGTCTTGTTAAATTTCCAAGAAAAATAGTACTTTATGTGCTCAACACACTACTTTTGTGACTTTTCAAACTTTGAAGCTCGATAACTTAGGCAAATGAGGACCAAATTTGTTAAACAAAGTGTCAAATTAATCAGCTCGACGAGATATTCAGGATGTCACAACACATCATGATTGCATCTTGTTGAATTTCCAAGAAAATTAGTACTATATGTGTTCAAACACACAACTTTTGTGACTTTTCAAATTTTGAAGCTCGATAACTTCAGCAAATGAGGACTAAATGTGTTAAACAAAGTGTCAAATTAATCAACTCGACGAGATTTTCAGGATGTCATAACACATCATGATTGCGTCTTGTTAAATTTCCAAGAAAATTAGTACTATATGTGTTCAAACACACAACTTTTGTGACTTTTCAAATTTTGAAGCTCGATAACTTCAGCAAATGAGGACTAAATTTGTTAAACAAAGTGTCAAATTAATCAACTCGACGAGATTTTCAGGATGTCACAACACATCATGATTGCGCCTTGTTAAATTTCCAAGAAAAATAGTACTTTATGTGCTCAACACACTACTTTTGTGACTTTTCAAACTTTGAAGCTCGATAACTTCAGCAAATGAGGACCAAATTTGTTAAACAAAGTGTCAAATTAATCAGCTCGACGAGATTTTCAGGATGTCACAACACATCATGATTGCGTCTTGTTAAATTTCCAAGAAAAATAGTACTTTATGTGCTCAACACACTACTTTTGTGGCTTTTCAAAACTTGAAGCTCGATAACTTCGGCAAGTAAGGACCAAATTTCTTAAACAAAGTGTCAAATTAATCAGCTCGACGAGATATTCAGGATGTCACAACACATCATGATTGCATCTTGTTGAATTTCCAAGAAAATTAGTACTATATGTGTTCAAACACACAACTTTTGTGACTTTTCAAATTTTGAAGCTCGATAACTTCAGCAAATGAGGACCAAATTTGTTAAACAAAGTGTCAAATTAATCAGCTCCACGAGATTTTGAAGATATCACAACACATCATGATTGCGTCTTGTTAAATTTCCAAGAAAAATAGTACTTTATGAGCTCAACACACAACTTTTGTGACTTTTCAAACTTTGAAGCTCGATAACTTAGGCAAATGAGGACCAAATTTGTTAAACAAAGTGTCAAATTAATCAGCTCGAAGAGATATTCAGGATGTCATAACACATCATGATTGCGTCTTGTTAAATTTCCAAGAAAATTAGTACTATATGTGTTCAAACACACAACTTTTGTGACTTTTCAAATTTTGAAGCTCGATAACTTCAGCAAATGAGGACTAAATTTGTTAAACAAAGTGTCAAATTAATCAGCTCGACGAGATTTTCAGGATGTCACAACACATCATGATTGCGTCTTGTTAAATTTCCAAGAAAATTAGTACTATATGTGTTCAAACACACAACTTTTGTGACTTTTCAAATTTTGAAGCTCGATAACTTCAGCAAATGAGGACTAAATGTGTTAAACAAAGTGTCAAATTAATCAACTCGACGAGATTTTCAGGATGTCATAACACATCATGATTGCGTCTTGTTAAATTTCCAAGAAAATTAGTACTATATGTGTTCAAACACACAACTTTTGTGACTTTTCAAATTTTGAAGCTCGATAACTTCAGCAAATGAGGACTAAATTTGTTAAACAAAGTGTCAAATTAATCAACTCGACGAGATTTTCAGGATGTCACAACACATCATGATTGCGTCTTGTTAAATTTCCAAGAAAAATAGTACTTTATGTGCTCAACACACTACTTTTGTGACTTTTCAAATTTTGAAGCTCGATAACTTCGGCAAATGAGGACTAAATGTGTTAAACAAAGTGTCAAATTAATCAACTCGACGAGATTTTCAGGATGTCACAACACATCATGATTGCGTCTTGTTAAATTTCCAAGAAAAATAGTACTTTATGTGCTCAACACACTACTTTTGTGACTTTTCAATATTTGAAGCTCGATAACTTCAGCAAATGAGGACCAAATTTGTTAAACAAAGTGTCAAATTAATCAGCTCGACGAGATATTCAGGATGTCACAACACATCATGATTGCCTCTTGTTGAATTTCCAAGAAAATTAGTACTATATGTGTTCAAACACACAACTTTTGTGACTTTTCAAATTTTGAAGCTCGATAACTTCAGCAAATGAGGACCAAATTTGTTAAACAAAGTGTCAAATTAATCAGCTCGAAGAGATATTCAGGATGTCATAACACATCATGACTGCGTCTTGTTAAATTTCCAAGAAAATTAGTACTATATGTGTTCAAACACACAACTTTTGTGACTTTTCAAATTTTGAAGCTCGATAACTTCAGCAAATGAGGACTAAATTTGTTAAACAAAGTGTCAAATTAATCAACTCGACGAGATTTTCAGGATGTCACAACACATCATGATTGCGTCTTGTTAAATTTCCAAGAAAAATAGTACTTTATGTGCTCAACACACTACTTTTGTGACTTTTCAAATTTTGAAGCTCGATAACTTCGGCAAATGAGGACTAAATGTGTTAAACAAAGTGTCAAATTAATCAACTCGACGAGATTTTCAGGATGTCACAACACATCATGATTGCGTCTTGTTAAATTTCCAAGAAAAATAGTACTTTATGTGCTCAACACACTACTTTTGTGACTTTTCAATATTTGAAGCTCGATAACTTCAGCAAATGAGGACCAAATTTGTTAAACAAAGTGTCAAATTAATCAGCTCGACGAGATTTTCAGGATGTCACAACACATCATGATTGCGTCTTGTTAAATTTCCAAGAAAATTAGTACTATATGTGTTCAAACACACAACTTTTGTGACTTTTCAAATTTTGAAGCTCGATAACTTCAGCAAATGAGGACTAAATGTGTTAAACAAAGTGTCAAATTAATCAGCTCCACGAGATTTTGAAGATATCACAACACATCATGATTGCGTCTTGTTAAATTTCCAAGAAAAATAGTACTTTATGTGCTCAACACACTACTTTTGTGACTTTTCAAACTTTGAAGCTCGATAACTTAGGCAAATGAGGACTAAATTTGTTAAACAAAGTGTCAAATTAATCAACTCGACGAGATTTTCAGGATGTCACAACACATCATGATTGCGCCTTGTTAAATTTCCAAGAAAAATAGTACTTTATGTGCTCAACACACTACTTTTGTGACTTTTCAAACTTTGAAGCTCGATAACTTCGGCAAATGAGGACCAAATGTGTTAAACAAAGTGTCAAATTAATCAACTCGACGAGATTTTCAGGATGTCACAACACATCATGATTGCGTCTTGTTAAATTTCCAAGAAAAATAGTACTTTATGTGCTCAACACACTACTTTTGTGACTTTTCAATATTTGAAGCTCGATAACTTCAGCAAATGAGGACCAAATTTGTTAAACAAAGTGTCAAATTAATCAGCTCGACGAGATATTCAGGATGTCACAACACATCATGATTGCATCTTGTTGAATTTCCAAGAAAATTAGTACTATATGTGTTCAAACACACAACTTTTGTGACTTTTCAAATTTTGAAGCTCGATAACTTCAGCAAATGAGGACCAAATTTGTTAAACAAAGTGTCAAATTAATCAGCTCCACGAGATTTTGAAGATATCACAACACATCATGATTGCGTCTTGTTAAATTTCCAAGAAAAATAGTACTTTATGAGCTCAACACACAACTTTTGTGACTTTTCAAACTTTGAAGCTCGATAACTTAGGCAAATGAGGACCAAATTTGTTAAACAAAGTGTCAAATTAATCAGCTCGAAGAGATATTCAGGATGTCATAACACATCATGATTGCGTCTTGTTAAATTTCCAAGAAAATTAGTACTATATGTGTTCAAACACACAACTTTTGTGACTTTTCAAATTTTGAAGCTCGATAACTTCAGCAAATGAGGACTAAATTTGTTAAACAAAGTGTCAAATTAATCAGCTCGACGAGATTTTCAGGATGTCACAACACATCATGATTGCGTCTTGTTAAATTTCCAAGAAAATTAGTACTATATGTGTTCAAACACACAACTTTTGTGACTTTTCAAATTTTGAAGCTCGATAACTTCAGCAAATGAGGACTAAATGTGTTAAACAAAGTGTCAAATTAATCAACTCGACGAGATTTTCAGGATGTCATAACACATCATGATTGCGTCTTGTTAAATTTCCAAGAAAATTAGTACTATATGTGTTCAAACACACAACTTTTGTGACTTTTCAAATTTTGAAGCTCGATAACTTCAGCAAATGAGGACTAAATTTGTTAAACAAAGTGTCAAATTAATCAACTCGACGAGATTTTCAGGATGTCACAACACATCATGATTGCGTCTTGTTAAATTTCCAAGAAAAATAGTACTTTATGTGCTCAACACACTACTTTTGTGACTTTTCAAATTTTGAAGCTCGATAACTTCGGCAAATGAGGACTAAATGTGTTAAACAAAGTGTCAAATTAATCAACTCGACGAGATTTTCAGGATGTCACAACACATCATGATTGCGTCTTGTTAAATTTCCAAGAAAAATAGTACTTTATGTGCTCAACACACTACTTTTGTGACTTTTCAATATTTGAAGCTCGATAACTTCAGCAAATGAGGACCAAATTTGTTAAACAAAGTGTCAAATTAATCAGCTCGACGAGATATTCAGGATGTCACAACACATCATGATTGCATCTTGTTGAATTTCCAAGAAAATTAGTACTATATGTGTTCAAACACACAACTTTTGTGACTTTTCAAATTTTGAAGCTCGATAACTTCAGCAAATGAGGACCAAATTTGTTAAACAAAGTGTCAAATTAATCAGCTCGAAGAGATATTCAGGATGTCATAACACATCATGATTGCGTCTTGTTAAATTTCCAAGAAAATTAGTACTATATGTGTTCAAACACACAACTTTTGTGACTTTTCAAATTTTGAAGCTCGATAACTTCAGCAAATGAGGACTAAATGTGTTAAACAAAGTGTCAAATTAATCAACTCGACGAGATTTTCAGGATGTCACAACACATCATGATTGCGTCTTGTTAAATTTCCAAGAAAAATAGTACTTTATGTGCTCAACACACAACTTTTGTGACTTTTCAAATTTTGAAGCTCGATAACTTCAGCAAATGAGGACTAAATTTGTTAAACAAAGTGTCAAATTAATCAACTCGACGAGATTTTCAGGATGTCACAACACATCATGATTGCGTCTTGTTAAATTTCCAAGAAAAATAGTACTTTATGTGCTCAACACACTACTTTTGTGACTTTTCAAATTTTGAAGCTCGATAACTTCGGCAAATGAGGACTAAATGTGTTAAACAAAGTGTCAAATTAATCAACTCGACGAGATTTTCAGGATGTCACAACACATCATGATTGCGTCTTGTTAAATTTCCAAGAAAAATAGTACTTTATGTGCTCAACACACTACTTTTGTGACTTTTCAATATTTGAAGCTCGATAACTTCAGCAAATGAGGACCAAATTTGTTAAACAAAGTGTCAAATTAATCAGCTCGACGAGATATTCAGGATGTCACAACACATCATGATTGCATCTTGTTGAATTTCCAAGAAAATTAGTACTATATGTGTTCAAACACACAACTTTTGTGACTTTTCAAATTTTGAAGCTCGATAACTTCAGCAAATGAGGACCAAATTTGTTAAACAAAGTGTCAAATTAATCAGCTCGAAGAGATATTCAGGATGTCATAACACATCATGATTGCGTCTTGTTAAATTTCCAAGAAAATTAGTACTATATGTGTTCAAACACACAACTTTTGTGACTTTTCAAATTTTGAAGCTCGATAACTTCAGCAAATGAGGACTAAATGTGTTAAACAAAGTGTCAAATTAATCAACTCGACGAGATTTTCAGGATGTCACAACACATCATGATTGCGTCTTGTTAAATTTCCAAGAAAAATAGTACTTTATGTGCTCAACACACTACTTTTGTGACTTTTCAATATTTGAAGCTCGATAACTTCAGCAAATGAGGACCAAATTTGTTAAACAAAGTGTCAAATTAATCAGCTCGACGAGATTTTCAGGATGTCACAACACATCATGATTGCGTCTTGTTAAATTTCCAAGAAAATTAGTACTATATGTGTTCAAACACACAACTTTTGTGACTTTTCAAATTTTGAAGCTCGATAACTTCAGCAAATGAGGACTAAATGTGTTAAACAAAGTGTCAAATTAATCAGCTCCACGAGATTTTGAAGATATCACAACACATCATGATTGCGTCTTGTTAAATTTCCAAGAAAAATAGTACTTTATGTGCTCAACACACTACTTTTGTGACTTTTCAAACTTTGAAGCTCGATAACTTCGGCAAATGAGGACCAAATGTGTTAAACAAAGTGTCAAATTAATCAACTCGACGAGATTTTCAGGATGTCACAACACATCATGATTGCGTCTTGTTAAATTTCCAAGAAAAATAGTACTTTATGTGCTCAACACACTACTTTTGTGACTTTTCAATATTTGAAGCTCGATAACTTCAGCAAATGAGGACCAAATTTGTTAAACAAAGTGTCAAATTAATCAGCTCGACGAGATATTCAGGATGTCACAACACATCATGATTGCATCTTGTTGAATTTCCAAGAAAATTAGTACTATATGTGTTCAAACACACAACTTTTGTGACTTTTCAAATTTTGAAGCTCGATAACTTCAGCAAATGAGGACCAAATTTGTTAAACAAAGTATGAAATTAATCAGCTCCACGAGATTTTGAAGATATCACAACACATCATGATTGCGTCTTGTTAAATTTCCAAGAAAAATAGTACTTTATGAGCTCAACACACAACATTTGTGGCTTTTCAAAACTTGAAGCTCGATAACTTCGGCAAGTAAGGACCAAATTTCTTAAACAAAGTGTCAAATTAATCAGCTCGACGAGATATTCAGGATGTCACAACACATCATGATTGCATCTTGTTGAATTTCCAAGAAAATTAGTACTATATGTGTTCAAACACACAACTTTTGTGACTTTTCAAATTTTGAAGCTCGATAACTTCAGCAAATGAGGACCAAATTTGTTAAACAAAGTATGAAATTAATCAGCTCCACGAGATTTTGAAGATATCACAACACATCATGATTGCGTCTTGTTAAATTTCCAAGAAAAATAGTACTTTATGTGCTCAACACACTACTTTTGTGACTTTTCAAACTTTGAAGCTCGATAACTTAGGCAAATGAGGACCAAATTTGTTAAACAAAGTGTCAAATTAATCAGCTCCACGAGATTTTGAAGATATCACAACACATCATGATTGCGTCTTGTTAAATTTCCAAGAAAAATAGTACTATATGTGTTCAAACACACAACTTTTGTGACTTTTCAAATTTTGAAGCTCGATAACTTCAGCAAATGAGGACTAAATTTGTTAAACAAAGTGTCAAATTAATCAACTCGACGAGATTTTCAGGATGTCACAACACATCATGATTGCGTCTTGTTAAATTTCCAAGAAAAATAGTACTTTATGTGCTCAAAACACTACTTTTGTGACTTTTCAAATTTTGAAGCTCGATAACTTCGGCAAATGAGGACTAAATGTGTTAAACAAAGTGTCAAATTAATCAACTCGACGAGATTTTCAGGATGTCACAACACATCATGATTGCGTCTTGTTAAATTTCCAAGAAAAATAGTACTTTATGTGCTCAACACACTACTTTTGTGACTTTTCAATATTTGAAGCTCGATAACTTCAGCAAATGAGGACCAAATTTGTTAAACAAAGTGTCAAATTAATCAGCTCGACGAGATATTCAGGATGTCACAACACATCATGATTGCATCTTGTTGAATTTCCAAGAAAATTAGTACTATATGTGTTCAAACACACAACTTTTGTGACTTTTCAAATTTTGAAGCTCGATAACTTCAGCAAATGAGGACCAAATTTGTTAAACAAAGTATGAAATTAATCAGCTCCACGAGATTTTGAAGATATCACAACACATCATGATTGCGTCTTGTTAAATTTCCAAGAAAAATAGTACTTTATGAGCTCAACACACAACTTTTGTGACTTTTCAAACTTTGAAGCTCGATAACTTAGGCAAATGAGGACCAAATTTGTTAAACAAAGTGTCAAATTAATCAGCTCTACGAGATTTTGAAGATATCACAACACATCATGATTGCGTCTTGTTAAATTTCCAAGAAAAATAGTACTTTATGTGCTCAACACACTACTTTTGTGACTTTTCAAACTTTGAAGCTCGATAACTTAGGCAAATGAGGACCAAATTTGTGAAACAAAGTGTCAAATTA
Source organism: Euwallacea fornicatus (assembly GCF_040115645.1). Taxonomy (NCBI): domain Eukaryota; kingdom Metazoa; phylum Arthropoda; class Insecta; order Coleoptera; family Curculionidae; genus Euwallacea; species Euwallacea fornicatus. The sequence goes on from NW_027096039.1 coordinate 77,199, forward strand.
ATCAGCTCGAGGAGATTTTCAGGATGTCACAACACATCATGATTGCGTCTTGTTAAATTTCCTAGAAAAATAGTACTTTATGTGCTCAACACACTACTTTTGTGACTTTTCAAATTTTGAAGCTCGATAACTTCAGCAAATGAGGACCAAATTTGTTAAACAAAGTGTCAAATTAATCAGCTCCACGAGATTTTGAAGATATCACATCACATCATGATTGCGTCTTGTTAAATTTCCAAGAAAAATAGTACTTTATGAGCTCAACACACAACTTTTGTGACTTTTCAAACTTTGAAGCTCGATAACTTAGGCAAATGAGGACCAAATTTGTTAAACAAAGTGTCAAATTAATCAGCTCGAAGAGATATTCAGGATGTCATAACACATCATGATTGCGTCTTGTTAAATTTCCAAGAAAATTAGTACTATATGTGTTCAAACACACAACTTTTGTGACTTTTCAAATTTTGAAGCTCGATAACTTCAGCAAATGAGGACTAAATTTGTTAAACAAAGTGTCAAATTAATCAACTCGACGAGATTTTCAGGATGTCACAACACATCATGATTGCGTCTTGTTAAATTTCCAAGAAAAATAGTACTTTATGTGCTCAACACACTACTTTTGTGACTTTTCAAATTTTGAAGCTCGATAACTTCGGCAAATGAGGACTAAATGTGTTAAACAAAGTGTCAAATTAATCAACTCGACGAGATTTTCAGGATGTCACAACACATCATGATTGCGCCTTGTTAAATTTCCAAGAAAAATAGTACTTTATGTGCTCAACACACTACTTTTGTGACTTTTCAATATTTGAAGCTCGATAACTTCAGCAAATGAGGACCAAATTTGTTAAACAAAGTGTCAAATTAATCAGCTCGACGAGATTTTCAGGATGTCACAACACATCATGATTGCGTCTTGTTAAATTTCCAAGAAAATTAGTACTATATGTGTTGAAACACACAACTTTTGTGACTTTTCAAATTTTGAAGCTCGATAACTTCAGCAAATGAGGACTAAATGTGTTAAACAAAGTGTCAAATTAATCAGCTCCACGAGATTTTGAAGATATCACAACACATCATGATTGCGTCTTGTTAAATTTCCAAGAAAAATAGTACTTTATGTGCTCAACACACTACTTTTGTGACTTTTCAAACTTTGAAGCTCGATAACTTAGGCAAATGAGGACTAAATTTGTTAAACAAAGTGTCAAATTAATCAGCTCGACGAGATATTCAGGATGTCATAACACATCATGATTGCGTCTTGTTAAATTTCCAAGAAAATTAGTACTATATGTGTTCAAACACACAACTTTTGTGACTTTTCAAATTTTGAAGCTCGATAACTTCAGCAAATGAGGACTAAATTTGTTAAACAAAGTGTCAAATTAATCAACTCGACGAGATTTTCAGGATGTCACAACACATCATGATTGCGTCTTGTTAAATTTCCAAGAAAAATAGTACTTTATGTGCTCAACACACTACTTTTGTGACTTTTCAAACTTTGAAGCTCGATAACTTAGGCAAATGAGGACCAAATTTGTTAAACAAAGTGTCAAATTAATCAGCTCGACGAGATATTCAGGATGTCACAACACATCATGATTGCATCTTGTTGAATTTCCAAGAAAATTAGTACTATATGTGTTCAAACACACAACTTTTGTGACTTTTCAAATTTTGAAGCTCGATAACTTCAGCAAATGAGGACTAAATGTGTTAAACAAAGTGTCAAATTAATCAACTCGACGAGATTTTCAGGATGTCATAACACATCATGATTGCGTCTTGTTAAATTTCCAAGAAAATTAGTACTATATGTGTTCAAACACACAACTTTTGTGACTTTTCAAATTTTGAAGCTCGATAACTTCAGCAAATGAGGACTAAATTTGTTAAACAAAGTGTCAAATTAATCAACTCGACGAGATTTTCAGGATGTCACAACACATCATGATTGCGCCTTGTTAAATTTCCAAGAAAAATAGTACTTTATGTGCTCAACACACTACTTTTGTGACTTTTCAAAACTTGAAGCTCGATAACTTCGGCAAGTAAGGACCAAATTTCTTAAACAAAGTGTCAAATTAATCAGCTCGACGAGATATTCAGGATGTCACAACACATCATGATTGCATCTTGTTGAATTTCCAAGAAAATTAGTACTATATGTGTTCAAACACACAACTTTTGTGACTTTTCAAATTTTGAAGCTCGATAACTTCAGCAAATGAGGACCAAATTTGTTAAACAAAGTGTCAAATTAATCAGCTCCACGAGATTTTGAAGATATCACAACACATCATGATTGCGTCTTGTTAAATTTCCAAGAAAAATAGTACTTTATGAGCTCAACACACAACTTTTGTGACTTTTCAAACTTTGAAGCTCGATAACTTAGGCAAATGAGGACCAAATTTGTTAAACAAAGTGACAAATTAATCAGCTCGAAGAGATATTCAGGATGTCATAACACATCATGATTGCGTCTTGTTAAATTTCCAAGAAAATTAGTACTATATGTGTTCAAACACACAACTTTTGTGACTTTTCAAATTTTGAAGCTCGATAACTTCAGCAAATGAGGACTAAATTTGTTAAACAAAGTGTCAAATTAATCAGCTCGACGAGATTTTCAGGATGTCACAACACATCATGATTGCGTCTTGTTAAATTTCCAAGAAAATTAGTACTATATGTGTTCAAACACACAACTTTTGTGACTTTTCAAATTTTGAAGCTCGATAACTTCAGCAAATGAGGACTAAATGTGTTAAACAAAGTGTCAAATTAATCAACTCGACGAGATTTTCAGGATGTCATAACACATCATGATTGCGTCTTGTTAAATTTCCAAGAAAATTAGTACTATATGTGTTCAAACACACAACTTTTGTGACTTTTCAAATTTTGAAGCTCGATAACTTCAGCAAATGAGGACTAAATTTGTTAAACAAAGTGTCAAATTAATCAACTCGACGAGATTTTCAGGATGTCACAACACATCATGATTGCGTCTTGTTAAATTTCCAAGAAAAATAGTACTTTATGTGCTCAACACACTACTTTTGTGACTTTTCAAATTTTGAAGCTCGATAACTTCGGCAAATGAGGACTAAATGTGTTAAACAAAGTGTCAAATTAATCAACTCGACGAGATTTTCAGGATGTCACAACACATCATGATTGCGTCTTGTTAAATTTCCAAGAAAAATAGTACTTTATGTGCTCAACACACTACTTTTGTGACTTTTCAATATTTGAAGCTCGATAACTTCAGCAAATGAGGACCAAATTTGTTAAACAAAGTGTCAAATTAATCAGCTCGACGAGATATTCAGGATGTCACAACACATCATGATTGCATCTTGTTGAATTTCCAAGAAAATTAGTACTATATGTGTTCAAACACACAACTTTTGTGACTTTTCAAATTTTGAAGCTCGATAACTTCAGCAAATGAGGACCAAATTTGTTAAACAAAGTGTCAAATTAATCAGCTCGAAGAGATATTCAGGATGTCATAACACATCATGATTGCGTCTTGTTAAATTTCCAAGAAAATTAGTACTATATGTGTTCAAACACACAACTTTTGTGACTTTTCAAATTTTGAAGCTCGATAACTTCAGCAAATGAGGACTAAATTTGTTAAACAAAGTGTCAAATTAATCAACTCGACGAGATTTTCAGGATGTCACAACACATCATGATTGCGTCTTGTTAAATTTCCAAGAAAAATAGTACTTTATGTGCTCAACACACTACTTTTGTGACTTTTCAAATTTTGAAGCTCGATAACTTCGGCAAATGAGGACTAAATGTGTTAAACAAAGTGTCAAATTAATCAACTCGACGAGATTTTCAGGATGTCACAACACATCATGATTGCGTCTTGTTAAATTTCCAAGAAAAATAGTACTTTATGTGCTCAACACACTACTTTTGTGACTTTTCAATATTTGAAGCTCGATAACTTCAGCAAATGAGGACCAAATTTGTTAAACAAAGTGTCAAATTAATCAGCTCGACGAGATTTTCAGGATGTCACAACACATCATGATTGCGTCTTGTTAAATTTCCAAGAAAATTAGTACTATATGTGTTCAAACACACAACTTTTGTGACTTTTCAAATTTTGAAGCTCGATAACTTCAGCAAATGAGGACTAAATGTGTTAAACAAAGTGTCAAATTAATCAGCTCCACGAGATTTTGAAGATATCACAACACATCATGATTGCGTCTTGTTAAATTTCCAAGAAAAATAGTACTTTATGTGCTCAACACACTACTTTTGTGACTTTTCAAACTTTGAAGCTCGATAACTTAGGCAAATGAGGACCAAATTTGTTAAACAAAGTGTCAAATTAATCAGCTCCACGAGATTTTGAAGATATCACAACACATCATGATTGCGTCTTGTTAAATTTCCAAGAAAAATAGTACTTTATGTGCTCAACACACTACTTTTGTGACTTTTCAAACTTTGAAGCTCGATAACTTAGGCAAATGAGGACCAAATTTGTGAAACAAAGTGTCAAATTAATCAGCTCGAGGAGATTTTCAGGATGTCACAACACATCATGATTGCGTCTTGTTAAATTTTCAAGAAAAATAGTACTTTATGTGCTCAACACACTACTTTTGTGACTTTTCAAACTTTGAAGCTCGATAACTTCGGCAAATGAGGACCAAATGTGTTAAACAAAGTGTCAAATTAATCAACTCGACGAGATTTTCAGGATGTCACAACACATCATGATTGCGTCTTGTTAAATTTCCAAGAAAAATAGTACTTTATGTGCTCAACACACTACTTTTGTGACTTTTCAATATTTGAAGCTCGATAACTTCAGCAAATGAGGACCAAATTTGTTAAACAAAGTGTCAAATTAATCAGCTCGACGAGATATTCAGGATGTCACAACACATCATGATTGCATCTTGTTGAATTTCCAAGAAAATTAGTACTATATGTGTTCAAACACACAACTTTTGTGACTTTTCAAATTTTGAAGCTCGATAACTTCAGCAAATGAGGACCAAATTTGTTAAACAAAGTATGAAATTAATCAGCTCCACGAGATTTTGAAGATATCACAACACATCATGATTGCGTCTTGTTAAATTTCCAAGAAAAATAGTACTTTATGAGCACAACACACAACATTTGTGGCTTTTCAAAACTTGAAGCTCGATAACTTCGGCAAGTAAGGACCAAATTTCTTAAACAAAGTGTCAAATTAATCAGCTCGACGAGATATTCAGGATGTCACAACACATCATGATTGCATCTTGTTGAATTTCCAAGAAAATTAGTACTATATGTGTTCAAACACACAACTTTTGTGACTTTTCAAATTTTGAAGCTCGATAACTTCAGCAAATGAGGACCAAATTTGTTAAACAAAGTATGAAATTAATCAGCTCCACGAGATTTTGAAGATATCACAACACATCATGATTGCGTCTTGTTAAATTTCCAAGAAAAATAGTACTTTATGTGCTCAACACACTACTTTTGTGACTTTTCAAACTTTGAAGCTCGATAACTTAGGCAAATGAGGACCAAATTTGTTAAACAAAGTGTCAAATTAATCAGCTCGACGAGATATTCAGGATGTCACAACACATCATGATTGCATCTTGTTGAATTTCCAAGAAAATTAGTACTATATGTGTTCAAACACACAACTTTTGTGACTTTTCAAATTTTGAAGCTCGATAACTTCAGCAAATGAGGACTAAATGTGTTAAACAAAGTGTCAAATTAATCAACTCGACGAGATTTTCAGGATGTCATAACACATCATGATTGCGTCTTGTTAAATTTCCAAGAAAATTAGTACTATATGTGTTCAAACACACAACTTTTGTGACTTTTCAAATTTTGAAGCTCGATAACTTCAGCAAATGAGGACTAAATTTGTTAAACAAAGTGTCAAATTAATCAACTCGACGAGATTTTCAGGATGTCACAACACATCATGATTGCGCCTTGTTAAATTTCCAAGAAAAATAGTACTTTATGTGCTCAACACACTACTTTTGTGACTTTTCAAAACTTGAAGCTCGATAACTTCGGCAAGTAAGGACCAAATTTCTTAAACAAAGTGTCAAATTAATCAGCTCGACGAGATATTCAGGATGTCACAACACATCATGATTGCATCTTGTTGAATTTCCAAGAAAATTAGTACTATATGTGTTCAAACACACAACTTTTGTGACTTTTCAAATTTTGAAGCTCGATAACTTCAGCAAATGAGGACCAAATTTGTTAAACAAAGTGTCAAATTAATCAGCTCCACGAGATTTTGAAGATATCACAACACATCATGATTGCGTCTTGTTAAATTTCCAAGAAAAATAGTACTTTATGAGCTCAACACACAACTTTTGTGACTTTTCAAACTTTGAAGCTCGATAACTTAGGCAAATGAGGACCAAATTTGTTAAACAAAGTGACAAATTAATCAGCTCGAAGAGATATTCAGGATGTCATAACACATCATGATTGCGTCTTGTTAAATTTCCAAGAAAATTAGTACTATATGTGTTCAAACACACAACTTTTGTGACTTTTCAAATTTTGAAGCTCGATAACTTCAGCAAATGAGGACTAAATTTGTTAAACAAAGTGTCAAATTAATCAACTCGACGAGATTTTCAGGATGTCACAACACATCATGATTGCGTCTTGTTAAATTTCCAAGAAAAATAGTACTTTATGTGCTCAACACACTACTTTTGTGACTTTTCAAATTTTGAAGCTCGATAACTTCGGCAAATGAGGACTAAATGTGTTAAACAAAGTGTCAAATTAATCAACTCGACGAGATTTTCAGGATGTCACAACACATCATGATTGCGTCTTGTTAAATTTCCAAGAAAAATAGTACTTTATGTGCTCAACACACTACTTTTGTGACTTTTCAATATTTGAAGCTCGATAACTTCAGCAAATGAGGACCAAATTTGTTAAACAAAGTGTCAAATTAATCAGCTCGACGAGATTTTCAGGATGTCACAACACATCATGATTGCATCTTGTTGAATTTCCAAGAAAATTAGTACTATATGTGTTCAAACACACAACTTTTGTGACTTTTCAAATTTTGAAGCTCGATAACTTCAGCAAATGAGGACTAAATGTGTTAAACAAAGTGTCAAATTAATCAGCTCCACGAGATTTTGAAGATATCACAACACATCATGATTGCGTCTTGTTAAATTTCCAAGAAAAATAGTACTTTATGTGCTCAACACACTACTTTTGTGACTTTTCAAACTTTGAAGCTCGATAACTTAGGCAAATGAGGACTAAATTTGTTAAACAAAGTGTCAAATTAATCAACTCGACGAGATTTTCAGGATGTCACAACACATCATGATTGCGCCTTGTTAAATTTCCAAGAAAAATAGTACTTTATGTGCTCAACACACTACTTTCGTGACTTTTCAAACTTTGAAGCTCGATAACTTAGGCAAATGAGGACCAAATTTGTTAAACAAAGTGTCAAATTAATCAGCTCGACGAGATATTCAGGATGTCATAACACATCATGATTGCGTCTTGTTAAATTTCCAAGAAAATTAGTACTATATGTGTTCAAACACACAACTTTTGTGACTTTTCAAATTTTGAAGCTCGATAACTTCAGCAAATGAGGACTAAATTTGTTAAACAAAGTGTCAAATTAATCAACTCGACGAGATTTTCAGGATGTCACAACACATCATGATTGCGTCTTGTTAAATTTCCAAGAAAAATAGTACTTTATGAGCTCAACACACAACTTTTGTGACTTTTCAAACTTTGAAGCTCGATAACTTAGGCAAATGAGGACCAAATTTGTTAAACAAAGTGTCAAATTAATCAGGTCGACGAGATATTCAGGATGTCACAACACATCATGATTGCATCTTGTTGAATTTCCAAGAAAATTAGTACTATATGTGTTCAAACACACAACTTTTGTGACTTTTCAAATTTTGAAGCTCGATAACTTCAGCAAATGAGGACTAAATGTGTTAAACAAAGTGTCAAATTAATCAACTCGACGAGATTTTCAGGATGTCATAACACATCATGATTGCGTCTTGTTAAATTTCCAAGAAAATTAGTACTATATGTGTTCAAACACACAACTTTTGTGACTTTTCAAATTTTGAAGCTCGATAACTTCAGCAAATGAGGACTAAATTTGTTAAACAAAGTGTCAAATTAATCAACTCGACGAGATTTTCAGGATGTCACAACACATCATGATTGCGCCTTGTTAAATTTCCAAGAAAAATAGTACTTTATGTGCTCAACACACTACTTTTGTGACTTTTCAAACTTTGAAGCTCGATAACTTCAGCAAATGAGGACCAAATTTGTTAAACAAAGTGTCAAATTAATCAGCTCGACGAGATTTTCAGGATGTCACAACACATCATGATTGCGTCTTGTTAAATTTCCAAGAAAAATAGTACTTTATGTGCTCAACACACTACTTTTGTGGCTTTTCAAAACTTGAAGCTCGATAACTTCGGCAAGTAAGGACCAAATTTCTTAAACAAAGTGTCAAATTAATCAGCTCGACGAGATATTCAGGATGTCACAACACATCATGATTGCATCTTGTTGAATTTCCAAGAAAATTAGTACTATATGTGTTCAAACACACAACTTTTGTGACTTTTCAAATTTTGAAGCTCGATAACTTCAGCAAATGAGGACTAAATGTGTTAAACAAAGTGTCAAATTAATCAACTCGACGAGATTTTCAGGATGTCATAACACATCATGATTGCGTCTTGTTAAATTTCCAAGAAAATTAGTACTATATGTGTTCAAACACACAACTTTTGTGACTTTTCAAATTTTGAAGCTCGATAACTTCAGCAAATGAGGACTAAATTTGTTAAACAAAGTGTCAAATTAATCAACTCGACGAGATTTTCAGGATGTCACAACACATCATGATTGCGTCTTGTTAAATTTCCAAGAAAAATAGTACTTTATGTGCTCAACACACTACTTTTGTGACTTTTCAAATTTTGAAGCTCGATAACTTCGGCAAATGAGGACTAAATGTGTTAAACAAAGTGTCAAATTAATCAACTCGACGAGATTTTCAGGATGTCACAACACATCATGATTGCGTCTTGTTAAATTTCCAAGAAAAATAGTACTTTATGTGCTCAACACACTACTTTTGTGACTTTTCAATATTTGAAGCTCGATAACTTCAGCAAATGAGGACCAAATTTGTTAAACAAAGTGTCAAATTAATCAGCTCGACGAGATATTCAGGATGTCACAACACATCATGATTGCATCTTGTTGAATTTCCAAGAAAATTAGTACTATATGTGTTCAAACACACAACTTTTGTGACTTTTCAAATTTTGAAGCTCGATAACTTCAGCAAATGAGGACCAAATTTGTTAAACAAAGTGTCAAATTAATCAGCTCCACGAGATTTTGAAGATATCACAACACATCATGATTGCGTCTTGTTAAATTTCCAAGAAAAATAGTACTTTATGAGCTCAACACACAACTTTTGTGACTTTTCAAACTTTGAAGCTCGATAACTTAGGCAAATGAGGACCAAATTTGTTAAACAAAGTGTCAAATTAATCAGCTCGAAGAGATATTCAGGATGTCATAACACATCATGATTGCGTCTTGTTAAATTTCCAAGAAAATTAGTACTATATGTGTTCAAACACACAACTTTTGTGACTTTTCAAATTTTGAAGCTCGATAACTTCAGCAAATGAGGACTAAATTTGTTAAACAAAGTGTCAAATTAATCAACTCGACGAGATTTTCAGGATGTCACAACACATCATGATTGCGTCTTGTTAAATTTCCAAGAAAAATAGTACTTTATGTGCTCAACACACTACTTTTGTGACTTTTCAATATTTGAAGCTCGATAACTTCAGCAAATGAGGACCAAATTTGTTAAACAAAGTGTCAAATTAATCAGCTCGACGAGATTTTGAAGATATCACAACACATCATGATTGCGTCTTGTTAAATTTCCAAGAAAAATAGTACTTTATGTGCTCAACACACTACTTTTGTGACTTTTCAAACTTTGAAGCTCGATAACTTAGGCAAATGAGGACTAAATTTGTTAAACAAAGTGTCAAATTAATCAACTCGACGAGATTTTCAGGATGTCACAACACATCATGATTGCGCCTTGTTAAATTTCCAAGAAAAATAGTACTTTATGTGCTCAACACACTACTTTCGTGACTTTTCAAACTTTGAAGCTCGATAACTTAGGCAAATGAGGACCAAATTTGTTAAACAAAGTGTCAAATTAATCAGCTCGACGAGATATTCAGGATGTCACAACACATCATGATTGCGTCTTGTTAAATTTCCAAGAAAAATAGTACTTTATGAGCTCAACACACAACTTTTGTGACTTTTCAAACTTTGAAGCTCGATAACTTAGGCAAATGAGGACCAAATTTGTTAAACAAAGTGTCAAATTAATCAGGTCGACGAGATATTCAGGATGTCACAACACATCATGATTGCATCTTGTTGAATTTCCAAGAAAATTAGTACTATATGTGTTCAAACACACAACTTTTGTGACTTTTCAAATTTTGAAGCTCGATAACTTCAGCAAATGAGGACTAAATGTGTTAAACAAAGTGTCAAATTAATCAACTCGACGAGATTTTCAGGATGTCACAACACATCATGATTGCGTCTTGTTAAATTTCCAAGAAAATTAGTACTATATGTGTTCAAACACACAACTTTTGTGACTTTTCAAATTTTGAAGCTCGATAACTTCAGCAAATGAGGACTAAATGTGTTAAACAAAGTGTCAAATTAATCAACTCGACGAGATTTTCAGGATGTCACAACACATCATGATTGCGCCTTGTTAAATTTCCAAGAAAAATAGTACTTTATGTGCTCAACACACTACTTTTGTGACTTTTCAAACTTTGAAGCTCGATAACTTCAGCAAATGAGGACCAAATTTGTTAAACAAAGTGTCAAATTAATCAGCTCGACGAGATTTTCAGGATGTCACAACACATCATGATTGCGTCTTGTTAAATTTCCAAGAAAAATAGTACTTTATGTGCTCAACACACTACTTTTGTGGCTTTTCAAAACTTGAAGCTCGATAACTTCGGCAAGTAAGGACCAAATTTCTTAAACAAAGTGTCAAATTAATCAGCTCGACGAGATATTCAGGATGTCACAACACATCATGATTGCATCTTGTTGAATTTCCAAGAAAATTAGTACTATATGTGTTCAAACACACAACTTTTGTGACTTTTCAAATTTTGAAGCTCGATAACTTCAGCAAATGAGGACTAAATGTGTTAAACAAAGTGTCAAATTAATCAACTCGACGAGATTTTCAGGATGTCATAACACATCATGATTGCGTCTTGTTAAATTTCCAAGAAAATTAGTACTATATGTGTTCAAACACACAACTTTTGTGACTTTTCAAATTTTGAAGCTCGATAACTTCAGCAAATGAGGACTAAATTTGTTAAACAAAGTGTCAAATTAATCAACTCGACGAGATTTTCAGGATGTCACAACACATCATGATTGCGTCTTGTTAAATTTCCAAGAAAAATAGTACTTTATGTGCTCAACACACTACTTTTGTGACTTTTCAAATTTTGAAGCTCGATAACTTCGGCAAATGAGGACTAAATGTGTTAAACAAAGTGTCAAATTAATCAACTCGACGAGATTTTCAGGATGTCACAACACATCATGATTGCGTCTTGTTAAATTTCCAAGAAAAATAGTACTTTATGTGCTCAACACACTACTTTTGTGACTTTTCAATATTTGAAGCTCGATAACTTCAGCAAATGAGGACCAAATTTGTTAAACAAAGTGTCAAATTAATCAGCTCGACGAGATATTCAGGATGTCACAACACATCATGATTGCATCTTGTTGAATTTCCAAGAAAATTAGTACTATATGTGTTCAAACACACAACTTTTGTGACTTTTCAAATTTTGAAGCTCGATAACTTCAGCAAATGAGGACCAAATTTGTTAAACAAAGTGTCAAATTAATCAGCTCCACGAGATTTTGAAGATATCACAACACATCATGATTGCGTCTTGTTAAATTTCCAAGAAAAATAGTACTTTATGAGCTCAACACACAACTTTTGTGACTTTTCAAACTTTGAAGCTCGATAACTTAGGCAAATGAGGACCAAATTTGTTAAACAAAGTGTCAAATTAATCAGCTCGAAGAGATATTCAGGATGTCATAACACATCATGATTGCGTCTTGTTAAATTTCCAAGAAAATTAGTACTATATGTGTTCAAACACACAACTTTTGTGACTTTTCAAATTTTGAAGCTCGATAACTTCAGCAAATGAGGACTAAATTTGTTAAACAAAGTGTCAAATTAATCAACTCGACGAGATTTTCAGGATGTCACAACACATCATGATTGCGTCTTGTTAAATTTCCAAGAAAAATAGTACTTTATGTGCTCAACACACTACTTTTGTGACTTTTCAATATTTGAAGCTCGATAACTTCAGCAAATGAGGACCAAATTTGTTAAACAAAGTGTCAAATTAATCAGCTCGACGAGATTTTGAAGATATCACAACACATCATGATTGCGTCTTGTTAAATTTCCAAGAAAAATAGTACTTTATGTGCTCAACACACTACTTTTGTGACTTTTCAAACTTTGAAGCTCGATAACTTAGGCAAATGAGGACTAAATTTGTTAAACAAAGTGTCAAATTAATCAACTCGACGAGATTTTCAGGATGTCACAACACATCATGATTGCGCCTTGTTAAATTTCCAAGAAAAATAGTACTTTATGTGCTCAACACACTACTTTTGTGACTTTTCAAACTTTGAAGCTCGATAACTTAGGCAAATGAGGACCAAATTTGCTAAACAAAGTGTCAAATTAATCAGCTCGACGAGATATTCAGGATGTCATAACACATCATGATTGCGTCTTGTTAAATTTCCAAGAAAATTAGTACTATATGTGTTCAAACACACAACTTTTGTGACTTTTCAAACTTTGAAGCTCGATAACTTCAGCAAATGAGGACTAAATTTGTTAAACAAAGTGTCAAATTAATCAGCTCGAAGAGATATTCAGGATGTCATAACACATCATGATTGCGTCTTGTTAAATTTCCAAGAAAAATAGTACTTTATGTGCTCAACACACTACTTTTGTGACTTTTCAAATTTTGAAGCTCGATAACTTCGGCAAATGAGGACTAAATGTGTTAAACAAAGTGTCAAATTAATCAACTCGACGAGATTTTCAGGATGTCACAACACATCATGATTGCGTCTTGTTAAATTTCCAAGAAAAATAGTACTTTATGTGCTCAACACACTACTTTTGTGACTTTTCAATATTTGAAGCTCGATAACTTCAGCAAATGAGGACCAAATTTGTTAAACAAAGTGTCAAATTAATCAGCTCGACGAGATTTTCAGGATGTCACAACACATCATGATTGCGTCTTGTTAAATTTCCAAGAAAATTAGTACTATATGTGTTCAAACACACAACTTTTGTGACTTTTCAAATTTTGAAGCTCGATAACTTCAGCAAATGAGGACTAAATGTGTTAAACAAAGTGTCAAATTAATCAGCTCCACGAGATTTTGAAGATATCACAACACATCATGATTGCGTCTTGTTAAATTTCCAAGAAAAATAGTACTTTATGTGCTCAACACACTACTTTTGTGACTTTTCAAACTTTGAAGCTCGATAACTTAGGCAAATGAGGACTAAATTTGTTAAACAAAGTGTCAAATTAATCAACTCGACGAGATTTTCAGGATGTCACAACACATCATGATTGCGCCTTGTTAAATTTCCAAGAAAAATAGTACTTTATGTGCTCAACACACTACTTTTGTGACTTTTCAAACTTTGAAGCTCGATAACTTAGGCAAATGAGGACCAAATTTGTTAAACAAAGTGTCAAATTAATCAGCTCGACGAGATATTCAGGATGTCATAACACATCATGATTGCGTCTTGTTAAATTTCCAAGAAAATTAGTACTATATGTGTTCAAACACACAACTTTTGTGACTTTTCAAATTTTGAAGCTCGATAACTTCAGCAAATGAGGACTAAATTTGTTAAACAAAGTGTCAAATTAATCAACTCGACGAGATTTTCAGGATGTCACAACACATCATGAATGCGTCTTGTTAAATTTCCAAGAAAAATAGTACTTTATGTGCTCAACACACTACTTTTGTGACTTTTCAAATTTTGAAGCTCGATAACTTCGGCAAATGAGGACTAAATGTGTTAAACAAAGTGTCAAATTAATCAACTCGACGAGATTTTCAGGATGTCATAACACATCATGATTGCGTCTTGTTAAATTTCCAAGAAAATTAGTACTATATGTGTTCAAACACACAACTTTTGTGACTTTTCAAATTTTGAAGCTCGATAACTTCAGCAAATGAGGACTAAATTTGTTAAACAAAGTGTCAAATTAATCAACTCGACGAGATTTGCAGGATGTCACAACACATCATGATTGCGCCTTGTTAAATTTCCAAGAAAAATAGTACTTTATGTGCTCAACACACTACTTTTGTGACTTTTCAAACTTTGAAGCTCGATAACTTCAGCAAATGAGGACCAAATTTGTTAAACAAAGTGTCAAATTAATCAGCTCGACGAGATTTTCAGGATGTCACAACACATCATGATTGCGTCTTGTTAAATTTCCAAGAAAAATAGTACTTTATGTGCTCAACACACTACTTTTGTGACTTTTCAAACTTTGAAGCTCGATAACTTAGGCAAATGAGGACCAAATTTGTTAAACAAAGTGTCAAATTAATCAGCTCGACGAGATATTCAGGATGTCATAACACATCATGATTGCGTCTTGTTAAATTTCCAAGAAAATTAGTACTATATGTGTTCAAACACACAACTTTTGTGACTTTTCAAATTTTGAAGCTCGATAACTTCAGCAAATGAGGACTAAATTTGTTAAACAAAGTGTCAAATTAATCAACTCGACGAGATTTTCAGGATGTCACAACACATCATGATTGCGCCTTGTTAAATTTCCAAGAAAAATAGTACTTTATGAGCTCAACACACAACTTTTGTGACTTTTCAAACTTCGAAGCTCGATAACTTAGGCAAATGAGGACCAAATTTGTTAAACAAAGTGTCAAATTAATCAGCTCGAAGAGATATTCAGGATGTCATAACACATCATGATTGCGTCTTGTTAAATTTCCAAGAAAATTAGTACTATATGTGTTCAAACACACAACTTTTGTGACTTTTCAAATTTTGAAGCTCGATAACTTCAGCAAATGAGGACTAAATTTGTTAAACAAAGTGTCAAATTAATCAACTCGACGAGATTTTCAGGATGTCACAACACATCATGATTGCGTCTTGTTAAATTTCCAAGAAAAATAGTACTTTATGTGCTCAACACACTACTTTTGTGACTTTTCAAATTTTGAAGCTCGATAACTTCGGCAAATGAGGACTAAATGTGTTAAACAAAGTGTCAAATTAATCAACTCGACGAGATTTTCAGGATGTCACAACACATCATGATTGCGTCTTGTTAAATTTCCAAGAAAAATAGTACTTTATGTGCTCAACACACTACTTTTGTGACTTTTCAATATTTGAAGCTCGATAACTTCAGCAAATGAGGACCAAATTTGTTAAACAAAGTGTCAAATTAATCAGCTCGACGAGATTTTCAGGATGTCACAACACATCATGATTGCGTCTTGTTAAATTTCCAAGAAAATTAGTACTATATGTGTTCAAACACACAACTTTTGTGACTTTTCAAATTTTGAAGCTCGATAACTTCAGCAAATGAGGACTAAATGTGTTAAACAAAGTGTCAAATTAATCAGCTCCACGAGATTTTGAAGATATCACAACACATCATGATTGCGTCTTGTTAAATTTCCAAGAAAAATAGTACTTTATGTGCTCAACACACTACTTTTGTGACTTTTCAAACTTTGAAGCTCGATAACTTAGGCAAATGAGGACTAAATTTGTTAAACAAAGTGTCAAATTAATCAACTCGACGAGATTTTCAGGATGTCACAACACATCATGATTGCGCCTTGTTAAATTTCCAAGAAAAATAGTACTTTATGTGCTCAACACACTACTTTTGTGACTTTTCAAACTTTGAAGCTCGATAACTTAGGCAAATGAGGACCAAATTTGTTAAACAAAGTGTCAAATTAATCAGCTCGACGAGATATTCAGGATGTCATAACACATCATGATTGCGTCTTGTTAAATTTCCAAGAAAATTAGTACTATATGTGTTCAAACACACAACTTTTGTGACTTTTCAAATTTTGAAGCTCGATAACTTCAGCAAATGAGGACTAAATTTGTTAAACAAAGTGTCAAATTAATCAACTCGACGAGATTTTCAGGATGTCACAACACATCATGATTGCGTCTTGTTAAATTTCCAAGAAAAATCGTACTTTATGAGCTCAACACACAACTTTTGTGACTTTTCAAACTTTGAAGCTCGATAACTTAGGCAAATGAGGACCAAATTTGTTAAACAAAGTGTCAAATTAATCAGCTCGACGAGATATTCAGGATGTCACAACACATCATGATTGCATCTTGTTGAATTTCCAAGAAAATTAGTACTATATGTGTTCAAACACACAACTTTTGTGACTTTTCAAATTTTGAAGCTCGATAACTTCAGCAAATGAGGACTAAATGTGTTAAACAAAGTGTCAAATTAATCAACTCGACGAGATTTTCAGGATGTCATAACACATCATGATTGCGTCTTGTTAAATTTCCAAGAAAATTAGTACTTTATGTGCTCAACACACTACTTTTGTGACTTTTCAAATTTTGAAGCTCGATAACTTCGGCAAATGAGGACTAAATGTGTTAAACAAAGTGTCAAATTAATCAACTCGACGAGATTTTCAGGATGTCACAACACATCATGATTGCGTCTTGTTAAATTTCCAAGAAAAATAGTACTTTATGTGCTCAACACACTACTTTTGTGACTTTTCAATATTTGAAGCTCGATAACTTCAGCAAATGAGGACCAAATTTGTTAAACAAAGTGTCAAATTAATCAGCTCGACGAGATATTCAGGATGTCACAACACATCATGATTGCATCTTGTTGAATTTCCAAGAAAATTAGTACTATATGTGTTCAAACACACAACTTTTGTGACTTTTCAAATTTTGAAGCTCGATAACTTCAGCAAATGAGGACCAAATTTGTTAAACAAAGTGTCAAATTAATCAGCTCCACGAGATTTTGAAGATATCACAACACATCATGATTGCGTCTTGTTAAATTTCCAAGAAAAATAGTACTTTATGAGCTCAACACACAACTTTTGTGACTTTTCAAACTTTGAAGCTCGATAACTTAGGCAAATGAGGACCAAATTTGTTAAACAAAGTGTCAAATTAATCAGCTCGAAGAGATATTCAGGATGTCATAACACATCATGATTGCGTCTTGTTAAATTTCCAAGAAAATTAGTACTATATGTGTTCAAACACACAACTTTTGTGACTTTTCAAATTTTGAAGCTCGATAACTTCAGCAAATGAGGACTAAATTTGTTAAACAAAGTGTCAAATTAATCAACTCGACGAGATTTTCAGGATGTCACAACACATCATGATTGCGTCTTGTTAAATTTCCAAGAAAAATAGTACTTTATGTGCTCAACACACTACTTTTGTGACTTTTCAAATTTTGAAGCTCGATAACTTCGGCAAATGAGGACTAAATGTGTTAAACAAAGTGTCAAATTAATCAACTCGACGAGATTTTCAGGATGTCACAACACATCATGATTGCGTCTTGTTAAATTTCCAAGAAAAATAGTACTTTATGTGCTCAACACACTACTTTTGTGACTTTTCAATATTTGAAGCTCGATAACTTCAGCAAATGAGGACCAAATTTGTTAAACAAAGTGTCAAATTAATCAGCTCGACGAGATTTTCAGGATGTCACAACACATCATGATTGCGTCTTGTTAAATTTCCAAGAAAATTAGTACTATATGTGTTCAAACACACAACTTTTGTGACTTTTCAAATTTTGAAGCTCGATAACTTCAGCAAATGAGGACTAAATGTGTTAAACAAAGTGTCAAATTAATCAGCTCCACGAGATTTTGAAGATATCACAACACATCATGATTGCGTCTTGTTAAATTTCCAAGAAAAATAGTACTTTATGTGCTCAACACACTACTTTTGTGACTTTTCAAACTTTGAAGCTCGATAACTTAGGCAAATGAGGACTAAATTTGTTAAACAAAGTGTCAAATTAATCAACTCGACGAGATTTTCAGGATGTCACAACACATCATGATTGCGCCTTGTTAAATTTCCAAGAAAAATAGTACTTTATGTGCTCAACACACTACTTTTGTGACTTTTCAAACTTTGAAGCTCGATAACTTAGGCAAATGAGGACCAAATTTGTTAAACAAAGTGTCAAATTAATCAGCTCGACGAGATATTCAGGATGTCATAACACATCATGATTGCGTCTTGTTAAATTTCCAAGAAAATTAGTACTATATGTGTTCAAACACACAACTTTTGTGACTTTTCAAATTTTGAAGCTCGATAACTTCAGCAAATGAGGACTAAATTTGTTAAACAAAGTGTCAAATTAATCAACTCGACGAGATTTTCAGGATGTCACAACACATCATGATTGCGTCTTGTTAAATTTCCAAGAAAAATAGTACTTTATGAGCTCAACACACAACTTTTGTGACTTTTCAAACTTTGAAGCTCGATAACTTAGGCAAATGAGGACCAAATTTGTTAAACAAAGTGTCAAATTAATCAGCTCGACGAGATATTCAGGATGTCACAACACATCATGATTGCATCTTGTTGAATTTCCAAGAAAATTAGTACTATATGTGTTCAAACACACAACTTTTGTGACTTTTCAAATTTTGAAGCTCGATAACTTCAGCAAATGAGGACTAAATGTGTTAAACAAAGTGTCAAATTAATCAGCTCCACGAGATTTTGAAGATATCACAACACATCATGATTGCGTCTTGTTAAATTTCCAAGAAAAATAGTACTTTATGAGCTCAACACACAACTTTTGTGACTTTTCAAACTTTGAAGCTCGATAACTTAGGCAAATGAGGACCAAATTTGTTAAACAAAGTGTCAAATTAATCAACTCGACGAGATTTTCAGGATGTCACAACACATCATGATTGCGTCTTGTTAAATTTCCAAGAAAAATAGTACTTTATGTGCTCAACACACTACTTTTGTGACTTTTCAAACTTTGAAGCTCGATAACTTAGGCAAATGAGGACCAAATTTGTGAAACAGAGTGTCAAATTAATCAGCTCGACGAGATTTTCAGGATGTCACAACACATCATGATTGCGTCTTGTTAAATTTCCAAGAAAAATAGTACTTTATGTGCTCAACACACTACTTTTGTGACTTTTCAAATTTTGAAGCTCGATAACTTCAGCAAATGAGGACCAAATTGTTAAACAAAGTGTCAAATTAATCAGCTCCACGAGATTTTGAAGATATCACAACACATCATGATTGCGTCTTGTTAAATTTCCAAGAAAAATAGTACTTTATGAGCTCAACACACAACTTTTGTGACTTTTCAAACTTTGAAGCTCGATAACTTAGGCAAATGAGGACCAAATTTGTTAAACAAAGTGTCAAATTAATCAGCTCGACGAGATATTCAGGATGTCACAACACATCATGATTGCGTCTTGTTAAATTTCCAAGAAAATTAGTACTATATGTGTTCAAACACACAACTTTTGTGACTTTTCAAATTTTGAAGCTCGATAACTTAGGCAAATGAGGACCAAATTTGTTAAACAAAGTGTCAAATTAATCAGCTCGACGAGATATTCAGGATGTCACAACACATCATGATTGCATCTTGTTGAATTTCCAAGAAAATTAGTACTATATGTGTTCAAACACACAACTTTTGTGACTTTTCAAATTTTGAAGCTCGATAACTTCAGCAAATGAGGACTAAATGTGTTAAACAAAGTGTCAAATTAATCAACTCGACGAGATTTTCAGGATGTCACAACACATCATGATTGCGCCTTGTTAAATTTCCAAGAAAAATAGTACTTTATGTGCTCAACACACTACTTTTGTGACTTTTCAAACTTTGAAGCTCGATAACTTAGGCAAATGAGGACCAAATTTGTTAAACAAAGTGTCATATTAATCAGCTCGACGAGATATTCAGGATGTCACAACACATCATGATTGCATCTTGTTGAATTTCCAAGAAAATTAGTACTATATGTGTTCAAACACACAACTTTTGTGACTTTTCAAATTTTGAAGCTCGATAACTTCAGCAAATGAGGACCAAATTTGTTAAACAAAGTATGAAATTAATCAGCTCCACGAGATTTTGAAGATATCACAACACATCATGATTGCGTCTTGTTAAATTTCCAAGAAAAATAGTACTTTATGTGCTCAACACACTACTTTTGTGACTTTTCAAACTTTGAAGCTCGATAACTTAGGCAAATGAGGACCAAATTTGTTAAACAAGTGTCAAATTAATCAACTCGACGAGATTTTCAGGATGTCACAACACATCATGATTGCATCTTGTTGAATTTCCAAGAAAATTAGTACTATATGTGTTCAAACACACAACTTTTGTGACTTTTCAAATTTTGAAGCTCGATAACTTCAGCAAATGAGGACCAAATTTGTTAAACAAAGTGTCAAATTAATCAGCTCCACGAGATTTTGAAGATATCACAACACATCATGATTGCGTCTTGTTAAATTTCCAAGAAAAATAGTACTTTATGTGCTCAACACACTACTTTTGTGACTTTTTAAAACTTGAAGCTCGATAACTTCGGCAAATGAGGACTAAATTTGTTAAACAAGTGTCAAATTAATCAACTCGACGAGATTTTCAGGATGTCACAACACATCATGATTGCGTCTTGTTAAATTTCCAAGAAAAATAGTACTTTATGTGCTCAACACACTACTTTTGTGACTTTTCAAACTTTGAAGCTCGATAACTTAGGCAAATGAGGACCAAATTTGTTAAACAAGTGTCAAATTAATCAACTCGACGAGATTTTCAGGATGTCACAACACACATCATGATTGCGTCTTGTTAAATTTCCAAGAAAAATAGTACTTTATGTGCTCAACACACTACTTTTGTGACTTTTTAAAACTTGAAGCTCGATAACTTCGGCAAATGAGGACTAAATTTGTTAAACAAGTGTCAAATTAATCAACTCGACGAGATTTTCAGGATGTCACAACACACCATGATTGCATCTTGTTGAATTTCCAAGAAAATTAGTACTATATGTGTTCAAACACACAACTTTTGTGACTTTTCAAATTTTGAAGCTCGATAACTTCAGCAAATGAGGACCAAATTTGTTAAACAAAGTATGAAATTAATCAGCTCCACGAGATTTTGAAGTTATCACAACACATCATGATTGCGTCTTGTTAAATTTCCAAGAAAAATAGTACTTTATGTGCTCAACACACTACTTTTGTGACTTTTCAAACTTTGAAGCTCGATAACTTAGGCAAATGAGGACCAAATTTGTGAAACAGAGTGTCAAATTAATCAGCTCGACGAGATTTTCAGGATGTCACAACACATCATGATTGCGTCTTGTTAAATTTCCAAGAAAAATAGTACTTTATGTGCTCAACACACTACTTTTGTGACTTTTCAAATTTTGAAGCTCGATAACTTCAGCAAATGAGGACCAAATTTGTTAAACAAAGTGTCAAATTAATCAGCTCCACGAGATTTTGAAGATATCACAACACATCATGATTGCGTCTTGTTAAATTTCCAAGAAAAATAGTACTTTATGAGCTCAACACACAACTTTTGTGACTTTTCAAACTTTGAAGCTCGATAACTTAGGCAAATGAGGACCGAATTTGTTAAACAAAGTGTCAAATTAATCAGCTCGACGAGATATTCAGGATGTCACAACACATCATGATTGCGTCTTGTTAAATTTCCAAGAAAATTAGTACTATATGTGTTCAAACACACAACTTTTGTGACTTTTCAAATTTTGAAGCTCGATAACTTAGGCAAATGAGGACCAAATTTTTTAAACAAAGTGTCAAATTAATCAGCTCGACGAGATATTCAGGATGTCACAACACATCATGATTGCATCTTGTTGAATTTCCAAGAAAATTAGTACTATATGTGTTCAAACACACAACTTTTGTGACTTTTCAAATTTTGAAGCTCGATAACTTCAGCAAATGAGGACTAAATGTGTTAAACAAAGTGTCAAATTAATCAACTCGACGAGATTTTCAGGATGTCACAACACATCATGATTGCGCCTTGTTAAATTTCCAAGAAAAATAGTACTTTATGTGCTCAACACACTACTTTTGTGACTTTTCAAACTTTGAAGCTCGATAACTTAGGCAAATGAGGACCAAATTTGTTAAACAAAGTGTCATATTAATCAGCTCGACGAGATATTCAGGATGTCACAACACATCATGATTGCATCTTGTTGAATTTCCAAGAAAATTAGTACTATATGTGTTCAAACACACAACTTTTGTGACTTTTCAAATTTTGAAGCTCGATAACTTCAGCAAATGAGGACCAAATTTGTTAAACAAAGTATGAAATTAATCAGCTCCACGAGATTTTGAAGATATCACAACACATCATGATTGCGTCTTGTTAAATTTCCAAGAAAAATAGTACTTTATGTGCTCAACACACTACTTTTGTGACTTTTCAAACTTTGAAGCTCGATAACTTAGGCAAATGAGGACCAAATTTGTTAAACAAGTGTCAAATTAATCAACTCGACGAGATTTTCAGGATGTCACAACACACATCATGATTGCGTCTTGTTAAATTTCCAAGAAAAATAGTACTTTATGTGCTCAACACACTACTTTTGTGACTTTTTAAAACTTGAAGCTCGATAACTTTGGCAAATGAGGACTAAATTTGTTAAACAAGTGTCAAATTAATCAACTCGACGAGATTTTCAGGATGTCACAACACACCATGATTGCATCTTGTTGAATTTCCAAGAATATTAGTACTATATGTGTTCAAACACACAACTTTTGTGACTTTTCAAATTTTGAAGCTCGATAACTTCAGCAAATGAGGACCAAATTTGTTAAACAAAGTATGAAATTAATCAGCTCCACGAGATTTTGAAGATATCACAACACATCATGATTGCGTCTTGTTAAATTTCCAAGAAAAATAGTACTTTATGTGCTCAACACACTACTTTTGTGACTTTTCAAACTTTGAAGCTCGATAACTTAGGCAAATGAGGACCAAATTTGTGAAACAGAGTGTCAAATTAATCAGCTCGACGAGATTTTCAGGATGTCACAACACATCATGATTGCGTCTTGTTAAATTTCCAAGAAAAATAGTACTTTATGTGCTCAACACACTACTTTTGTGACTTTTCAAATTTTGAAGCTCGATAACTTCAGCAAATGAGGACCAAATTTGTTAAACAAAGTGTCAAATTAATCAGCTCCACGAGATTTTGAAGATATCACAACACATCATGATTGCGTCTTGTTAAATTTCCAAGAAAAATAGTACTTTATGAGCTCAACACACAACTTTTGTGACTTTTCAAACTTTGAAGCTCGATAACTTAGGCAAATGAGGACCAAATTTGTTAAACAAAGTGTCAAATTAATCAGCTCGACGAGATATTCAGGATGTCACAACACATCATGATTGCGTCTTGTTAAATTTCCAAGAAAATTAGTACTATATGTGTTCAAACACACAACTTTTGTGACTTTTCAAATTTTGAAGCTCGATAACTTAGGCAAATGAGGACCAAATTTGTTAAACAAAGTGTCAAATTAATCAGCTCGACGAGATATTCAGGATGTCACAACACATCATGATTGCATCTTGTTGAATTTCCAAGAAAATTAGTACTATATGTGTTCAAACACACAACTTTTGTGACTTTTCAAATTTTGAAGCTCGATAACTTCAGCAAATGAGGACTAAATGTGTTAAACAAAGTGTCAAATTAATCAACTCGACGAGATTTTCAGGATGTCACAACACATCATGATTGCGCCTTGTTAAATTTCCAAGAAAAATAGTACTTTATGTGCTCAACACACTACTTTTGTGACTTTTCAAACTTTGAAGCTCGATAACTTAGGCAAATGAGGACCAAATTTGTTAAACAAAGTGTCATATTAATCAGCTCGACGAGATATTCAGGATGTCACAACACATCATGATTGCATCTTGTTGAATTTCCAAGAAAATTAGTACTATATGTGTTCAAACACACAACTTTTGTGACTTTTCAAATTTTGAAGCTCGATAACTTCAGCAAATGAGGACCAAATTTGTTAAACAAAGTATGAAATTAATCAGCTCCACGAGATTTTGAAGATATCACAACACATCATGATTGCGTCTTGTTAAATTTCCAAGAAAAATAGTACTTTATGTGCTCAACACACTACTTTTGTGACTTTTCAAACTTTGAAGCTCGATAACTTAGGCAAATGAGGACCAAATTTGTTAAACAAGTGTCAAATTAATCAACTCGACGAGATTTTCAGGATGTCACAACACATCATGATTGCATCTTGTTGAATTTCCAAGAAAATTAGTACTATATGTGTTCAAACACACAACTTTTGTGACTTTTCAAATTTTGAAGCTCGATAACTTCAGCAAATGAGGACCAAATTTGTTAAACAAAGTGTCAAATTAATCAGCTCCACGAGATTTTGAAGTTATCACAACACATCATGATTGCGTCTTGTTAAATTTCCAAGAAAAATAGTACTTTATGTGCTCAACACACTACTTTTGTGACTTTTTAAAACTTGAAGCTCGATAACTTCGGCAAATGAGGACTAAATTTGTTAAACAAGTGTCAAATTAATCAACTCGACGAGATTTTCAGGATGTCACAAGACATCATGATTGCGTCTTGTTAAATTTCCAAGAAAAATAGTACTTTATGTGCTCAACACACTACTTTTGTGACTTTTCAAACTTTGAAGCTCGATAACTTAGGCAAATGAGGACCAAATTTGTTAAACAAGTGTCAAATTAATCAACTCGACGAGATTTTCAGGATGTCACAACACACATCATGATTGCGTCTTGTTAAATTTCCAAGAAAAATAGTACTTTATGTGCTCAACACACTACTTGTGTGACTTTTTAAAACTTGAAGCTCGATAACTTCGGCAAATGAGGACCAAATTTGTTAAACAAGTGTCAAATTAATCAACTCGACGAGATTTTCAGGATGTCACAACACATCATGATTGCATCTTGTTGAATTTCCAAGAAAATTAGTACTATATGTGTTCAAACACACAACTTTTGTGACTTTTCAAATTTTGAAGCTCGATAACTTCAGCAAATGAGGACCAAATTTGTTAAACAAAGTATGAAATTAATCAGCTCCACGAGATTTTGAAGATATCACAACACATCATGATTGCGTCTTGTTAAATTTCCAAGAAAAATAGTACTTTATGTGCTCAACACACTACTTTTGTGACTTTTCAAACTTTGAAGCTCGATAACTTAGGCAAATGAGGACCAAATTTGTTAAACAAAGTGTCAAATTAATCAGCTCGACGAGATATTCAGGATGTCACAACACATCATGATTGCATCTTGTTGAATTTCCAAGAAAATTAGTACTTTATGTGCTCAACACACTACTTGTGTGACTTTTTAAAACTTGAAGCTCGATAACTTAGGCAAATGAGGACCAAATTTGTTAAACAAGTGTCAAATTAATCAACTCGACGAGATTTTCAGGATGTCACAACACACATCATGATTGCGTCTTGTTAAATTTCCAAGAAAAATAGTACTTTATGTGCTCAACACACTACTTGTGTGACTTTTTAAAACTTGAAGCTCGATAACTTCGGCAAATGAGGACCAAATTTGTTAAACAAGTGTCAAATTAATCAACTCGACGAGATTTTCAGGATGTCACAACACATCATGATTGCATCTTGTTGAATTTCCAAGAAAATTAGTACTATATGTGTTCAAACACACAACTTTTGTGACTTTTCAAATTTTGAAGCTCGATAACTTCAGCAAATGAGGACCAAATTTGTTAAACAAAGTATGAAATTAATCAGCTCCACGAGATTTTGAAGATATCACAACACATCATGATTGCGTCTTGTTAAATTTCCAAGAAAAATAGTACTTTATGTGCTCAACACACTACTTTTGTGACTTTTCAAACTTTGAAGCTCGATAACTTAGGCAAATGAGGACCAAATTTGTTAAACAAAGTGTCAAATTAATCAGCTCGACGAGATATTCAGGATGTCACAACACATCATGATTGCATCTTGTTGAATTTCCAAGAAAATTAGTACTATATGTGTTCAAACACACAACTTTTGTGACTTTTCAAATTTTGAAGCTCGATAACTTCAGCAAATGAGGACTAAATGTGTTAAACAAAGTGTCAAATTAATCAACTCGACGAGATTTTCAGGATGTCACAACACATCATGATTGCGCCTTGTTAAATTTCCAAGAAAAATAGTACTTTATGTGCTCAACACACTACTTTTGTGACTTTTCAAACTTTGAAGCTCGATAACTTAGGCAAATGAGGACCAAATTTGTTAAACAAAGTGTCAAATTAATCAGCTCGACGAGATATTCAGGATGTCATAACACATCATGATTGCGTCTTGTTAAATTTCCAAGAAAATTAGTACTATATGTGTTCAAACACACAACTTTTGTGACTTTTCAAATTTTGAAGCTCGATAACTTCAGCAAATGAGGACTAAATTTGTTAAACAAAGTGTCAAATTAATCAACTCGACGAGATTTTCAGGATGTCACAACACATCATGATTGCGTCTTGTTAAATTTCCAAGAAAAATAGTACTTTATGTGCTCAACACACTACTTTTGTGACTTTTCAAACTTTGAAGCTCGATAACTTAGGCAAATGAGGACCAAATTTGTTAAACAAAGTGTCAAATTAATCAGCTCGACGAGATATTCAGGATGTCACAACACATCATGATTGCATCTTGTTGAATTTCCAAGAAAATTAGTACTATATGTGTTCAAACACACAACTTTTGTGACTTTTCAAATTTTGAAGCTCGATAACTTCAGCAGATGAGGACTAAATGTGTTAAACAAAGTGTCAAATTAATCAACTCGACGAGATTTTCAGGATGTCATAACACATCATGATTGCGTCTTGTTAAATTTCCAAGAAAATTAGTACTATATGTGCTCAACACACTACTTTTGTGACTTTTCAAATTTTGAAGCTCGATAACTTCGGCAAATGAGGACTAAATGTGTTAAACAAAGTGTCAAATTAATCAACTCGACGAGATTTTCAGGATGTCATAACACATCATGATTGCGTCTTGTTAAATTTCCAAGAAAATTAGTACTATATGTGTTCAAACACACAACTTTTGTGACTTTTCAAATTTTGAAGCTCGATAACTTCAGCAAATGAGGACTAAATTTGTTAAACAAAGTGTCAAATTAATCAACTCGACGAGATTTTCAGGATGTCACAACACATCATGATTGCGCCTTGTTAAATTTCCAAGAAAAATAGTACTTTATGTGCTCAACACACTACTTTTGTGACTTTTCAAACTTTGAAGCTCGACAACTTCGGCAAATGAGGACTAAATGTGTTAAACAAAGTGTCAAATTAATCAACTCGACGAGATTTTCAGGATGTCATAACACATCATGATTGCGTCTTGTTAAATTTCCAAGAAAATTAGTACTATATGTGTTCAAACACACAACTTTTGTGACTTTTCAAATTTTGAAGCTCGATAACTTCAGCAAATGAGGACTAAATTTGTTAAACAAAGTGTCAAATTAATCAACTCGACGAGATTTTCAGGATGTCACAACACATCATGATTGCGTCTTGTTAAATTTCCAAGAAAAATAGTACTTTATGTGCTCAACACACTACTTTTGTGACTTTTCAAATTTTGAAGCTCGATAACTTCGGCAAATGAGGACTAAATGTGTTAAACAAAGTGTCAAATTAATCAACTCGACGAAATTTTCAGGATGTCACAACACATCATGATTGCGTCTTGTTAAATTTCCAAGAAAAATAGTACTTTATGTGCTCAACACACTACTTTTGTGACTTTTCAATATTTGAAGCTCGATAACTTCAGCAAATGAGGACCAAATTTGTTAAACAAAGTGTCAAATTAATCAGCTCGACGAGATATTCAGGATGTCACAACACATCATGATTGCATCTTGTTGAATTTCCAAGAAAATTAGTACTATATGTGTTCAAACACACAACTTTTGTGACTTTTCAAATTTTGAAGCTCGATAACTTCAGCAAATGAGGACCAAATTTGTTAAACAAAGTATGAAATTAATCAGCTCCACGAGATTTTGAAGATATCACAACACATCATGATTGCGTCTT
This sequence comes from Euwallacea fornicatus, assembly GCF_040115645.1. NCBI lineage: Eukaryota > Metazoa > Arthropoda > Insecta > Coleoptera > Curculionidae > Euwallacea > Euwallacea fornicatus. The sequence goes on from NW_027096039.1 coordinate 105,837, forward strand.
GTTAAATTTCCAAGAAAAATAGTACTTTATGAGCTCAACACACAACTTTTGTGGCTTTTCAAAACTTGAAGCTCGATAACTTCGGCAAGTAAGGACCAAATTTCTTAAAAAAAGTGTCAAATTAATCAGCTCGACGAGATATTCAGGATGTCACAACACATCATGATTGCATCTTGTTGAATTTCCAAGAAAATTAGTACTATATGTGTTCAAACACACAACTTTTGTGACTTTTCAAATTTTGAAGCTCGATAACTTCAGCAAATGAGGACTAAATTTGTTAAACAAAGTGTCAAATTAATCAACTCGACGAGATTTTCAGGATGTCACAACACATCATGATTGCGCCTTGTTAAATTTCCAAGAAAAATATTACTTTATGTGCTCAACACACTACTTTTGTGACTTTTCAAACTTTGAAGCTCGATAACTTAGGCAAATGAGGACCAAATTTGTTAAACAAAGTGTCAAATTAATCAACTCGACGAGATTTTCAGGATGTCACAACACATCATGATTGCGTCTTGTTAAATTTCCAAGAAAAATAGTACTTTATGTGCTCAACACACTACTTTTGTGACTTTTCAATATTTGAAGCTCGATAACTTCAGCAAATGAGGACCAAATTTGTTAAACAAAGTGTCAAATTAATCAGCTCGACGAGATTTTCAGGATGTCACAACACATCATGATTGCATCTTGTTGAATTTCCAAGAAAATTAGTACTATATGTGTTCAAACACACAACTTTTGTGACTTTTCAAATTTTGAAGCTCGATAACTTCAGCAAATGAGGACCAAATTTGTTAAACAAAGTATGAAATTAATCAGCTCCACGAGATTTTGAAGATATCACAACACATCATGATTGCGTCTTGTTAAATTTCCAAGAAAAATAGTACTTTATGAGCTCAACACACAACTTTTGTGGCTTTTCAAAACTTGAAGCTCGATAACTTCGGCAAGTAAGGACCAAATTTCTTAAAAAAAGTGTCAAATTAATCAGCTCGACGAGATATTCAGGATGTCACAACACATCATGATTGCATCTTGTTGAATTTCCAAGAAAATTAGTACTATATGTGTTCAAACACACAACTTTTGTGACTTTTCAAATTTTGAAGCTCGATAACTTCAGCAAATGAGGACTAAATTTGTTAAACAAAGTGTCAAATTAATCAACTCGACGAGATTTTCAGGATGTCACAACACATCATGATTGCGCCTTGTTAAATTTCCAAGAAAAATATTACTTTATGTGCTCAACACACTACTTTTGTGACTTTTCAAACTTTGAAGCTCGATAACTTAGGCAAATGAGGACCAAATTTGTTAAACAAAGTGTCAAATTAATCAACTCGACGAGATTTTCAGGATGTCACAACACATCATGATTGCGTCTTGTTAAATTTCCAAGAAAAATAGTACTTTATGTGCTCAACACACTACTTTTGTGACTTTTCAATATTTGAAGCTCGATAACTTCAGCAAATGAGGACCAAATTTGTTAAACAAAGTGTCAAATTAATCAGCTCGACGAGATTTTCAGGATGTCACAACACATCATGATTGCGTCTTGTTAAATTTCCAAGAAAAATAGTACTTTATGTGCTCAACACACTACTTTTGTGACTTTTCAAACTTTGAAGCTCGATAACTTAGGCAAATGAGGACCAAATTTGTTAAACAAGTGTCAAATTAATCAACTCGACGAGATTTTCAGGATGTCACAACACATCATGATTGCATCTTGTTGAATTTCCAAGAAAATTAGTACTATATGTGTTCAAACACACAACTTTTGTGACTTTTCAAATTTTGAAGCTCGATAACTTCAGCAAATGAGGACTAAATGTGTTAAACAAAGTGTCAAATTAATCAACTCGACGAGATTTTCAGGATGTCATAACACATCATGATTGCGTCTTGTTAAATTTCCAAGAAAATTAGTACTATATGTGTTCAAACACACAACTTTTGTGACTTTTCAAATTTTGAAGCTCGATAACTTCAGCAAATGAGGACTAAATTTGTTAAACAAAGTGTCAAATTAATCAACTCGACGAGATTTTCAGGATGTCACAACACATCATGATTGCGCCTTGTTAAATTTCCAAGAAAAATAGTACTTTATGTGCTCAACACACTACTTTTGTGACTTTTCAAACTTTGAAGCTCGATAACTTCAGCAAATGAGGACCAAATTTGTTAAACAAAGTGTCAAATTAATCAGCTCGACGAGATTTTCAGGATGTCACAACACATCATGATTGCATCTTGTTGAATTTCCAAGAAAATTAGTACTATATGTGTTCAAACACACAACTTTTGTGACTTTTCAAATTTTGAAGCTCGATAACTTCAGCAAATGAGGACTAAATGTGTTAAACAAAGTGTCAAATTAATCAACTCGACGAGATTTTCAGGATGTCACAACACATCATGATTGCGCCTTGTTAAATTTCCAAGAAAAATAGTACTTTATGTGCTCAACACACTACTTGTGTGACTTTTTAAAACTTGAAGCTCGATAACTTCGGCAAATGAGGACCAAATTTGTTAAACAAGTGTCAAATTAATCAACTCGACGAGATTTTCAGGATGTCACAACACATCATGATTGCATCTTGTTGAATTTCCAAGAAAATTAGTACTATATGTGTTCAAACACACAACTTTTGTGACTTTTCAAATTTTGAAGCTCGATAACTTCAGCAAATGAGGACCAAATTTGTTAAACAAAGTATGAAATTAATCAGCTCCACGAGATTTTGAAGATATCACAACACATCATGATTGCGTCTTGTTAAATTTCCAAGAAAAATAGTACTTTATGTGCTCAACACACTACTTTTGTGACTTTTCAAACTTTGAAGCTCGATAACTTAGGCAAATGAGGACCAAATTTGTTAAACAAAGTGTCAAATTAATCAGCTCGACGAGATATTCAGGATGTCACAACACATCATGATTGCATCTTGTTGAATTTCCAAGAAAATTAGTACTATATGTGTTCAAACACACAACTTTTGTGACTTTTCAAATTTTGAAGCTCGATAACTTCAGCAAATGAGGACTAAATGTGTTAAACAAAGTGTCAAATTAATCAACTCGACGAGATTTTCAGGATGTCACAACACATCATGATTGCGCCTTGTTAAATTTCCAAGAAAAATAGTACTTTATGTGCTCAACACACTACTTTTGTGACTTTTCAAACTTTGAAGCTCGATAACTTAGGCAAATGAGGACCAAATTTGTTAAACAAAGTGTCAAATTAATCAGCTCGACGAGATATTCAGGATGTCATAACACATCATGATTGCGTCTTGTTAAATTTCCAAGAAAATTAGTACTATATGTGTTCAAACACACAACTTTTGTGACTTTTCAAATTTTGAAGCTCGATAACTTCAGCAAATGAGGACTAAATTTGTTAAACAAAGTGTCAAATTAATCAACTCGACGAGATTTTCAGGATGTCACAACACATCATGATTGCGTCTTGTTAAATTTCCAAGAAAAATAGTACTTTATGTGCTCAACACACTACTTTTGTGACTTTTCAAACTTTGAAGCTCGATAACTTAGGCAAATGAGGACCAAATTTGTTAAACAAAGTGTCAAATTAATCAGCTCGACGAGATATTCAGGATGTCACAACACATCATGATTGCATCTTGTTGAATTTCCAAGAAAATTAGTACTATATGTGTTCAAACACACAACTTTTGTGACTTTTCAAATTTTGAAGCTCGATAACTTCAGCAGATGAGGACTAAATGTGTTAAACAAAGTGTCAAATTAATCAACTCGACGAGATTTTCAGGATGTCATAACACATCATGATTGCGTCTTGTTAAATTTCCAAGAAAATTAGTACTATATGTGCTCAACACACTACTTTTGTGACTTTTCAAATTTTGAAGCTCGATAACTTCGGCAAATGAGGACTAAATGTGTTAAACAAAGTGTCAAATTAATCAACTCGACGAGATTTTCAGGATGTCATAACACATCATGATTGCGTCTTGTTAAATTTCCAAGAAAATTAGTACTATATGTGTTCAAACACACAACTTTTGTGACTTTTCAAATTTTGAAGCTCGATAACTTCAGCAAATGAGGACTAAATTTGTTAAACAAAGTGTCAAATTAATCAACTCGACGAGATTTTCAGGATGTCACAACACATCATGATTGCGCCTTGTTAAATTTCCAAGAAAAATAGTACTTTATGTGCTCAACACACTACTTTTGTGACTTTTCAAACTTTGAAGCTCGACAACTTCGGCAAATGAGGACTAAATGTGTTAAACAAAGTGTCAAATTAATCAACTCGACGAGATTTTCAGGATGTCATAACACATCATGATTGCGTCTTGTTAAATTTCCAAGAAAATTAGTACTATATGTGTTCAAACACACAACTTTTGTGACTTTTCAAATTTTGAAGCTCGATAACTTCAGCAAATGAGGACTAAATTTGTTAAACAAAGTGTCAAATTAATCAACTCGACGAGATTTTCAGGATGTCACAACACATCATGATTGCGTCTTGTTAAATTTCCAAGAAAAATAGTACTTTATGTGCTCAACACACTACTTTTGTGACTTTTCAAATTTTGAAGCTCGATAACTTCGGCAAATGAGGACTAAATGTGTTAAACAAAGTGTCAAATTAATCAACTCGACGAAATTTTCAGGATGTCACAACACATCATGATTGCGTCTTGTTAAATTTCCAAGAAAAATAGTACTTTATGTGCTCAACACACTACTTTTGTGACTTTTCAATATTTGAAGCTCGATAACTTCAGCAAATGAGGACCAAATTTGTTAAACAAAGTGTCAAATTAATCAGCTCGACGAGATATTCAGGATGTCACAACACATCATGATTGCATCTTGTTGAATTTCCAAGAAAATTAGTACTATATGTGTTCAAACACACAACTTTTGTGACTTTTCAAATTTTGAAGCTCGATAACTTCAGCAAATGAGGACCAAATTTGTTAAACAAAGTATGAAATTAATCAGCTCCACGAGATTTTGAAGATATCACAACACATCATGATTGCGTCTTGTTAAATTTCCAAGAAAAATAGTACTTTATGAGCTCAACACACAACTTTTGTGGCTTTTCAAAACTTGAAGCTCGATAACTTCGGCAAGTAAGGACCAAATTTCTTAAAAAAAGTGTCAAATTAATCAGCTCGACGAGATATTCAGGATGTCACAACACATCATGATTGCATCTTGTTGAATTTCCAAGAAAATTAGTACTATATGTGTTCAAACACACAACTTTTGTGACTTTTCAAATTTTGAAGCTCGATAACTTCAGCAAATGAGGACTAAATTTGTTAAACAAAGTGTCAAATTAATCAACTCGACGAGATTTTCAGGATGTCACAACACATCATGATTGCGCCTTGTTAAATTTCCAAGAAAAATATTACTTTATGTGCTCAACACACTACTTTTGTGACTTTTCAAACTTTGAAGCTCGATAACTTAGGCAAATGAGGACCAAATTTGTTAAACAAAGTGTCAAATTAATCAACTCGACGAGATTTTCAGGATGTCACAACACATCATGATTGCGTCTTGTTAAATTTCCAAGAAAAATAGTACTTTATGTGCTCAACACACTACTTTTGTGACTTTTCAATATTTGAAGCTCGATAACTTCAGCAAATGAGGACCAAATTTGTTAAACAAAGTGTCAAATTAATCAGCTCGACGAGATTTTCAGGATGTCACAACACATCATGATTGCATCTTGTTGAATTTCCAAGAAAATTAGTACTATATGTGTTCAAACACACAACTTTTGTGACTTTTCAAATTTTGAAGCTCGATAACTTCAGCAAATGAGGACCAAATTTGTTAAACAAAGTATGAAATTAATCAGCTCCACGAGATTTTGAAGATATCACAACACATCATGATTGCGTCTTGTTAAATTTCCAAGAAAAATAGTACTTTATGAGCTCAACACACAACTTTTGTGGCTTTTCAAAACTTGAAGCTCGATAACTTCGGCAAGTAAGGACCAAATTTCTTAAAAAAAGTGTCAAATTAATCAGCTCGACGAGATATTCAGGATGTCACAACACATCATGATTGCATCTTGTTGAATTTCCAAGAAAATTAGTACTATATGTGTTCAAACACACAACTTTTGTGACTTTTCAAATTTTGAAGCTCGATAACTTCAGCAAATGAGGACTAAATTTGTTAAACAAAGTGTCAAATTAATCAACTCGACGAGATTTTCAGGATGTCACAACACATCATGATTGCGCCTTGTTAAATTTCCAAGAAAAATATTACTTTATGTGCTCAACACACTACTTTTGTGACTTTTCAAACTTTGAAGCTCGATAACTTAGGCAAATGAGGACCAAATTTGTTAAACAAAGTGTCAAATTAATCAACTCGACGAGATTTTCAGGATGTCACAACACATCATGATTGCGTCTTGTTAAATTTCCAAGAAAAATAGTACTTTATGTGCTCAACACACTACTTTTGTGACTTTTCAATATTTGAAGCTCGATAACTTCAGCAAATGAGGACCAAATTTGTTAAACAAAGTGTCAAATTAATCAGCTCGACGAGATTTTCAGGATGTCACAACACATCATGATTGCGTCTTGTTAAATTTCCAAGAAAAATAGTACTTTATGTGCTCAACACACTACTTTTGTGACTTTTCAAACTTTGAAGCTCGATAACTTAGGCAAATGAGGACCAAATTTGTTAAACAAGTGTCAAATTAATCAACTCGACGAGATTTTCAGGATGTCACAACACATCATGATTGCATCTTGTTGAATTTCCAAGAAAATTAGTACTATATGTGTTCAAACACACAACTTTTGTGACTTTTCAAATTTTGAAGCTCGATAACTTCAGCAAATGAGGACCAAATTTGTTAAACAAAGTGTCAAATTAATCAGCTCCACGAGATTTTGAAGATATCACAACACATCATGATTGCGTCTTGTTAAATTTCCAAGAAAAATAGTACTTTATGTGCTCAACACACTACTTTTGTGACTTTTTAAAACTTGAAGCTCGATAACTTCGGCAAATGAGGACTAAATTTGTTAAACAAGTGTCAAATTAATCAACTCGACGAGATTTTCAGGATGTCACAACACATCATGATTGCGTCTTGTTAAATTTCCAAGAAAAATAGTACTTTATGTGCTCAACACACTACTTTTGTGACTTTTCAAACTTTGAAGCTCGATAACTTAGGCAAATGAGGACCAAATTTGTTAAACAAGTGTCAAATTAATCAACTCGACGAGATTTTCAGGATGTCACAACACACATCATGATTGCGTCTTGTTAAATTTCCAAGAAAAATAGTACTTTATGTGCTCAACACACTACTTTTGTGACTTTTTAAAACTTGAAGCTCGATAACTTCGGCAAATGAGGACTAAATTTGTTAAACAAGTGTCAAATTAATCAACTCGACGAGATTTTCAGGATGTCACAACACACCATGATTGCATCTTGTTGAATTTCCAAGAAAATTAGTACTATATGTGTTCAAACACACAACTTTTGTGACTTTTCAAATTTTGAAGCTCGATAACTTCAGCAAATGAGGACCAAATTTGTTAAACAAAGTATGAAATTAATCAGCTCCACGAGATTTTGAAGATATCACAACACATCATGATTGCGTCTTGTTAAATTTCCAAGAAAAATAGTACTTTATGTGCTCAACACACTACTTTTGTGACTTTTCAAACTTTGAAGCTCGATAACTTAGGCAAATGAGGACCAAATTTGTTAAACAAGTGTCAAATTAATCAACTCGACGAGATTTTCAGGATGTCACAACACATCATGATTGCGTCTTGTTAAATTTCCAAGAAAATTAGTACTATATGTGTTCAAACACACAACTTTTGTGACTTTTCAAATTTTGAAGCTCGATAACTTCAGCAAATGAGGACTAAATTTGTTAAACAAAGTGTCAAATTAATCAACTCGACGAGATTTTCAGGATGTCACAACACATCATGATTGCGCCTTGTTAAATTTCCAAGAAAAATAGTACTTTATGTGCTCAACACACTACTTTTGTGACTTTTCAAACTTTGAAGCTCGATAACTTAGGCAAATGAGGACCAAATTTGTTAAACAAAGTGTCAAATTAATCAGCTCGACGAGATATTCAGGATGTCACAACACATCATGATTGCATCTTGTTGAATTTCCAAGAAAATTAGTACTATATGTGTTCAAACACACAACTTTTGTGACTTTTCAAATTTTGAAGCTCGATAACTTCAGCAAATGAGGACCAAATTTGTTAAACAAAGTATGAAATTAATCAGCTCCACGAGATTTTGAAGATATCACAACACATCATGATTGCGTCTTGTTAAATTTCCAAGAAAAATAGTACTTTATGTGCTCAACACACTACTTTTGTGACTTTTTAAAACTTGAAGCTCGATAACTTCGGCAAATGAGGACTAAATTTGTTAAACAAGTGTCAAATTAATCAACTCGACGAGATTTTCAGGATGTCACAACACACATCATGATTGCGTCTTGTTAAATTTCCAAGAAAAATAGTACTTTATGTGCTCAACACACTACTTGTGTGACTTTTCAAATTTTGAAGCTCGATAACTTCAGCAAATGAGGACCAAATTTGTTAAACAAAGTGTCAAATTAATCAGCTCCACGAGATTTTGAAGATATCACAACACATCATGATTGCGTCTTGTTAAATTTCCAAGAAAAATAGTACTTTATGTGCTCAACACACTACTTTTGTGACTTTTTAAAACTTGAAGCTCGTTAACTTCAGCAAATGAGGACCAAATTTGTTAAACAAGTGTCAAATTAATCAACTCGACGAGATTTTCAGGATGTCACAACACACATCATGATTGCGTCTTGTTAAATTTCCAAGAAAAATAGTACTTTATGTGCTCAACACACTACTTTTGTGACTTTTCAAACTTTGAAGCTCGATAACTTAGGCAAATGAGGACCAAATTTGTGAAACAAAGTGTCAAATTAATCAGCTCGACGAGATTTTCAGGATGTCACAACACATCATGATTGCGTCTTGTTAAATTTCCAAGAAAAATAGTACTTTATGAGCTCAACACACAACTTTTGTGACTTTTCAAATTTTGAAGCTCGATAACTTCAGCAAATGAGGACCAAATTTGTTAAACAAAGTGTCAAATTAATCAGCTCCACGAGATTTTGAAGATATCACAACACATCATGATTGCGTCTTGTTAAATTTCCAAGAAAAATAGTACTTTATGTGCTCAACACACTACTTTTGTGACTTTTCAAACTTTGAAGCTCGATAACTTAGGCAAATGAGGACCAAATTTGTTAAACAAGTGTCAAATTAATCAACTCGACGAGATTTTCAGGATGTCACAACACATCATGTTTGCGTCTTGTTAAATTTCCAAGAAAAATAGTACTTTATGAACTCAACACACAACTTTTGTGACTTTTCAAATTTTCAAGCTCGATAACTTAGGCAAATGAGGACCAAATTTGTTAAACAAGTGTCAAATTAATCAACTCGACGAGATTTTCAGGATGTCACAACACATCATGATTGCGCCTTGTTAAATTTCCAAGAAAAATAGTACTTTATGTGCTCAACACACTACTTTTGTGACTTTTCAAACTTTGAAGCTCGATAACTTAGGCAAATGAGGACCAAATTTGTTAAACAAAGTGTCAAATTAATCAGCTCGACGAGATATTCAGGATGTCACAACACATCATGATTGCATCTTGTTGAATTTCCAAGAAAATTAGTACTATATGTGTTCAAACACACAACTTTTGTGACTTTTCAAATTTTGAAGCTCGTTAACTTCAGCAAATGAGGACCAAATTTGTTAAACAAGTGCCAAATTAATCAACTCGACGAGATTTTCAGGATGTCACAACACACATCATGATTGCGTCTTGTTAAATTTCCAAGAAAAATAGTACTTTATGTGCTCAACACACTACTTTTGTGACTTTTCAAACTTTGAAGCTCGATAACTTAGGCAAATGAGGACCAAATTTGTGAAACAAAGTGTCAAATTAATCAGCTCGACGAGATTTTCAGGATGTCACAACACATCATGATTGCGTCTTGTTAAATATCCAAGAAAAATAGTACTTTATGAGCTCAACACACAACTTTTGTGACTTTTCAAATTTTGAAGCTCGATAACTTCAGCAAATGAGGACCAAATTTGTTAAACAAAGTGTCAAATTAATCAGCTCCACGAGATTTTGAAGATATCACAACACATCATGATTGCGTCTTGTTAAATTTCCAAGAAAAATAGTACTTTATGTGCTCAACACACTACTTTTGTGATTTTTTAAAACTTGAAGCTCGATAACTTCGGCAAATGAGGACCAAATTTGTTAAACAAGTGTCAAATTAATCAACTCGACGAGATTTTCAGGATGTCACAACACACATCATGATTGCGTCTTGTTAAATTTCCAAGAAAAATAGTACTTTATGTGCTCAACACACTACTTTTGTGACTTTTCAAACTTTGAAGCTCGATAACTTAGGCAAATGAGGACCAAATTTGTTAAACAAGTGTCAAATTAATCAACTCGACGAGATTTTCAGGATGTCACAACACATCATGATTGCATCTTGTTGAATTTCCAAGAAAATTAGTACTATATGTGTTCAAACACACAACTTTTGTGACTTTTCAAATTTTGAAGCTCGATAACTTCAGCAAATGAGGACCAAATTTGTTAAACAAAGTGTCAAATTAATCAGCTCCACGAGATTTTGAAGATATCACAACACATCATGATTGCGTCTTGTTAAATTTCCAAGAAAAATAGTACTTTATGTGCTCAACACACTACTTTTGTGACTTTTTAAAACTTGAAGCTCGATAACTTCGGCAAATGAGGACTAAATTTGTTAAACAAGTGTACAAATTAATCAACTCGACGAGATTTTCAGGATGTCACAACACATCATGATTGCGTCTTGTTAAATTTCCAAGAAAAATAGTACTTTATGTGCTCAACACACTACTTTTGTGACTTTTCAAACTTTGAAGCTCGATAACTTAGGCACATGAGGACCAAATTTGTTAAACAAGTGTCAAATTAATTAACTCGACGAGATTTTCAGGATGTCACAACACACATCATGATTGCGTCTTGTTAAATTTCCAAGAAAAATAGTACTTTATGTGCTCAACACACTACTTTTGTGACTTTTCAAACTTTGAAGCTCGATAACTTAGGCAAATGAGGACCAAATTTGTTAAACAAGTGTCAAATTAATCAACTCGACGAGATTTTCAGGATGTCACAACACACATCATGATTGCGTCTTGTTAAATTTCCAAGAAAAATAGTACTTTATGTGCTCAACACACTACTTTTGTGACTTTTCAAACTTTGAAGCTCGATAACTTAGGCAAATGAGGACCAAATTTGTGAAACAAAGTGTCAAATTAATCAGCTCGACGAGATTTTCAGGATGTCACAACACATCATGATTGCGTCTTGTTAAATTTCCAAGAAAAATAGTACTTTATGAGCTCAACACACAACTTTTGTGACTTTTCAAATTTTGAAGCTCGATAACTTCAGCAAATGAGGACCAAATTTGTTAAACAAAGTGTCAAATTAATCAGCTCCACGAGATTTTGAAGATATCACAACACATCATGATTGCGTCTTGTTAAATTTCCAAGAAAAATAGTACTTTATGTGCTCAACACACTACTTTTGTGACTTTTTAAAACTTGAAGCTCGATAACTTCGGCAAATTAGGACCAAATTTGTTAAACAAGTGTCAAATTAATCAACTCGACGAGATTTTCAGGATGTCACAACACACATCATGATTGCGTCTTGTTAAATTTCCAAGAAAAATAGTACTTTATGTGCTCAACACACTACTTTTGTGACTTTTCAAACTTTGAAGCTCGATAACTTCGGCAAATGAGGACTAAATTTGTTAAACAAGTGTCAAATTAATCAGCTCCACGAGATTTTGAAGATATCACAACACATCATGATTGCGTCTTGTTAAATTTCCAAGAAAAATAGTACTTTATGTGCTCAACACACTACTTTTGTGACTTTTCAAACTTTGAAGCTCGATAACTTAGGCAAATGAGGACCAAATTTGTTAAACAAGTGTCAAATTAATCAACTCGACGAGATTTTCAGGATGTCACAACACACATCATGATTGCGTCTTGTTAAATTTCCAAGAAAAATAGTACTTTATGTGCTCAACACACTACTTTTGTGACTTTTCAAACTTTGAAGCTCGATAACTTCTGCAAATGAGGACTAAATTTGTTAAACAAGTGTCAAATTAATCAGCTCCACGAGATTTTGAAGATATCACAACACATCATGATTGCGTCTTGTTAAATTTCCAAGAAAAATAGTACTTTATGTGCTCAACACACTACTTTTGTGACTTTTCAAACTTTGAAGCTCGATAACTTAGGCAAATGAGGACCAAATTTGTTAAACAAAGTGTCAAATTAATCAGCTCGACGAGATATTCAGGATGTCACAACACACCATGATTGCATCTTGTTGAATTTCCAAGAAAATTAGTACTATATGTGTTCAAACACACAACTTTTGTGACTTTTCAAATTTTGAAGCTCGATAACTTCAGCAAATGAGGACCAAATTTGTTAAACAATGTGTCAAATTAATCAGCTCCACGAGATTTTGAAGATATCACAACACACCATGATTGCGTCTTGTTAAATTTCCAAGAAAAATAGTACTTTATGTGCTCAACACACTACTTTTGTGACTTTTCAAACTTTGAAGCTCGATAACTTAGGCAAATGAGGACCACATTTGTTAAACAAGTGTCAAATTAATCAACTCGACGAGATTTTCAGGATGTCACAACACATCATGATTGCGTCTTGTTAAATTTCCAAGAAAATTAGTACTATATGTGTTCAAACACACAACTTTTGTGACTTTTCAAATTTTGAAGTTCGATAACTTCGGCAAATGAGGACTAAATGTGTTAAACAAAGTGTCAAATTAATCAACTCGACGAGATTTTCAGGATGTCACAACACATCATGATTGCGTCTTGTTAAATTTCCAAGAAAAATAGTACTTTATGTGCTCAACACACTACTTTTGTGGCTTTTCAAAACTTGAAGCTCGATAACTTCGGCAAGTAAGGACCAAATTTCTTAAACAAAGTGTCAAATTAATCAGCTCGACCAGATATTCAGGATGTCACAACACATCATGATTGCATCTTGTTGAATTTCCAAGAAAATTAGTACTATATGTGTTCAAACACACAACTTTTGTGACTTTTCAAATTTTGAAGCTCGATAACTTCAGCAAATGAGGACCAAATTTGTTAAACAAAGTATGAAATTAATCAGCTCCACGAGATTTTGAAGATATCACAACACATCATGATTGCGTCTTGTTAAATTTCCAAGAAAAATAGTACTTTATGTGCTCAACACACTACTTTTGTGACTTTTCAAACTTTGAAGCTCGATAACTTAGGCAAATGAGGACCAAATTTGTGAAACAAAGTGTCAAATTAATCAGCTCGACGAGATTTTCAGGATGTCACAACACATCATGATTGCGTCTTGTTAAATTTCCAAGAAAAATAGTACTTTATGAGCTCAACACACAACTTTTGTGACTTTTCAAATTTTGAAGCTCGATAACTTCAGCAAATGAGGACGAAATTTGTTAAACAAAGTGTCAAATTAATCAGCTCGACGAGATTTTCAGGATGTCACAACACATCCTGATTGCGTCTTGTTAAATTTCCAAGAAAAATAGTACTTTATGAGCTTAACACACAACTTTTGTGACTTTTCAAATTTTGAAGCTCGATAACTTCAGCAAATGAGGACCAAATTTGTTAAACAAAGTGTCAAATTAATCAGCTCCACGAGATTTTGAAGATATCACAACACATCATGATTGCGTCTTGTTAAATTTCCAAGAAAAATAGTACTTTATGTGCTCAACACACTACTTTTGTGACTTTTTAAAACTTGAAGCTCGATAACTTCGGCAAATGAGGACCAAATTTGTTAAACAAGTGTCAAATTAATCAACTCGACGAGATTTTCAGGATGTCACAACACATCATGATTGCATCTTGTTAAATTTCCAAGAAAAATAGTACTTTATGTGCTCAACACACTACTTTTGTGACTTTTCAAACTTTGAAGCTCGATAACTTAGGCAAATGAGGACCAAATTTGTTAAACAAGTGTCAAATTAATCAACTCGACGAGATTTTCAGGATGTCACAACACATCATGATTGCATCTTGTTGAATTTCCAAGAAAATTAGTACTATATGTGTTCAAACACACAACTTTTGTGACTTTTCAAATTTTGAAGCTCGATAACTTCAGCAAATGAGGACCAAATTTGTTAAACAAAGTGTCAAATTAATCAGCTCCACGAGATTTTGAAGATATCACAACACATCATGATTGCATCTTGTTGAATTTCCAAGAAAATTAGTACTATATGTGTTCAAACACACAACTTTTGTGACTTTTCAAATTTTGAAGCTCGATAACTTCAGCAAATGAGGACCAAATTTGTTAAACAAAGTATGAAATTAATCAGCTCCACGAGATTTTGAAGATATCACAACACATCATGATTGCGTCTTGTTAAATTTCCAAGAAAAATAGTACTTTATGTGCTCAACACACTACTTTTGTGACTTTTCAAACTTTGAAGCTCGATAACTTAGGCACATGAGGACCAAATTTGTTAAACAAGTGTCAAATTAATTAACTCGACGAGATTTTCAGGATGTCACAACACACATCATGATTGCGTCTTGTTAAATTTCCAAGAAAAATAGTACTTTATGTGCTCAACACACTACTTTTGTGACTTTTCAAACTTTGAAGCTCGATAACTTAGGCAAATGAGGACCAAATTTGTTAAACAAGTGTCAAATTAATCAGCTCGACGAGATATTCAGGATGTCACAACACATCATGATTGCGCCTTGTTAAATTTCCAAGAAAAATAGTACTTTATGTGCTCAACACACTACTTTTGTGACTTTTCAAACTTTGAAGCTCGATAACTTAGGCAAATGAGGACCAAATTTGTTAAACAAGTGTCAAATTAATCAACTCGACGAGATTTTCAGGATGTCACAACACATCATGATTGCGCCTTGTTAAATTTCCAAGAAAAATAGTACTTTATGTGCTCAACACACTACTTTTGTGACTTTTCAAACTTTGAAGCTCGATAACTTAGGCAAATGAGGACCAAATTTGTTAAACAAAGTGTCAAATTAATCAGCTCGACGAGATATTCAGGATGTCACAACACATCATAATTGCATCTTGTTGAATTTCCAAGAAAATTAGTACTATATGTGTTCAAACACACAACTTTTGTGACTTTTCAAATTTTGAAGCTCGTTAACTTCAGCAAATGAGGACCAAATTTGTTAAACAAGTGCCAAATTAATCAACTCGACGAGATTTTCAGGATGTCACAACACACATCATGATTGCGTCTTGTTAAATTTCCAAGAAAAATAGTACTTTATGTGCTCAACACACTACTTTTGTGACTTTTTAAAACTTGAAGCTCGATAACTTCGGCAAATGAGGACCAAATTTGTTAAACAAGTGTCAAATTAATCAACTCGACGAGATTTTCAGGATGTCACAACACATCATGATTGCATCTTGTTAAATTTCCAAGAAAAATAGTACTTTATGTGCTCAACACACTACTTTTGTGACTTTTCAAACTTTGAAGCTCGATAACTTAGGCAAATGAGGACCAAATTTGTTAAACAAGTGTCAAATTAATCAACTCGACGAGATTTTCAGGATGTCACAACACATCATGATTGCATCTTGTTGAATTTCCAAGAAAATTAGTACTATATGTGTTCAAACACACAACTTTTGTGACTTTTCAAATTTTGAAGCTCGATAACTTCAGCAAATGAGGACCAAATTTGTTAAACAAAGTGTCAAATTAATCAGCTCCACGAGATTTTGAAGATATCACAACACATCATGATTGCATCTTGTTGAATTTCCAAGAAAATTAGTACTATATGTGTTCAAACACACAACTTTTGTGACTTTTCAAATTTTGAAGCTCGATAACTTCAGCAAATGAGGACCAAATTTGTTAAACAAAGTATGAAATTAATCAGCTCCACGAGATTTTGAAGATATCACAACACATCATGATTGCGTCTTGTTAAATTTCCAAGAAAAATAGTACTTTATGTGCTCAACACACTACTTTTGTGACTTTTCAAACTTTGAAGCTCGATAACTTAGGCACATGAGGACCAAATTTGTTAAACAAGTGTCAAATTAATTAACTCGACGAGATTTTCAGGATGTCACAACACACATCATGATTGCGTCTTGTTAAATTTCCAAGAAAAATAGTACTTTATGTGCTCAACACACTACTTTTGTGACTTTTCAAACTTTGAAGCTCGATAACTTAGGCAAATGAGGACCAAATTTGTTAAACAAGTGTCAAATTAATCAGCTCGACGAGATATTCAGGATGTCACAACACATCATGATTGCGCCTTGTTAAATTTCCAAGAAAAATAGTACTTTATGTGCTCAACACACTACTTTTGTGACTTTTCAAACTTTGAAGCTCGATAACTTAGGCAAATGAGGACCAAATTTGTTAAACAAGTGTCAAATTAATCAACTCGACGAGATTTTCAGGATGTCACAACACATCATGATTGCGCCTTGTTAAATTTCCAAGAAAAATAGTACTTTATGTGCTCAACACACTACTTTTGTGACTTTTCAAACTTTGAAGCTCGATAACTTAGGCAAATGAGGACCAAATTTGTTAAACAAAGTGTCAAATTAATCAGCTCGACGAGATATTCAGGATGTCACAACACATCATAATTGCATCTTGTTGAATTTCCAAGAAAATTAGTACTATATGTGTTCAAACACACAACTTTTGTGACTTTTCAAATTTTGAAGCTCGTTAACTTCAGCAAATGAGGACCAAATTTGTTAAACAAGTGCCAAATTAATCAACTCGACGAGATTTTCAGGATGTCACAACACACATCATGATTGCGTCTTGTTAAATTTCCAAGAAAAATAGTACTTTATGTGCTCAACACACTACTTTTGTGACTTTTCAAACTTTGAAGCTCGATAACTTAGGCAAATGAGGACCAAATTTGTGAAACAAAGTGTCAAATTAATCAGCTCGACGAGATTTTCAGGATGTCACAACACATCATGATTGCGTCTTGTTAAATATCCAAGAAAAATAGTACTTTATGAGCTCAACACACAACTTTTGTGACTTTTCAAATTTTGAAGCTCGATAACTTCAGCAAATGAGGACCAAATTTGTTAAACAAAGTGTCAAATTAATCAGCTCCACGAGATTTTGAAGATATCACAACACATCATGATTGCGTCTTGTTAAATTTCCAAGAAAAATAGTACTTTATGTGCTCAACACACTACTTTTGTGACTTTTTAAAACTTGAAGCTCGATAACTTCGGCAAATGAGGACTAAATTTGTTAAACAAGTGTACAAATTAATCAACTCGACGAGATTTTCAGGATGTCACAACACATCATGATTGCGTCTTGTTAAATTTCCAAGAAAAATAGTACTTTATGTGCTCAACACACTACTTTTGTGACTTTTCAAACTTTGAAGCTCGATAACTTAGGCACATGAGGACCAAATTTGTTAAACAAGTGTCAAATTAATTAACTCGACGAGATTTTCAGGATGTCACAACACACATCATGATTGCGTCTTGTTAAATTTCCAAGAAAAATAGTACTTTATGTGCTCAACACACTACTTTTGTGACTTTTCAAACTTTGAAGCTCGATAACTTAGGCAAATGAGGACCAAATTTGTTAAACAAGTGTCAAATTAATCAACTCGACGAGATTTTCAGGATGTCACAACACATCATGATTGCATCTTGTTGAATTTCCAAGAAAATTAGTACTATATGTGTTCAAACACACAACTTTTGTGACTTTTCAAATTTTGAAGCTCGATAACTTCAGCAAATGAGGACCAAATTTGTTAAACAAAGTGTCAAATTAATCAGCTCCACGAGATTTTGAAGATATCACAACACATCATGATTGCGTCTTGTTAAATTTCCAAGAAAAATAGTACTTTATGTGCTCAACACACTACTTTTGTGACTTTTTAAAACTTGAAGCTCGATAACTTCGGCAAATGAGGACTAAATTTGTTAAACAAGTGTACAAATTAATCAACTCGACGAGATTTTCAGGATGTCACAACACATCATGATTGCGTCTTGTTAAATTTCCAAGAAAAATAGTACTTTATGTGCTCAACACACTACTTTTGTGACTTTTCAAACTTTGAAGCTCGATAACTTAGGCACATGAGGACCAAATTTGTTAAACAAGTGTCAAATTAATTAACTCGACGAGATTTTCAGGATGTCACAACACACATCATGATTGCGTCTTGTTAAATTTCCAAGAAAAATAGTACTTTATGTGCTCAACACACTACTTTTGTGACTTTTCAAACTTTGAAGCTCGATAACTTAGGCAAATGAGGACCAAATTTGTTAAACAAGTGTCAAATTAATCAACTCGACGAGATTTTCAGGATGTCACAACACACATCATGATTGCGTCTTGTTAAATTTCCAAGAAAAATAGTACTTTATGTGCTCAACACACTACTTTTGTGACTTTTCAAACTTTGAAGCTCGATAACTTAGGCAAATGAGGACCAAATTTGTGAAACAAAGTGTCAAATTAATCAGCTCGACGAGATTTTCAGGATGTCACAACACATCATGATTGCGTCTTGTTAAATTTCCAAGAAAAATAGTACTTTATGAGCTCAACACACAACTTTTGTGACTTTTCAAATTTTGAAGCTCGATAACTTCAGCAAATGAGGACCAAATTTGTTAAACAAAGTGTCAAATTAATCAGCTCCACGAGATTTTGAAGATATCACAACACATCATGATTGCGTCTTGTTAAATTTCCAAGAAAAATAGTACTTTATGTGCTCAACACACTACTTTTGTGACTTTTTAAAACTTGAAGCTCGATAACTTCGGCAAATTAGGACCAAATTTGTTAAACAAGTGTCAAATTAATCAACTCGACGAGATTTTCAGGATGTCACAACACACATCATGATTGCGTCTTGTTAAATTTCCAAGAAAAATAGTACTTTATGTGCTCAACACACTACTTTTGTGACTTTTCAAACTTTGAAGCTCGATAACTTCGGCAAATGAGGACTAAATTTGTTAAACAAGTGTCAAATTAATCAGCTCCACGAGATTTTGAAGATATCACAACACATCATGATTGCGTCTTGTTAAATTTCCAAGAAAAATAGTACTTTATGTGCTCAACACACTACTTTTGTGACTTTTCAAACTTTGAAGCTCGATAACTTAGGCAAATGAGGACCAAATTTGTTAAACAAGTGTCAAATTAATCAACTCGACGAGATTTTCAGGATGTCACAACACACATCATGATTGCGTCTTGTTAAATTTCCAAGAAAAATAGTACTTTATGTGCTCAACACACTACTTTTGTGACTTTTCAAACTTTGAAGCTCGATAACTTCGGTAAATGAGGACTAAATTTGTTAAACAAGTGTCAAATTAATCAGCTCCACGAGATTTTGAAGATATCACAACACATCATGATTGCGTCTTGTTAAATTTCCAAGAAAAATAGTACTTTATGTGCTCAACACACTACTTTTGTGACTTTTCAAACTTTGAAGCTCGATAACTTAGGCAAATGAGGACCAAATTTGTTAAACAAAGTGTCAAATTAATCAGCTCGACGAGATATTCAGGATGTCACAACACACCATGATTGCATCTTGTTGAATTTCCAAGAAAATTAGTACTATATGTGTTCAAACACACAACTTTTGTGACTTTTCAAATTTTGAAGCTCGATAACTTCAGCAAATGAGGACCAAATTTGTTAAACAATGTGTCAAATTAATCAGCTCCACGAGATTTTGAAGATATCACAACACACCATGATTGCGTCTTGTTAAATTTCCAAGAAAAATAGTACTTTATGTGCTCAACACACTACTTTTGTGACTTTTTAAAACTTGAAGCTCGATAACTTCGGCAAATTAGGACCAAATTTGTTAAACAAAGTGTCAAATTAATCAGTTCGACGAGATATTCAGGATGTCACAACACGCCATGATTGCATCTTGTTGAATTTCCAAGAAAATTAGTACTATATGTGTTCAAACACACAACTTTTGTGACTTTTCAAATTTTGAAGCTCGATAACTTCAGCAAATGAGGACCAAATTTGTTAAACAAAGTGTCAAATTAATCAGCTCCACGAGATTTTGAAGATATCACAACACATCATGATTGCGTCTTGTTAAATTTCCAAGAAAAATAGTACTTTATGTGCTCAACACACTACTTTTGTGACTTTTTAAAACTTGAAGCTCGATAACTTCGGCAAATGAGGACTAAATTTGTTAAACAAGTGTACAAATTAATCAACTCGACGAGATTTTCAGGATGTCACAACACATCATGATTGCGTCTTGTTAAATTTCCAAGAAAAATAGTACTTTATGTGCTCAACACACTACTTTTGTGACTTTTCAAACTTTGAAGCTCGATAACTTAGGCACATGAGGACCAAATTTGTTAAACAAGTGTCAAATTAATTAACTCGACGAGATTTTCAGGATGTCACAACACACATCATGATTGCGTCTTGTTAAATTTCCAAGAAAAATAGTACTTTATGTGCTCAACACACTACTTTTGTGACTTTTCAAACTTTGAAGCTCGATAACTTAGGCAAATGAGGACCAAATTTGTTAAACAAGTGTCAAATTAATCAACTCGACGAGATTTTCAGGATGTCACAACACACATCATGATTGCGTCTTGTTAAATTTCCAAGAAAAATAGTACTTTATGTGCTCAACACACTACTTTTGTGACTTTTCAAACTTTGAAGCTCGATAACTTAGGCAAATGAGGACCAAATTTGTGAAACAAAGTGTCAAATTAATCAGCTCGACGAGATTTTCAGGATGTCACAACACATCATGATTGCGTCTTGTTAAATTTCCAAGAAAAATAGTACTTTATGAGCTCAACACACAACTTTTGTGACTTTTCAAATTTTGAAGCTCGATAACTTCAGCAAATGAGGACCAAATTTGTTAAACAAAGTGTCAAATTAATCAGCTCCACGAGATTTTGAAGATATCACAACACATCATGATTGCGTCTTGTTAAATTTCCAAGAAAAATAGTACTTTATGTGCTCAACACACTACTTTTGTGACTTTTCAAACTTTGAAGCTCGATAACTTAGGCAAATGAGGACCAAATTTGTGAAACAAAGTGTCAAATTAATCAGCTCGACGAGATTTTCAGGATGTCACAACACATCATGATTGCGTCTTGTTAAATTTCCAAGAAAAATAGTACTTTATGAGCTCAACACACAACTTTTGTGACTTTTCAAATTTTGAAGCTCGATAACTTCAGCAAATGAGGACCAAATTTGTTAAACAAGTGTCAAATTAATCAACTCGACGAGATTTTCAGGATGTCACAACACACATCATGATTGCGTCTTGTTAAATTTCCAAGAAAAATAGTACTTTATGTGCTCAACACACTACTTTTGTGACTTTTCAAACTTTGAAGCTCGATAACTTAGGCAAATGAGGACCAAATTTGTGAAACAAAGTGTCAAATTAATCAGCTCGACGAGATTTTCAGGATGTCACAACACATCATGATTGCGTCTTGTTAAATTTCCAAGAAAAATAGTACTTTATGTGCTCAACACACTACTTTTGTGACTTTTTAAAACTTGAAGCTCGATAACTTCGGCAAATTAGGACCAAATTTGTTAAACAAGTGTCAAATTAATCAACTCGACGAGATTTTCAGGATGTCACAACACACATCATGATTGCGTCTTGTTAAATTTCCAAGAAAAATAGTACTTTATGTGCTCAACACACTACTTTTGTGACTTTTCAAACTTTGAAGCTCGATAACTTAGGCAAATGAGGACCAAATTTGTTAAACAAGTGTCAAATTAATCAACTCGACGAGATTTTCAGGATGTCACAACACACATCATGATTGCGTCTTGTTAAATTTCCAAGAAAAATAGTACTTTATGTGCTCAACACACTACTTTTGTGACTTTTCAAACTTTGAAGCTCGATAACTTCGGTAAATGAGGACTAAATTTGTTAAACAAGTGTCAAATTAATCAGCTCCACGAGATTTTGAAGATATCACAACACATCATGATTGCGTCTTGTTAAATTTCCAAGAAAAATAGTACTTTATGTGCTCAACACACTACTTTTGTGACTTTTCAAACTTTGAAGCTCGATAACTTAGGCAAATGAGGACCAAATTTGTTAAACAAAGTGTCAAATTAATCAGCTCGACGAGATATTCAGGATGTCACAACACACCATGATTGCATCTTGTTGAATTTCCAAGAAAATTAGTACTATATGTGTTCAAACACACAACTTTTGTGACTTTTCAAATTTTGAAGCTCGATAACTTCAGCAAATGAGGACCAAATTTGTTAAACAATGTGTCAAATTAATCAGCTCCACGAGATTTTGAAGATATCACAACACACCATGATTGCGTCTTGTTAAATTTCCAAGAAAAATAGTACTTTATGTGCTCAACACACTACTTTTGTGACTTTTTAAAACTTGAAGCTCGATAACTTCGGCAAATTAGGACCAAATTTGTTAAACAAAGTGTCAAATTAATCAGTTCGACGAGATATTCAGGATGTCACAACACGCCATGATTGCATCTTGTTGAATTTCCAAGAAAATTAGTACTATATGTGTTCAAACACACAACTTTTGTGACTTTTCAAATTTTGAAGCTCGATAACTTCAGCAAATGAGGACTAAATTTGTTAAACAAAGTGTCAAATTAATCAACTCGACGAGATTTTCAGGATGTCACAACACATCATGATTGCGTCTTGTTAAATTTCCAAGAAAAATGGTACTTTATGAGCTCAACACCCAACTTTTGTGGCTTTTCAAAACTTGAAGCTCGATAACTTCGGCAAGTATGGACCAAATTTCTTAAACAAAGTGTCAAATTAATCAGCTCGACGAGATATTCAGGATGTCACAACACATCATGATTACATCTTGTTGAATTTCCAAGAAAATTAGTACTATATGTGTTCAAACACACAACTTTTGTGACTTTTCAAATTTTGAAGCTCGATAACTTCAGCAAATGAGGACCAAATTTGTTAAACAAAGTATGAAATTAATCAGCTCCACGAGATTTTGAAGATATCACAACACATCATGATTGCGTCTTGTTAAATTTCCAAGAAAAATAGTACTTTATGTGCTCAACACACTACTTTTGTGACTTTTCAAACTTTGAAGCTCGATAACTTAGGCAAATGAGGACCAAATTTGTGAAACAAAGTGTCAAATTAATCAGCTCGACGAGATTTTCAGGATGTCACAACACATCATGATTGCGTCTTGTTAAATTTCCAAGAAAAATAGTACTTTATGAGCTCAACACCCAACTTTTGTGGCTTTTCAAAACTTGAAGCTCGATAACTTCGGCAAGTAAGGACCAAATTTCTTAAACAAAGTGTCAAATTAATCAGCTCGACCAGATATTCAGGATGTCACAACACATCATGATTGCATCTTGTTGAATTTCCAAGAAAATTAGTACTATATGTGTTCAAACACACAACTTTTGTGACTTTTCAAATTTTGAAGCTCGATAACTTCAGCAAATGAGGACCAAATTTGTTAAACAAAGTATGAAATTAATCAGCTCCACGAGATTTTGAAGATATCACAACACATCATGATTGCGTCTTGTTAAATTTCCAAGAAAAATAGTACTTTATGTGCTCAACACACTACTTTTGTGACTTTTCAAACTTTGAAGC
This sequence comes from Euwallacea fornicatus, assembly GCF_040115645.1. NCBI lineage: Eukaryota > Metazoa > Arthropoda > Insecta > Coleoptera > Curculionidae > Euwallacea > Euwallacea fornicatus. Next base: position 129,921 of record NW_027096039.1, read on the forward strand.
TCGATAACTTAGGCAAATGAGGACCAAATTTGTGAAACAAAGTGTCAAATTAATCAGCTCGACGAGATTTTCAGGATGTCACAACACATCATGATTGCGTCTTGTTAAATTTCCAAGAAAAATAGTACTTTATGAGCTCAACACACAACTTTTGTGACTTTTCAAATTTTGAAGCTCGATAACTTCAGCAAATGAGGACCAAATTTGTTAAACAAAGTGTCAAATTAATCAGCTCCACGAGATTTTGAAGATATCACAACACATCATGATTGCGTCTTGTTAAATTTCCAAGAAAAATAGTACTTTATGTGCTCAACACACTACTTTTGTGACTTTTTAAAACTTGAAGCTCGATAACTTCGGCAAATGAGGACCAAATTTGTTAAACAAGTGTCAAATTAATCAACTCGACGAGATTTTCAGGATGTCACAACACATCATGATTGCATCTTGTTAAATTTCCAAGAAAAATAGTACTTTATGTGCTCAACACACTACTTTTGTGACTTTTCAAACTTTGAAGCTCGATAACTTAGGCAAATGAGGACCAAATTTGTTAAACAAGTGTCAAATTAATCAACTCGACGAGATTTTCAGGATGTCACAACACATCATGATTGCATCTTGTTGAATTTCCAAGAAAATTAGTACTATATGTGTTCAAACACACAACTTTTGTGACTTTTCAAATTTTGAAGCTCGATAACTTCAGCAAATGAGGACCAAATTTGTTAAACAAAGTGTCAAATTAATCAGCTCCACGAGATTTTGAAGATATCACAACACATCATGATTGCATCTTGTTGAATTTCCAAGAAAATTAGTACTATATGTGTTCAAACACACAACTTTTGTGACTTTTCAAATTTTGAAGCTCGATAACTTCAGCAAATGAGGACCAAATTTGTTAAACAAAGTATGAAATTAATCAGCTCCACGAGATTTTGAAGATATCACAACACATCATGATTGCGTCTTGTTAAATTTCCAAGAAAAATAGTACTTTATGTGCTCAACACACTACTTTTGTGACTTTTCAAACTTTGAAGCTCGATAACTTAGGCACATGAGGACCAAATTTGTTAAACAAGTGTCAAATTAATTAACTCGACGAGATTTTCAGGATGTCACAACACACATCATGATTGCGTCTTGTTAAATTTCCAAGAAAAATAGTACTTTATGTGCTCAACACACTACTTTTGTGACTTTTCAAACTTTGAAGCTCGATAACTTAGGCAAATGAGGACCAAATTTGTTAAACAAGTGTCAAATTAATCAACTCGACGAGATTTTCAGGATGTCACAACACACATCATGATTGCGTCTTGTTAAATTTCCAAGAAAAATAGTACTTTATGTGCTCAACACACTACCTTTGTGACTTTTCAAACTTTGAAGCTCGATAACTTAGGCAAATGAGGACCAAATTTGTGAAACAAAGTGTCAAATTAATCAGCTCGACGAGATTTTCAGGATGTCACAACACATCATGATTGCGTCTTGTTAAATTTCCAAGAAAAATAGTACTTTATGAGCTCAACACACACCTTTTGTGACTTTTCAAATTTTGAAGCTCGATAACTTCAGCAAATGAGGACCAAATTTGTTAAACAAAGTGTCAAATTAATCAGCTCCACGAGATTTTGAAGATATCACAACACATCATGATTGCGTCTTGTTAAATTTCCAAGAAAAATAGTACTTTATGTGCTCAACACACTACTTTTGTGACTTTTTAAAACTTGAAGCTCGATAACTTCGGCAAATTAGGACCAAATTTGTTAAACAAGTGTCAAATTAATCAACTCGACGAGATTTTCAGGATGTCACAACACATATCATGATTGCGTCTTGTTAAATTTCCAAGAAAAATAGTACTTTATGTGCTCAACACACTACTTTTGTGACTTTTCAAACTTTGAAGCTCGATAACTTCGGCAAATGAGGACTAAATTTGTTAAACAAGTGTCAAATTAATCAGCTCCACGAGATTTTGAAGATATCACAACACATCATGATTGCGTCTTGTTAAATTTCCAAGAAAAATAGTACTTTATGTGCTCAACACACTACTTTTGTGACTTTTCAAACTTTGAAGCTCGATAACTTAGGCAAATGAGGACCAAATTTGTTAAACAAAGTGTCAAATTAATCAGCTCGACGAGATATTCAGGATGTCACAACACACCATGATTGCATCTTGTTGAATTTCCAAGAAAATTAGTACTATATGTGTTCAAACACACAACTTTTGTGACTTTTCAAATTTTGAAGCTCGATAACTTCAGCAAATGAGGACCAAATTTGTTAAACAATGTGTCAAATTAATCAGCTCCACGAGATTTTGAAGATATCACAACACACCATGATTGCGTCTTGTTAAATTTCCAAGAAAAATAGTACTTTATGTGCTCAACACACTACTTTTGTGACTTTTTAAAACTTGAAGCTCGATAACTTCGGCAAATTAGGACCAAATTTGTTAAACAAAGTGTCAAATTAATCAGTTCGACGAGATATTCAGGATGTCACAACACGCCATGATTGCATCTTGTTGAATTTCCAAGAAAATTAGTACTATATGTGTTCAAACACACAACTTTTGTGACTTTTCAAATTTTGAAGCTCGATAACTTCAGCAAATGAGGACTAAATTTGTTAAACAAAGTGTCAAATTAATCAACTCGACGAGATTTTCAGGATGTCACAACACATCATGATTGCGTCTTGTTAAATTTCCAAGAAAAATAGTACTTTATGAGCTCAACACCCAACTTTTGTGGCTTTTCAAAACTTGAAGCTCGATAACTTCGGCAAGTATGGACCAAATTTCTTAAACAAAGTGTCAAATTAATCAGCTCGACGAGATATTCAGGATGTCACAACACATCATGATTACATCTTGTTGAATTTCCAAGAAAATTAGTACTATATGTGTTCAAACACACAACTTTTGTGACTTTTCAAATTTTGAAGCTCGATAACTTCAGCAAATGAGGACCAAATTTGTTAATCAAAGTGTCAAATTAATCAGCTCCACGAGATTTTGAAGATATCACAACACATCATGATTGCGTCTTGTTAAATTTCCAAGAAAAATAGTACTTTATGTGCTCAACACACTACTTTTGTGACTTTTCAAACTTTGAAGCTCGATAACTTAGGCAAATGAGGACCAAATTTGTTAAACAAGTGTCAAATTAATCAACTCGACGAGATTTTCAGGATGTCACAACACATCATGATTGCGTCTTGTTAAATTTCCAAGAAAATTAGTACTATATGTGTTCAAACACACAACTTTTGTGACTTTTCAAATTTTGAAGTTCGATAACTTCGGCAAATGAGGACTAAATGTGTTAAACAAAGTGTCAAATTAATCAACTCGACGAGATTTTCAGGATGTCACAACACATCATGATTGCGTCTTGTTAAATTTCCAAGAAAAATAGTACTTTATGTGCTCAACACACTACTTTTGTGGCTTTTCAAAACTTGAAGCTCGATAACTTCGGCAAGTAAGGACCAAATTTCTTAAACAAAGTGTCAAATTAATCAGCTCGACGAGATATTCAGGATGTCACAACACATCATGATTGCATCTTGTTGAATTTCCAAGAAAATTAGTACTATATGTGTTCAAACACACAACTTTTGTGACTTTTCAAATTTTGAAGCTCGATAACTTCAGCAAATGAGGACCAAATTTCTTAAACAAAGTATGAAATTAATCAGCTCCACGAGATTTTGAAGATATCACAACACATCATGATTGCGTCTTGTTAAATTTCCAAGAAAAATAGTACTTTATGTGCTCAACACACTACTTTTGTGACTTTTCAAACTTTGAAGCTCGATAACTTAGGCAAATGAGGACCAAATTTGTGAAACAAAGTGTCAAATTAATCAGCTCGACGAGATTTTCAGGATGTCACAACACATCATGATTGCGTCTTGTTAAATTTCCAAGAAAAATAGTACTTTATGAGCTCAACACACAACTTTTGTGACTTTTCAAATTTTGAAGCTCGATAACTTCAGCAAATGAGGACGAAATTTGTTAAACAAAGTGTCAAATTAATCAGCTCGACGAGATTTTCAGGATGTCACAACACATCATGATTGCGTCTTGTTAAATTTCCAAGAAAAATAGTACTTTATGAGCTTAACACACAACTTTTGTGACTTTTCAAATTTTGAAGCTCGATAACTTCAGCAAATGAGGACCAAATTTGTTAAACAAAGTGTCAAATTAATCAGCTCCACGAGATTTTGAAGATATCACAACACATCATGATTGCGTCTTGTTAAATTTCCAAGAAAAATAGTACTTTATGTGCTCAACACACTACTTTTGTGACTTTTTAAAACTTGAAGCTCGATAACTTCGGCAAATGAGGACCAAATTTGTTAAACAAGTGTCAAATTAATCAACTCGACGAGATTTTCAGGATGTCACAACACATCATGATTGCATCTTGTTAAATTTCCAAGAAAAATAGTACTTTATGTGCTCAACACACTACTTTTGTGACTTTTCAAACTTTGAAGCTCGATAACTTAGGCAAATGAGGACCAAATTTGTTAAACAAGTGTCAAATTAATCAACTCGACGAGATTTTCAGGATGTCACAACACATCATGATTGCATCTTGTTGAATTTCCAAGAAAATTAGTACTATATGTGTTCAAACACACAACTTTTGTGACTTTTCAAATTTTGAAGCTCGATAACTTCAGCAAATGAGGACCAAATTTGTTAAACAAAGTGTCAAATTAATCAGCTCCACGAGATTTTGAAGATATCACAACACATCATGATTGCGTCTTGTTAAATTTCCAAGAAAAATAGTACTTTATGTGCTCAACACACTACTTTTGTGACTTTTCAAACTTTGAAGCTCGATAACTTAGGCAAATGAGGACCAAATTTGTTAAACAAGTGTCAAATTAATCAACTCGACGAGATTTTCAGGATGTCACAACACATCATGATTGCATCTTGTTGAATTTCCAAGAAAATTAGTACTATATGTGTTCAAACACACAACTTTTGTGACTTTTCAAATTTTGAAGCTCGATAACTTCGGCAAATGAGGACTAAATTTGTTAAACAAGTGTCAAATTAATCAGCTCCACGAGATTTTGAAGATATCACAACACATCATGATTGCGTCTTGTTAAATTTCCAAGAAAAATAGTACTTTATGTGCTCAACACACTACTTTTGTGACTTTTCAAACTTTGAAGCTCGATAACTTAGGCAAATGAGGACCAAATTTGTTAAACAAGTGTCAAATTAATCAACTCGACGAGATTTTCAGGATGTCACAACACACATCATGATTGCGTCTTGTTAAATTTCCAAGAAAAATAGTACTTTATGTGCTCAACACACTACTTTTGTGACTTTTCAAACTTTGAAGCTCGATAACTTCGGTAAATGAGGACTAAATTTGTTAAACAAGTGTCAAATTAATCAGCTCCACGAGATTTTGAAGATATCACAACACATCATGATTGCGTCTTGTTAAATTTCCAAGAAAAATAGTACTTTATGTGCTCAACACACTACTTTTGTGACTTTTCAAACTTTGAAGCTCGATAACTTAGGCAAATGAGGACCAAATTTGTTAAACAAAGTGTCAAATTAATCAGCTCGACGAGATATTCAGGATGTCACAACACACCATGATTGCATCTTGTTGAATTTCCAAGAAAATTAGTACTATATGTGTTCAAACACACAACTTTTGTGACTTTTCAAATTTTGAAGCTCGATAACTTCAGCAAATGAGGACCAAATTTGTTAAACAATGTGTCAAATTAATCAGCTCCACGAGATTTTGAAGATATCACAACACACCATGATTGCGTCTTGTTAAATTTCCAAGAAAAATAGTACTTTATGTGCTCAACACACTACTTTTGTGACTTTTTAAAACTTGAAGCTCGATAACTTCGGCAAATTAGGACCAAATTTGTTAAACAAAGTGTCAAATTAATCAGTTCGACGAGATATTCAGGATGTCACAACACGCCATGATTGCATCTTGTTGAATTTCCAAGAAAATTAGTACTATATGTGTTCAAACACACAACTTTTGTGACTTTTCAAATTTTGAAGCTCGATAACTTCAGCAAATGAGGACTAAATTTGTTAAACAAAGTGTCAAATTAATCAACTCGACGAGATTTTCAGGATGTCACAACACATCATGATTGCGTCTTGTTAAATTTCCAAGAAAAATGGTACTTTATGAGCTCAACACCCAACTTTTGTGGCTTTTCAAAACTTGAAGCTCGATAACTTCGGCAAGTATGGACCAAATTTCTTAAACAAAGTGTCAAATTAATCAGCTCGACGAGATATTCAGGATGTCACAACACATCATGATTACATCTTGTTGAATTTCCAAGAAAATTAGTACTATATGTGTTCAAACACACAACTTTTGTGACTTTTCAAACTTTGAAGCTCGATAACTTAGGCAAATGAGGACCAAATTTGTTAAACAAGTGTCAAATTAATCAACTCGACGAGATTTTCAGGATGTCACAACACACATCATGATTGCGTCTTGTTAAATTTCCAAGAAAAATAGTACTTTATGTGCTCAACACACTACTTTTGTGACTTTTCAAACTTTGAAGCTCGATAACTTAGGCAAATGAGGACCAAATTTGTGAAACAAAGTGTCAAATTAATCAGCTCGACGAGATTTTCAGGATGTCACAACACATCATGATTGCGTCTTGTTAAATTTCCAAGAAAAATAGTACTTTATGAGCTCAACACACAACTTTTGTGACTTTTCAAATTTTGAAGCTCGATAACTTCAGCAAATGAGGACGAAATTTGTTAAACAAAGTGTCAAATTAATCAGCTCGACGAGATTTTCAGGATGTCACAACACATCATGATTGCGTCTTGTTAAATTTCCAAGAAAATTAGTACTATATGTGTTCAAACACACAACTTTTGTGACTTTTCAAATTTTGAAGCTCGATAACTTCAGCAAATGAGGACCAAATTTGTTAAACAAAGTGTCAAATTAATCAGCTCCACGAGATTTTGAAGATATCACAACACATCATGATTGCGTCTTGTTAAATTTCCAAGAAAAATAGTACTTTATGTGCTCAACACACTACTTTTGTGACTTTTTAAAACTTGAAGCTCGATAACTTCGGCAAATGAAGACCAAATTTGTTAAACAAGTGTCAAATTAATCAACTCGACGAGATTTTCAGGATGTCACAACACACATCATGATTGCGTCTTGTTAAATTTCCAAGAAAAATAGTACTTTATGTGCTCAACACACTACTTTTGTGACTTTTCAAACTTTGAAGCTCGATAACTTAGGCAAATGAGGACCAAATTTGTTAAACAAGTGTCAAATTAATCAACTCGACGAGATTTTCAGGATGTCACAACACATCATGATTGCATCTTGTTGATTTTCCAAGAAAATTAGTACTATATGTGTTCAAACACACAACTTTTGTGACTTTTCAAATTTTGAAGCTCGATAACTTCAGCAAATGAGGACCAAATTTGTTAAACAAAGTGTCAAATTAATCAGCTCCACGAGATTTTGAAGATATCACAACACATCATGATTGCGTCTTGTTAAATTTCCAAGAAAAATAGTACTTTATGTGCTCAACACACTACTTTTGTGACTTTTCAAACTTTGAAGCTCGATAACTTAGGCAAAGGAGGACCAAATTTGTTAAACAAGTGTCAAATTAATCAACTCGACGAGATTTTCAGGATGTCACAACACACATCATGATTGCGTCTTGTTAAATTTCCAAGAAAAATAGTACTTTATGTGCTCAACACACTACTTTTGTGACTTTTTAAAACTTGAAGCTCGATAACTTCGGCAAATGAGGACTAAATTTGTTAAACAAGTGTCAAATTAATCAACTCGACGAGATTTTCAGGATGTCACAACACACCATGATTGCATCTTGTTGAATTTCCAAGAAAATTAGTACTATATGTGTTCAAACACACAACTTTTGTGACTTTTCAAATTTTGAAGCTCGATAACTTCAGCAAATGAGGACCAAATTTGTTAAACAAAGTGTCAAATTAATCAGCTCCACGAGATTTTGAAGATATCACAACACATCATGATTGCGTCTTGTTAAATTTCCAAGAAAAATAGTACTTTATGTGCTCAACACACTACTTTTGTGACTTTTCAAACTTTGAAGCTCGATAACTTAGGCAAAGGAGGACCAAATTTGTTAAACAAGTGTCAAATTAATCAACTCGACGAGATTTTCAGGATGTCACAACACACATCATGATTGCGTCTTGTTAAATTTCCAAGAAAAATAGTACTTTATGTGCTCAACACACTACTTTTGTGACTTTTTAAAACTTGAAGCTCGATAACTTCGGCAAATGAGGACTAAATTTGTTAAACAAGTGTCAAATTAATCAACTCGACGAGATTTTCAGGATGTCACAACACACCATGATTGCATCTTGTTGAATTTCCAAGAAAATTAGTACTATATGTGTTCAAACACACAACTTTTGTGACTTTTCAAATTTTGAAGCTCGATAACTTCAGCAAATGAGGACCAAATTTGTTAAACAATGTGTCAAATTAATCAGCTCCACGAGATTTTGAAGATATCACAACACATCATGATTGCGTCTTGTTAAATTTCCAAGAAAAATAGTACTTTATGTGCTCAACACACTACTTTTGTGACTTTTCAAACTTTGAAGCTCGATAACTTAGGCAAAGGAGGACCAAATTTGTTAAACAAGTGTCAAATTAATCAACTCGACGAGATTTTCAGGATGTCACAACACATCATGATTGCGTCTTGTTAAATTTCCAAGAAAAATAGTACTTTATGAGCTCAACACCCAACTTTTGTGGCTTTTCAAAACTTGAAGCTCGATAACTTCGGCAAGTAAGGACCAAATTTCTTAAACAAAGTGTCAAATTAATCAGCTCGACGAGATATTCAGGATGTCACAACACATCATGATTGCGTCTTGTTAAATTTCCAAGAAAAATAGTACTTTATGTGCTCAACACACTACTTTTGTGACTTTTCAAACTTTGAAGCTTGATAACTTAGGCAAATGAGGACCAAATTTGTTAAACAATGTGTCAAATTAATCAGCTCCACGAGATTTTGAAGATATCACAACACATCATGATTGCGTCTTGTTAAATTTCCAAGAAAAATAGTACTTTATGAGCTCAACACCCAACTTTTGTGGCTTTTCAAAACTTGAAGCTCGATAACTTCGGCAAGTAAGGACCAAATTTGTTAAACAAAGTGTCAAATTAATCAGCTCCACGAGATTTTGAAGATATCACAACACATCATGATTGCGTCTTGTTAAATTTCCAAGAAAAATAGTACTTTATGTGCTCAACACACTACTTTTGTGACTTTTTAAAACTTGAAGCTCGATAACTTCGGCAAATGAGGACCAAATTTGTTAAACAAGTGTCAAATTAATCAACTCGACGAGATTTTCAGGATGTCACAACACATCATGATTGCATCTTGTTAAATTTCCAAGAAAAATAGTACTTTATGTGCTCAACACACTACTTTTGTGACTTTTCAAACTTTGAAGCTCGATAACTTAGGCAAATGAGGACCAAATTTGTTAAACAAGTGTCAAATTAATCAACTCGACGAGATTTTCAGGATGTCACAACACATCATGATTGCATCTTGTTGAATTTCCAAGAAAATTAGTACTATATGTGTTCAAACACACAACTTTTGTGACTTTTCAAATTTTGAAGCTCGATAACTTCAGCAAATGAGGACCAAATTTGTTAAACAAAGTGTCAAATTAATCAGCTCCACGAGATTTTGAAGATATCACAACACATCATGATTGCATCTTGTTGAATTTCCAAGAAAATTAGTACTATATGTGTTCAAACACACAACTTTTGTGACTTTTCAAATTTTGAAGCTCGATAACTTCAGCAAATGAGGACCAAATTTGTTAAACAAAGTATGAAATTAATCAGCTCCACGAGATTTTGAAGATATCACAACACATCATGATTGCGTCTTGTTAAATTTCCAAGAAAAATAGTACTTTATGTGCTCAACACACTACTTTTGTGACTTTTCAAACTTTGAAGCTCGATAACTTAGGCAAATGAGGACCAAATTTGTTAAACAAAGTGTCAAATTAATCAGCTCCACGAGATTTTGAAGATATCACAACACATCATGATTGCGTCTTGTTAAATTTCCAAGAAAAATAGTACTTTATGTGCTCAACACACTACTTTTGTGACTTTTCAAACTTTGAAGCTCGATAACTTAGGCAAATGAGGACCAAATTTGTGAAACAAAGTGTCAAATTAATCAGCTCGACGAGATTTTCAGGATGTCACAACACATCATGATTGCGTCTTGTTAAATTTCCAAGAAAAATAGTACTTTATGAGCTCAACACACAACTTTTGTGACTTTTCAAATTTTGAAGCTCGATAACTTCAGCAAATGAGGACGAAATTTGTTAAACAAAGTGTCAAATTAATCAGCTCGACGAGATTTTCAGGATGTCACAACACATCATGATTGCGTCTTGTTAAATTTCCAAGAAAAATAGTACTTTATGAGCTTAACACACAACTTTTGTGACTTTTCAAATTTTGAAGCTCGATAACTTCAGCAAATGAGGACCAAATTTGTTAAACAAAGTGTCAAATTAATCAGCTCCACGAGATTTTGAAGATATCACAACACATCATGATTGCGTCTTGTTAAATTTCCAAGAAAAATAGTACTTTATGTGCTCAACACACTACTTTTGTGACTTTTTAAAACTTGAAGCTCGATAACTTCGGCAAATGAAGACCAAATTTGTTAAACAAGTGTCAAATTAATCAACTCGACGAGATTTTCAGGATGTCACAACACACATCATGATTGCGTCTTGTTAAATTTCCAAGAAAAATAGTACTTTATGTGCTCAACACACTACTTTTGTGACTTTTCAAACTTTGAAGCTCGATAACTTAGGCAAATGAGGACCAAATTTGTTAAACAAGTGTCAAATTAATCAACTCGACGAGATTTTCAGGATGTCACAACACATCATGATTGCATCTTGTTGATTTTCCAAGAAAATTAGTACTATATGTGTTCAAACACACAACTTTTGTGACTTTTCAAATTTTGAAGCTCGATAACTTCAGCAAATGAGGACCAAATTTGTTAAACAAAGTGTCAAATTAATCAGCTCCACGAGATTTTGAAGATATCACAACACATCATGATTGCGTCTTGTTAAATTTCCAAGAAAAATAGTACTTTATGTGCTCAACACACTACTTTTGTGACTTTTCAAACTTTGAAGCTCGATAACTTAGGCAAATGAGGACCAAATTTGTTAAACAAGTGTCAAATTAATCAACTCGACGAGATTTTCAGGATGTCACAACACACATCATGATTGCGTCTTGTTAAATTTCCAAGAAAAATAGTACTTTATGTGCTCAACACACTACTTTTGTGACTTTTTAAAACTTGAAGCTCGATAACTTCGGCAAATGAGGACTAAATTTGTTAAACAAGTGTCAAATTAATCAACTCGACGAGATTTTCAGGATGTCACAACACACCATGATTGCATCTTGTTGAATTTCCAAGAAAATTAGTACTATATGTGTTCAAACACACAACTTTTGTGACTTTTCAAATTTTGAAGCTCGATAACTTCAGCAAATGAGGACCAAATTTGTTAAACAATGTGTCAAATTAATCAGCTCCACGAGATTTTGAAGATATCACAACACATCATGATTGCGTCTTGTTAAATTTCCAAGAAAAATAGTACTTTATGTGCTCAACACACTACTTTTGTGACTTTTCAAACTTTGAAGCTCGATAACTTAGGCAAAGGAGGACCAAATTTGTTAAACAAGTGTCAAATTAATCAACTCGACGAGATTTTCAGGATGTCACAACACATCATGATTGCGTCTTGTTAAATTTCCAAGAAAAATAGTACTTTATGAGCTCAACACCCAACTTTTGTGGCTTTTCAAAACTTGAAGCTCGATAACTTCGGCAAGTAAGGACCAAATTTCTTAAACAAAGTGTCAAATTAATCAGCTCGACGAGATATTCAGGATGTCACAACACATCATGATTGCGTCTTGTTAAATTTCCAAGAAAAATAGTACTTTATGTGCTCAACACACTACTTTTGTGACTTTTCAAACTTTGAAGCTTGATAACTTAGGCAAATGAGGACCAAATTTGTTAAACAATGTGTCAAATTAATCAGCTCCACGAGATTTTGAAGATATCACAACACATCATGATTGCGTCTTGTTAAATTTCCAAGAAAAATAGTACTTTATGTGCTCAACACACTACTTTTGTGACTTTTCAAACTTTGAAGCTCGATAACTTAGGCAAAGGAGGACCAAATTTGTTAAACAAGTGTCAAATTAATCAACTCGACGAGATTTTCAGGATGTCACAACACATCATGATTGCGTCTTGTTAAATTTCCAAGAAAAATAGTACTTTATGAGCTCAACACCCAACTTTTGTGGCTTTTCAAAACTTGAAGCTCGATAACTTCGGCAAGTAAGGACCAAATTTCTTAAACAAAGTGTCAAATTAATCAGCTCGACGAGATATTCAGGATGTCACAACACATCATGATTGCGTCTTGTTAAATTTCCAAGAAAAATAGTACTTTATGTGCTCAACACACTACTTTTGTGACTTTTCAAACTTTGAAGCTTGATAACTTAGGCAAATGAGGACCAAATTTGTTAAACAAAGTGTCAAATTAATCAGCTCGACGAGATATTCAGGATGTCACAACACATCATGATTGCATCTTGTTGAATTTCCAAGAAAATTAGTACTATATGTGTTCAAACACACAACTTTTGTGACTTTTCAAATTTTGAAGCTCGATAACTTCAGCAAATGAGGACCAAATTTGTTAAACAAAGTGTCAAATTAATCAGCTCCACGAGATTTTGAAGATATCACAACACATCATGATTGCGTCTTGTTAAATTTCCAAGAAAAATAGTACTTTATGTGCTCAACACACTACTTTTGTGACTTTTCAAACTTTGAAGCTCGATAACTTAGCCAAATGAGGACCAAATTTGTTAAACAAGTGTCAAATTAATCAACTCGACGAGATTTTCAGGATGTCACAACACATCATGATTGCGTCTTGTTAAATTTCCAAGAAAATTAGTACTATATGTGTTCAAACACACAACTTTTGTGACTTTTCAAATTTTGAAGCTCGATAACTTCAGCAAATGAGGACCAAATTTGTTAAACAAGTGTCAAATTAATCAACTGGACGAGATTTTCAGGATGTCACAACACATCATGATTGCATCTTGTTGAATTTCCAAGAAAATTAGTACTATATGTGTTCAAACACACAACTTTTGTGACTTTTCAAATTTTGAAGCTCGATAACTTCAGCAAATGAGGACCAAATTTGTTAAACAAAGTATGAAATTAATCAGCTCCACGAGATTTTGAAGATATCACAACACATCATGATTGCGTCTTGTTAAATTTCCAAGAAAAATAGTACTTTATGTGCTCAACACACTACTTTTGTGACTTTTCAAATTTTGAAGCTCGATAACTTCGGCAAATGAGGACTAAATGTGTTAAACAAAGTGTCAAATTAATCAACTCGACGAGATTTTCAGGATGTCACAACACATCATGATTGCGTCTTGTTAAATTTCCAAGAAAATTAGTACTATATGTGTTCAAACACACAACTTTTGTGACTTTTCAAATTTTGAAGCTCGATAACTTCAGCAAATGAGGACTAAATTTGTTAAACAAAGTGTCAAATTAATCAACTCGACGAGATTTTCAGGATGTCACAACACATCATGATTGCGTCTTGTTAAATTTCCAAGAAAAATAGTACTTTATGTGCTCAACACACTACTTTTGTGACTTTTCAAACTTTGAAGCTCGATAACTTAGGCAAATGAGGACCAAATTTGTTAAACAAAGTGTCAAATTAATCAGCTCCACGAGATTTTGAAGATATCACAACACATCATGATTGCGTCTTGTTAAATTTCCAAGAAAAATAGTACTTTATGTGCTCAACACACTACTTTTGTGACTTTTCAAACTTTGAAGCTCGATAACTTAGGCAAATGAGGACCAAATTTGTTAAACAAAGTGTCAAATTAATCAGCTCCACGAGATTTTGAAGATATCACAACACATCATGATTGCGTCTTGTTAAATTTCCAAGAAAAATAGTACTTTATGTGCTCAACACACTACTTTTGTGACTTTTCAAACTTTGAAGCTCGATAACTTAGGCAAATGAGGACCAAATTTGTGAAACAAAGTGTCAAATTAATCAGCTCGACGAGATTTTCAGGATGTCACAACACATCATGATTGCGTCTTGTTAAATTTCCAAGAAAAATAGTACTTTATGAGCTCAACACACAACTTTTGTGACTTTTCAAATTTTGAAGCTCGATAACTTCAGCAAATGAGGACCAAATTTGTTAAACAAAGTATGAAATTAATCAGCTCCACGAGATTTTGAAGATATCACAACACATCATGATTGCGTCTTGTTAAATTTCCAAGAAAAATAGTACTTTATGTGCTCAACACACTACTTTTGTGACTTTTCAAACTTTGAAGCTCGATAACTTAGGCAAATGAGGACCAAATTTGTTTAACAAAGTGTCAAATTAATCAGCTCCACGAGATTTTGAAGATATCACAACACATCATGATTGCGTCTTGTTAAATTTCCAAGAAAAATAGTACTTTATGTGCTCAACACACTACTTTTGTGACTTTTCAAACTTTGAAGCTCGATAACTTAGGCAAATGAGGACCAAATTTGTGAAACAAAGTGTCAAATTAATCAGCTCGACGAGATATTCAGGATGTCACAACACATCATGATTGCGTCTTGTTAAATTTCCAAGAAAAATAGTACTTTATGAGCTCAACACACAACTTTTGTGACTTTTCAAATTTTGAAGCTCGATAACTTCAGCAAATGAGGACCAAATTTGTTAAACAAAGTGTCAAATTAATCAGCTCCACGAGATTTTGAAGATATCACAACACATCATGATTGCGTCTTGTTAAATTTCCAAGAAAAATAGTACTTTATGTGCTCAACACACTACTTTTGTGACTTTTTAAAACTTGAAGCTCGATAACTTCGGCAAATGAGGACCAAATTTGTTAAACAAGTGTCAAATTAATCAACTCAACGAGATTTTCAGGATGTCACAACACATCATGATTGCATCTTGTTGAATTTCCAAGAAAATTAGTACTATATGTGTTCAAACACACAACTTTTGTGACTTTTCAAATTTTGAAGCTCGATAACTTCAGCAAATGAGGACGAAATTTGTTAAACAAAGTGTCACATTAATCAGCTCGACGAGATTTTCAGGATGTCACAACACATCATGATTGCGTCTTGTTAAATTTCCAAGAAAAATAGTACTTTATGAGCTCAACACACAACTTTTGTGACTTTTCAAATTTTGAAGCTCGATAACTTCAGCAAATGAGGACCAAATTTGTTAAACAAAGTGTCAAATTAATCAGCTCCACGAGATTTTGAAGATATCACAACACATCATGATTGCGTCTTGTTAAATTTCCAAGAAAAATAGTACTTTATGTGCTCAACACACTACTTTTGTGACTTTTTAAAACTTGAAGCTCGATAACTTCGGCAAATGAGGACTAAATTTGTTAAACAAGTGTCAAATTAATCAACTCGACGAGATTTTCAGGATGTCACAACACACATCATTATTGCGTCTTGTTAAATTTCCAAGAAAAATAGTACTTTATGTGCTCAACACACTACTTTTGTGACTTTTCAAACTTTGAAGCTCGATAACTTAGGCAAATGAGGACCAAATTTGTTAAACAAGTGTCAAATTAATCAACTCGACGAGATTTTCAGGATGTCACAACACACATCATGATTGCGTCTTGTTAAATTTCCAAGAAAAATAGTACTTTATGTGCTCAACACACTACTTTTGTGACTTTTCAAACTTTGAAGCTCGATAACTTAGGCAAATGAGGACCAAATTTGTTAAACAAAGTGTCAAATTAATCAGCTCGACGAGATATTCAGGATGTCACAACACACCATGATTGCATCTTGTTGAATTTCCAAGAAAATTAGTACTATATGTGTTCAAACACACAACTTTTGTGACTTTTCAAATTTTGAAGCTCGATAACTTCAGCAAATGAGGATCAAATTTGTTAAACAAAGTGTCAAATTAATCAGCTCCACGAGATTTTGAAGATATCACAACACATCATGATTGCGTCTTGTTAAATTTCCAAGAAAAATAGTACTTTTTGTGCTCAACACACTACTTTTGTGACTTTTCAAACTTTGAAGCTCGATAACTTAGGCAAATGAGGACCAAATTTGTGAAACAAAGTGTCAAATTAATCAGCTCGACGAGATTTTCAGGATGTCACAACACATCATGATTGCGTCTTGTTAAATTTCCAAGAAAAATAGTACTTTATGAGCTCAACACACAACTTTTGTGACTTTTCAAATTTTGAAGCTCGATAACTTCAGCAAATGAGGACCAAATTTGTTAAACAAAGTGTCAAATTAATCAGCTCCACGAGATTTTGAAGATATCACAACACATCATGATTGCGTCTTGTTAAATTTCCAAGAAAAATAGTACTTTATGTGCTCAACACACTACTTTTGTGACTTTTCAAACTTTGAAGCTCGATAACTTAGGCAAATGAGGACCAAATTTGTTAAACAAAGTGTCAAATTAATCAGCTCGACGAGATATTCAGGATGTCACAACACACCATGATTGCATCTTGTTGAATTTCCAAGAAAATTAGTACTATATGTGTTCAAACACACAACTTTTGTGACTTTTCAAATTTTGAAGCTCGATAACTTCAGCAAATGAGGATCAAATTTGTTAAACAAAGTGTCAAATTAATCAGCTCCACGAGATTTTGAAGATATCACAACACATCATGATTGCGTCTTGTTAAATTTCCAAGAAAAATAGTACTTTATGTGCTCAACACACTACTTTTGTGACTTTTTAAAACTTGAAGCTCGAAAACTTCGGCAAATGAGGACTAAATTTGTTAAACAAGTGTCAAATTAATCAACTCGACGAGATTTTCAGGATGTCACAACACACCATGATTGCATCTTGTTGAATTTCCAAGAAAAATAGTACTTTATGTGCTCAACACACTACTTTTGTGACTTTTCAAACTTTGAAGCTCGATAACTTAGGCAAATGAGGACCAAATTTGTGAAACAAAGTGTCAAATTAATCAGCTCGACGAGATTTTCAGGATGTCACAACACATCATGATTGCGTCTTGTTAAATTTCCAAGATAAATAGTACTTTATGAGCTCAACACACAACTTTTGTGACTTTTCAAATTTTGAAGCTCGATAACTTCAGCAAATGAGGACCAAATTTGTTAAACAAAGTGTCAAATTAATCAGCTCCACGAGATTTTGAAGATATCACAACACATCATGATTGCGTCTTGTTAAATTTCCAAGAAAAATAGTACTTTATGTGCTCAACACACTACTTTTGTGACTTTTCAAACTTTGAAGCTCGATAACTTAGGCAAATGAGGACCAAATTTGTTAAACAAAGTGTCAAATTAATCAGCTCGACGAGATATTCAGGATGTCACAACACACCATGATTGCATCTTGTTGAATTTCCAAGAAAATTAGTACTATATGTGTTCAAACACACAACTTTTGTGACTTTTCAAATTTTGAAGCTCGATAACTTCAGCAAATGAGGATCAAATTTGTTAAACAAAGTGTCAAATTAATCAGCTCCACGAGATTTTGAAGATATCACAACACATCATGATTGCGTCTTGTTAAATTTCCAAGAAAAATAGTACTTTATGTGCTCAACACACTACTTTTGTGACTTTTTAAAACTTGAAGCTCGAAAACTTCGGCAAATGAGGACTAAATTTGTTAAACAAGTGTCAAATTAATCAACTCGACGAGATTTTCAGGATGTCACAACACACCATGATTGCATCTTGTTGAATTTCCAAGAAAAATAGTACTTTATGTGCTCAACACACTACTTTTGTGACTTTTCAAACTTTGAAGCTCGATAACTTAGGCAAATGAGGACCAAATTTGTGAAACAAAGTGTCAAATTAATCAGCTCGACGAGATTTTCAGGATGTCACAACACATCATGATTGCGTCTTGTTAAATTTCCAAGAAAAATAGTACTTTATGAGCTCAACACACAACTTTTGTGACTTTTCAAATTTTGAAGCTCGATAACTTCAGCAAATGAGGACCAAATTTGTTAAACAAAGTATGAAATTAATCAGCTCCACGAGATTTTGAAGATATCACAACACATCATGATTGCGTCTTGTTAAATTTCCAAGAAAAATAGTACTTTATGTGCTCAACACACTACTTTTGTGACTTTTCAAACTTTGAAGCTCGATAACTTAGGCAAATGAGGACCAAATTTGTTTAACAAAGTGTCAAATTAATCAGCTCCACGAGATTTTGAAGATATCACAACACATCATGATTGCGTCTTGTTAAATTTCCAAGAAAAATAGTACTTTATGTGCTCAACACACTACTTTTGTGACTTTTCAAACTTTGAAGCTCGATAACTTAGGCAAATGAGGACCAAATTTGTGAAACAAAGTGTCAAATTAATCAGCTCGACGAGATATTCAGGATGTCACAACACATCATGATTGCGTCTTGTTAAATTTCCAAGAAAAATAGTACTTTATGAGCTCAACACACAACTTTTGTGACTTTTCAAATTTTGAAGCTCGATAACTTCAGCAAATGAGGACCAAATTTGTTAAACAAAGTGTCAAATTAATCAGCTCCACGAGATTTTGAAGATATCACAACACATCATGATTGCGTCTTGTTAAATTTCCAAGAAAAATAGTACTTTATGTGCTCAACACACTACTTTTGTGACTTTTCAAACTTTGAAGCTCGATAACTTAGGCAAATGAGGACCAAATTTGTGAAACATAGTGTCAAATTAATCAGCTCGACGAGATTTTCAGGATGTCACAACACATCATGATTGCGTCTTGTTAAATTTCCAAGAAAAATAGTACTTTATGAGCTCAACACACAACTTTTGTGACTTTTCAAATTTTGAAGCTCGATAACTTCAGCAAATGAGGACGAAATTTGTTAAACAAAGTGTCAAATTAATCAGCTCGACGAGATTTTCAGGATGTCACAACACATCATGATTGCGTCTTGTTAAATTTCCAAGAAAAATAGTACTTTATGAGCTTAACACACAACTTTTGTGACTTTTCAAATTTTGAAGCTCGATAACTTCAGCAAATGAGGACCAAATTTGTTAAACAAAGTGTCAAATTAATCAGCTCCACGAGATTTTGAAGATATCACAACACATCATGATTGCGTCTTGTTAAATTTCCAAGAAAAATAGTACTTTATGTGCTCAACACACTACTTTTGTGACTTTTCAAACTTTGAAGCTCGATAACTTAGGCAAATGAGGACCAAATTTGTTAAACAAGTGTCAAATTAATCAACTCGACGAGATTTTCAGGATGTCACAACACATCATGATTGCATCTTGTTGATTTTCCAAGAAAATTAGTACTATATGTGTTCAAACACACAACTTTTGTGACTTTTCAAATTGTGAAGCTCGATAACTTCAGCAAATGAGGACCAAATTTGTTAAACAAAGTGTCAAATTAATCAGCTCCACGAGATTTTGAAGATATCACAACACATCATGATTGCGTCTTGTTAAATTTCCAAGAAAAATAGTACTTTATGTGCTCAACACACTACTTTTGTGACTTTTCAAACTTTGAAGCTCGATAACTTAGGCAAATGAGGACCAAATTTGTTAAACAAAGTGTCAAATTAATCAGCTCCACGAGATTTTGAAGATATCACAACACATCATGATTGCGTCTTGTTAAATTTCCAAGAAAAATAGTACTTTATGTGCTCAACACACTACTTTTGTGACTTTTCAAACTTTGAAGCTCGATAACTTAGGCAAATGAGGACCAAATTTGTTAAACAAGTGTCAAATTAATCAACTCGACGAGATTTTCAGGATGTCACAACACATCATGATTGCATCTTGTTGATTTTCCAAGAAAATTAGTACTATATGTGTTCAAACACACAACTTTTGTGACTTTTCAAATTTTGAAGCTCGATAACTTCAGCAAATGAGGACCAAATTTGTTAAACAAAGTGTCAAATTAATCAGCTCCACGAGATTTTGAAGATATCACAACACATCATGATTGCGTCTTGTTAAATTTCCAAGAAAAATAGTACTTTATGTGCTCAACACACTACTTTTGTGACTTTTTAAAACTTGAAGCTCGATAACTTCGGCAAATGAGGACTAAATTTGTTAAACAAGTGTCAAATTAATCAACTCGACGAGATTTTCAGGATGTCACAACACACATCATTATTGCGTCTTGTTAAATTTCCAAGAAAAATAGTACTTTATGTGCTCAACACACTACTTTTGTGACTTTTCAAACTTTGAAGCTCGATAACTTAGGCAAATGAGGACCAAATTTGTTAAACAAGTGTCAAATTAATCAACTCGACGAGATTTTCAGGATGTCACAACACACATCATGATTGCGTCTTGTTAAATTTCCAAGAAAAATAGTACTTTATGTGCTCAACACACTACTTTTGTGACTTTTCAAACTTTGAAGCTCGATAACTTAGGCAAATGAGGACCAAATTTGTTAAACAAAGTGTCAAATTAATCAGCTCGACGAGATATTCAGGATGTCACAACACACCATGATTGCATCTTGTTGAATTTCCAAGAAAATTAGTACTATATGTGTTCAAACACACAACTTTTGTGACTTTTCAAATTTTGAAGCTCGATAACTTCAGCAAATGAGGATCAAATTTGTTAAACAAAGTGTCAAATTAATCAGCTCCACGAGATTTTGAAGATATCACAACACATCATGATTGCGTCTTGTTAAATTTCCAAGAAAAATAGTACTTTATGTGCTCAACACACTACTTTTGTGACTTTTTAAAACTTGAAGCTCGAAAACTTCGGCAAATGAGGACTAAATTTGTTAAACAAGTGTCAAATTAATCAACTCGACGAGATTTTCAGGATGTCACAACACACCATGATTGCATCTTGTTGAATTTCCAAGAAAAATAGTACTTTATGTGCTCAACACACTACTTTTGTGACTTTTCAAACTTTGAAGCTCGATAACTTAGGCAAATGAGGACCAAATTTGTGAAACAAAGTGTCAAATTAATCAGCTCGACGAGATTTTCAGGATGTCACAACACATCATGATTGCGTCTTGTTAAATTTCCAAGAAAAATAGTACTTTATGAGCTCAACACACAACTTTTGTGACTTTTCAAATTTTGAAGCTCGATAACTTCAGCAAATGAGGACCAAATTTGTTAAACAAAGTATGAAATTAATCAGCTCCACGAGATTTTGAAGATATCACAACACATCATGATTGCGTCTTGTTAAATTTCCAAGAAAAATAGTACTTTATGTGCTCAACACACTACTTTTGTGACTTTTCAAACTTTGAAGCTCGATAACTTAGGCAAATGAGGACCAAATTTGTTTAACAAAGTGTCAAATTAATCAGCTCCACGAGATTTTGAAGATATCACAACACATCATGATTGCGTCTTGTTAAATTTCCAAGAAAAATAGTACTTTATGTGCTCAACACACTACTTTTGTGACATTTCAAACTTTGAAGCTCGATAACTTAGGCAAATGAGGACCAAATTTGTGAAACAAAGTGTCAAATTAATCAGCTCGACGAGATATTCAGGATGTCACAACACATCATGATTGCGTCTTGTTAAATTTCCAAGAAAAATAGTACTTTATGAGCTCAACACACAACTTTTGTGACTTTTCAAATTTTGAAGCTCGATAACTTCAGCAAATGAGGACCAAATTTGTTAAACAAAGTGTCAAATTAATCAGCTCCACGAGATTTTGAAGATATCACAACACATCATGATTGCGTCTTGTTAAATTTCCAAGAAAAATAGTACTTTATGTGCTCAACACACTACTTTTGTGACTTTTCAAACTTTGAAGCTCGATAACTTAGGCAAATGAGGACCAAATTTGTGAAACAAAGTGTCAAATTAATCAGCTCGACGAGATTTTCAGGATGTCACAACACATCATGATTGCGTCTTGTTAAATTTCCAAGAAAAATAGTACTTTATGAGCTCAACACACAACTTTTGTGACTTTTCAAATTTTGAAGCTCGATAACTTCAGCAAATGAGGACGAAATTTGTTAAACAAAGTGTCAAATTAATCAGCTCGACGAGATTTTCAGGATGTCACAACACATCATGATTGCGTCTTGTTAAATTTCCAAGAAAAATAGTACTTTATGAGCTTAACACACAACTTTTGTGACTTTTCAAATTTTGAAGCTCGATAACTTCAGCAAATGAGGACCAAATTTGTTAAACAAAGTGTCAAATTAATCAGCTCCACGAGATTTTGAAGATATCACAACACATCATGATTGCGTCTTGTTAAATTTCCAAGAAAAATAGTACTTTATGTGCTCAACACACTACTTTTGTGACTTTTCAAACTTTGAAGCTCGATAACTTAGGCAAATGAGGACCAAATTTGTTAAACAAGTGTCAAATTAATCAACTCGACGAGATTTTCAGGATGTCACAACACATCATGATTGCATCTTGTTGATTTTCCAAGAAAATTAGTACTATATGTGTTCAAACACACAACTTTTGTGACTTTTCAAATTGTGAAGCTCGATAACTTCAGCAAATGAGGACCAAATTTGTTAAACAAAGTGTCAAATTAATCAGCTCCACGAGATTTTGAAGATATCACAACACATCATGATTGCGTCTTGTTAAATTTCCAAGAAAAATAGTACTTTATGTGCTCAACACACTACTTTTGTGACTTTTCAAACTTTGAAGCTCGATAACTTAGGCAAATGAGGACCAAATTTGTTAAACAAGTGTCAAATTAATCAACTCGACGAGATTTTCAGGATGTCACAACACACATCATGATTGCGTCTTGTTAAATTTCCAAGAAAAATAGTACTTTATGTGCTCAACACACTACTTTTGTGACTTTTTAAAACTTGAAGCTCGATAACTTCGGCAAATGAGGACTAAATTTGTTAAACAAGTGTCAAATTAATCAACTCGACGAGATTTTCAGGATGTCACAACACACCATGATTGCATCTTGTTGAATTTCCAAGAAAATTAGTACTATATGTGTTCAAACACACAACTTTTGTGACTTTTCAAATTTTGAAGCTCGATAACTTCAGCAAATGAGGACCAAATTTGTTAAACAATGTGTCAAATTAATCAGCTCCACGAGATTTTGAAGATATCACAACACATCATGATTGCGTCTTGTTAAATTTCCAAGAAAAATAGTACTTTATGTGCTCAACACACTACTTTTGTGACTTTTCAAACTTTGAAGCTCGATAACTTAGGCAAAGGAGGACCAAATTTGTTAAACAAGTGTCAAATTAATCAACTCGACGAGATTTTCAGGATGTCACAACACATCATGATTGCGTCTTGTTAAATTTCCAAGAAAAATAGTACTTTATGAGCTCAACACCCAACTTTTGTGGCTTTTCAAAACTTGAAGCTCGATAAGTTCGGCAAGTAAGGACCAAATTTCTTAAACAAAGTGTCAAATTAATCAGCTCGACGAGATATTCAGGATGTCACAACACATCATGATTGCGTCTTGTTAAATTTCCAAGAAAAATAGTACTTTATGTGCTCAACACACTACTTTTGTGACTTTTCAAACTTTGAAGCTTGATAACTTAGGCAAATGAGGACCAAATTTGTTAAACAATGTGTCAAATTAATCAGCTCCACGAGATTTTGAAGATATCACAACACATCATGATTGCGTCTTGTTAAATTTCCAAGAAAAATAGTACTTTATGTGCTCAACACACTACTTTTGTGACTTTTCAAACTTTGAAGCTCGATAACTTAGGCAAAGGAGGACCAAATTTGTTAAACAAGTGTCAAATTAATCAACTCGACGAGATTTTCAGGATGTCACAACACATCATGATTGCGTCTTGTTAAATTTCCAAGAAAAATAGTACTTTATGAGCTCAACACCCAACTTTTGTGGCTTTTCAAAACTTGAAGCTCGATAACTTCGGCAAGTAAGGACCAAATTTCTTAAACAAAGTGTCAAATTAATCAGCTCGACGAGATATTCAGGATGTCACAACACATCATGATTGCGTCTTGTTAAATTTCCAAGAAAAATAGTACTATATGTGTTCAAACACACAACTTTTGTGACTTTTCAAATTTTGAAGCTCGATAACTTCAGCAAATGAGGACCAAATTTGTTAAACAAAGTGTCAAATTAATCAGCTCCACGAGATTTTGAAGATATCACAACACATCATGATTGCGTCTTGTTAAATTTCCAAGAAAAATAGTACTTTATGTGCTCAACACACTACTTTTGTGACTTTTTAAAACTTGAAGCTCGATAACTTCGGCAAATGAGGACTAAATTTGTTAAACAAGTGTCAAATTAATCAACTCGACGAGATTTTCAGGATGTCACAACACACATCATTATTGCGTCTTGTTAAATTTCCAAGAAAAATAGTACTTTATGTGCTCAACACACTACTTTTGTGACTTTTCAAACTTTGAAGCTCGATAACTTAGGCAAATGAGGACCAAATTTGTTAAACAAGTGTCAAATTAATCAACTCGACGAGATTTTCAGGATGTCACAACACACATCATGATTGCGTCTTGTTAAATTTCCAAGAAAAATAGTACTTTATGTGCTCAACACACTACTTTTGTGACTTTTCAAACTTTGAAGCTCGATAACTTAGGCAAATGAGGACCAAATTTGTTAAACAAAGTGTCAAATTAATCAGCTCGACGAGATATTCAGGATGTCACAACACACCATGATTGCATCTTGTTGAATTTCCAAGAAAATTAGTACTATATGTGTTCAAACACACAACTTTTGTGACTTTTCAAATTTTGAAGCTCGATAACCTCAGCAAATGAGGATCAAATTTGTTAAACAAAGTGTCAAATTAATCAGCTCCACGAGATTTTGAAGATATCACAACACATCATGATTGCGTCTTGTTAAATTTCCAAGAAAAATAGTACTTTATGTGCTCAACACACTACTTTTGTGACTTTTCAAACTTTGAAGCTCGATAACTTAGGCAAAGGAGGACCAAATTTGTTAAACAAGTGTCCAATTAATCAACTCGACGAGATTTTCAGGATGTCACAACACATCATGATTGCGTCTTGTTAAATTTCCAAGAAAAATAGTACTTTATGAGCTCAACACACAACTTTTGTGACTTTTCAAATTTTGAAGCTCGATAACTTCAGCAAATGAGGACCAAATTTGTTAAACAAAGTGTCAAATTAATCAGCTCCACGAGATTTTGAAGATATCACAACACATCATGATTGCGTCTTGTTAAATTTCCAAGAAAAATAGTACTTTATGTGCTCAACACACTACTTTTGTGACTTTTCAAACTTTGAAGCTCGATAACTTAGGCAAATGAGGACCAAATTTGTTAAACAAAGTGTCAAATTAATCAGCTCGACGAGATATTCAGGATGTCACAACACACCATGATTGCATCTTGTTGAATTTCCAAGAAAATTAGTACTATATGTGTTCAAACACACAACTTTTGTGACTTTTCAAATTTTGAAGCTCGATAACTTCAGCAAATGAGGATCAAATTTGTTAAACAAAGTGTCAAATTAATCAGCTCCACGAGATTTTGAAGATATCACAACACATCATGATTGCGTCTTGTTAAATTTCCAAGAAAAATAGTACTTTATGTGCTCAACACACTACTTTTGTGACTTTTCAAACTTTGAAGCTCGATAACTTAGGCAAATGAGGACCAAATTTGTGAAACAAAGTGTCAAATTAATCAGCTCGACGAGATTTTCAGGATGTCACAAAACATCATGATTGCGTCTTGTTAAATTTCCAAGAAAAATAGTACTTTATGAGCTCAACACACAACTTTTGTGACTTTTCAAATTTTGAAGCTCGATAACTTCAGCAAATGAGGACGAAATTTGTTAAACAAAGTGTCAAATTAATCAGCTCGACGAGATTTTCAGGATGTCACAACACATCATGATTGCGTCTTGTTAAATTTCCAAGAAAAATAGTACTTTATGAGCTCAACACACAACTTTTGTGACTTTTCAAATTTTGAAGCTCGATAACTTCAGCAAATGAGGACCAAATTTGTTAAACAAAGTGTCAAATTAATCAGCTCCACGAGATTTTGAAGATATCACAACACATCATGATTGCGTCTTGTTAAATTTCCAAGAAAAATAGTACTTTATGTGCTCAACACACTACTTTTGTGACTTTTTAAAACTTGAAGCTCGATAACTTCGGCAAATGAGGACTAAATTTGTTAAACAAGTGTCAAATTAATCAACTCGACGAGATTTTCAGGATGTCACAACACACATCATTATTGCGTCTTGTTAAATTTCCAAGAAAAATAGTACTTTATGTGCTCAACACACTACTTTTGTGACTTTTCAAACTTTGAAGCTCGATAACTTAGGCAAATGAGGACCAAATTTGTTAAACAAAGTGTCAAATTAATCAGCTCGACGAGATATTCAGGATGTCACAACACACCATGATTGCATCTTGTTGAATTTCCAAGAAAATTAGTACTATATGTGTTCAAACACACAACTTTTGTGACTTTTCAAATTTTGAAGCTCGATAACTTCAGCAAATGAGGATCAAATTTGTTAAACAAAGTGTCAAATTAATCAGCTCCACGAGATTTTGAAGATATCACAACACATCATGATTGCGTCTTGTTAAATTTCCAAGAAAAATAGTACTTTATGTGCTCAACACACTACTTTTGTGACTTTTCAAACTTTGAAGCTCGATAACTTAGGCAAAGGAGGACCAAATTTGTTAAACAAGTGTCAAATTAATCAACTCGACGAGATTTTCAGGATGTCACAACACATCATGATTGCGTCTTGTTAAATTTCCAAGAAAAATAGTACTTTATGAGCTCAACACACAACTTTTGTGACTTTTCAAATTTTGAAGCTCGATAACTTCAGCAAATGAGGACCAAATTTGTTAAACAAAGTGTCAAATTAATCAGCTCCACGAGATTTTGAAGATATCACAACACATCATGATTGCGTCTTGTTAAATTTCCAAGAAAAATAGTACTTTATGTGCTCAACACACTACTTTTGTGACTTTTCAAACTTTGAAGCTCGATAACTTAGGCAAATGAGGACCAAATTTGTTAAACAAAGTGTCAAATTAATCAGCTCGACGAGATATTCAGGATGTCACAACACACCATGATTGCATCTTGTTGAATTTCCAAGAAAATTAGTACTATATGTGTTCAAACACACAACTTTTGTGACTTTTCAAATTTTGAAGCTCGATAACTTCAGCAAATGAGGATCAAATTTGTTAAACAAAGTGTCAAATTAATCAGCTCCACGAGATTTTGAAGATATCACAACACATCATGATTGCGTCTTGTTAAATTTCCAAGAAAAATAGTACTTTATGTGCTCAACACACTACTTTTGTGACTTTTCAAACTTTGAAGCTCGATAACTTAGGCAAATGAGGACCAAATTTGTGAAACAAAGTGTCAAATTAATCAGCTCGACGAGATTTTCAGGAAGTCACAAAACATCATGATTGCGTCTTGTTAAATTTCCAAGAAAAATAGTACTTTATGAGCTCAACACACAACTTTTGTGACTTTTCAAATTTTGAAGCTCGATAACTTCAGCAAATGAGGACGAAATTTGTTAAACAAAGTGTCAAATTAATCAGCTCGACGAGATTTTCAGGATGTCACAACACATCATGATTGCGTCTTGTTAAATTTCCAAGAAAAATAGTACTTTATGAGCTCAACACACAACTTTTGTGACTTTTCAAATTTTGAAGCTCGATAACTTCAGCAAATGAGGACCAAATTTGTTAAACAAAGTGTCAAATTAATCAGCTCCACGAGATTTTGAAGATATCACAACACATCATGATTGCGTCTTGTTAAATTTCCAAGAAAAATAGTACTTTATGTGCTCAACACACTACTTTTGTGACTTTTTAAAACTTGAAGCTCGATAACTTCGGCAAATGAGGACTAAATTTGTTAAACAAGTGTCAAATTAATCAACTCGACGAGATTTTCAGGATGTCACAACACACATCATTATTGCGTCATGTTAAATTTCCAAGAAAAATAGTACTTTATGTGCTCAACACACTACTTTTGTGACTTTTCAAACTTTGAAGCTCGATAACTTAGGCAAATGAGGACCAAATTTGTTAAACAAAGTGTCAAATTAATCAGCTCGACGAGATATTCAGGATGTCACAACACATCATGATTGCATCTTGTTGAATTTCCAAGAAAATTAGTACTATATGTGTTCAAACACACAACTTTTGTGACTTTTCAAATTTTGAAGCTCGATAACTTCAGCAAATGAGGACCAAATTTGTTAAACAAAGTGTCAAATTAATCAGCTCCACGAGATTTTGAAGATATCACAACACATCATGATTGCGTCTTGTTAAATTTCCAAGAAAAATAGTACTTTATGAGCTCAACACCCAACTTTTGTGGCTTTTCAAAACTTGAAGCTCGATAACTTCGGCAAGTAAGGACCAAATTTCTTAAACAAGTGTCAAATTAATCAACTCAACGAGATTTTCAGGATGTCACAACACATCATGATTGCATCTTGTTGAATTTCCAAGAAAATTAGTACTATATGTGTTCAAACACACAACTTTTGTGACTTTTCAAATTTTGAAGCTCGATAACTTCAGCAAATGAGGACGAAATTTGTTAAACAAAGTGTCACATTAATCAGCTCGACGAGATTTTCAGGATGTCACAACACATCATGATTGCGTCTTGTTAAATTTCCAAGAAAAATAGTACTTTATGAGCTCAACACACAACTTTTGTGACTTTTCAAATTTTGAAGCTCGATAACTTCAGCAAATGAGGACGAAATTTGTTAAACAAAGTGTCAAATTAATCAGCTCGACGAGATTTTCAGGATGTCACAACACATCATGATTGCGTCTTGTTAAATTTCCAAGAAAAATAGTACTTTATGTGCTCAACACACTACTTTTGTGACTTTTCAAACTTTGAAGCTCGATAACTTAGGCAAATGAGGACCAAATTTGTTAAACAAAGTGTCAAATTAATCAGCTCGACGAGATATTCAGGATGTCACAACACACCATGATTGCATCTTGTTGAATTTCCAAGAAAATTAGTACTATATGTGTTCAAACACACAACTTTTGTGACTTTTCAAATTTTGAAGCTCGATAACTTCAGCAAATGAGGATCAAATTTGTTAAACAAAGTGTCAAATTAATCAGCTCCACGAGATTTTGAAGATATCACAACACATCATGATTGCGTCTTGTTAAATTTCCAAGAAAAATAGTACTTTATGTGCTCAACACACTACTTTTGTGACTTTTCAAACTTTGAAGCTCGATAACTTAGGCAAATGAGGACCAAATTTGTGAAACAAAGTGTCAAATTAATCAGCTCGACGAGATTTTCAGGATGTCACAAAACATCATGATTGCGTCTTGTTAAATTTCCAAGAAAAATAGTACTTTATGAGCTCAACACACAACTTTTGTGACTTTTCAAATTTTGAAGCTCGATAACTTCAGCAAATGAGGACGAAATTTGTTAAACAAAGTGTCAAATTAATCAGCTCGACGAGATTTTCAGGATGTCACAACACATCATGATTGCGTCTTGTTAAATTTCCAAGAAAAATAGTACTTTATGAGCTCAACACACAACTTTTGTGACTTTTCAAATTTTGAAGCTCGATAACTTCAGCAAATGAGGACCAAATTTGTTAAACAAAGTGTCAAATTAATCAGCTCCACGAGATTTTGAAGATATCACAACACATCATGATTGCGTCTTGTTAAATTTCCAAGAAAAATAGTACTTTATGTGCTCAACACACTACTTTTGTGACTTTTTAAAACTTGAAGCTCGATAACTTCGGCAAATGAGGACTAAATTTGTTAAACAAGTGTCAAATTAATCAACTCGACGAGATTTTCAGGATGTCACAACACACATCATTATTGCGTCTTGTTAAATTTCCAAGAAAAATAGTACTTTATGTGCTCAACACACTACTTTTGTGACTTTTCAAACTTTGAAGCTCGATAACTTAGGCAAATGAGGACCAAATTTGTTAAACAAAGTGTCAAATTAATCAGCTCGACGAGATATTCAGGATGTCACAACACATCATGATTGCATCTTGTTGAATTTCCAAGAAAATTAGTACTATATGTGTTCAAACACACAACTTTTGTGACTTTTCAAATTTTGAAGCTCGATAACTTCAGCAAATGAGGACCAAATTTGTTAAACAAAGTGTCAAATTAATCAGCTCCACGAGATTTTGAAGATATCACAACACATCATGATTGCGTCTTGTTAAATTTCCAAGAAAAATAGTACTTTATGAGCTCAACACCCAACTTTTGTGGCTTTTCAAAACTTGAAGCTCGATAACTTCGGCAAGTAAGGACCAAATTTCTTAAACAAGTGTCAAATTAATCAACTCAACGAGATTTTCAGGATGTCACAACACATCATGATTGCATCTTGTTGAATTTCCAAGAAAATTAGTACTATATGTGTTCAAACACACAACTTTTGTGACTTTTCAAATTTTGAAGCTCGATAACTTCAGCAAATGAGGACGAAATTTGTTAAACAAAGTGTCACATTAATCAGCTCGACGAGATTTTCAGGATGTCACAACACATCATGATTGCGTCTTGTTAAATTTCCAAGAAAAATAGTACTTTATGAGCTCAACACACAACTTTTGTGACTTTTCAAATTTTGAAGCTCGATAACTTCAGCAAATGAGGACCAAATTTGTTAAACAAAGTGTCAAATTAATCAGCTCCACGAGATTTTGAAGATATCACAACACATCATGATTGCGTCTTGTTAAATTTCCAAGAAAAATAGTACTTTATGTGCTCAACACACTACTTTTGTGACTTTTTAAAACTTGAAGCTCGATAACTTCGGCAAATGAGGACTAAATTTGTTAAACAAGTGTCAAATTAATCAACTCGACGAGATTTTCAGGATGTCACAACACACATCATTATTGCGTCTTGTTAAATTTCCAAGAAAAATAGTACTTTATGTGCTCAACACACTACTTTTGTGACTTTTCAAACTTTGAAGCTCGATAACTTAGGCAAATGAGGACCAAATTTGTTAAACAAAGTGTCAAATTAATCAGCTCGACGAGATATTCAGGATGTCACAACACACCATGATTGCATCTTGTTGAATTTCCAAGAAAATTAGTACTATATGTGTTCAAACACACAACTTTTGTGACTTTTCAAATTTTGAAGCTCGATAACTTCAGCAAATGAGGACCAAATTTGTTAAACAAAGTGTCAAATTAATCAGCTCCACGAGATTTTGAAGATATCACAACACATCATGATTGCGTCTTGTTAAATTTCCAAGAAAAATAGTACTTTATGTGCTCAACAAACTACTTTTGTGACTTTTCAAACTTTGAAGCTCGATAACTTAGGCAAATGAGGACCAAATTTGTGAAACAAAGTGTCAAATTAATCAGCTCGACGAGATTTTCAGGATGTCACAACACATCATGATTGCGTCTTGTTAAATTTCCAAGAAAAATAGTACTTTATGAGCTCAACACACAACTTTTGTGACTTTTCAAATTTTGAAGCTCGATAACTTCAGCAAATGAGGACGAAATTTGTTAAACAAAGTGTCAAATTAATCAGCTCGACGAGATTTTCAGGATGTCACAACACATCATGATTGCGTCTTGTTAAATTTCCAAGAAAAATAGTACTTTATGAGCTCAACACACAAATTTTGTGACTTTTCAAATTTTGAAGCTCGATAACTTCAGCAAATGAGGACCAAATTTGTTAAACAAAGTGTCAAATTAATCAGCTCCACGAGATTTTGAAGATATCACAACACATCATGATTGCGTCTTGTTAAATTTCCAAGAAAAATAGTACTTTATGTGCTCAACACACTACTTTTGTGACTTTTTAAAACTTGAAGCTCGATAACTTCGGCAAATGAGGACTAAATTTGTTAAACAAGTGTCAAATTAATCAACTCGACGAGATTTTCAGGATGTCACAACACACATCATTATTGCGTCTTGTTAAATTTCCAAGAAAAATAGTACTTTATGTGCTCAACACACTACTTTTGTGACTTTTCAAACTTTGAAGCTCGATAACTTAGGCAAATGAGGACCAAATTTGTTAAACAAGTGTCAAATTAATCAACTCGACGAGATTTTCAGGATGTCACAACACACATCATGATTGCGTCTTGTTAAATTTCCAAGAAAAATAGTACTTTATGTGCTCAACACACTACTTTTGTGACTTTTCAAACTTTGAAGCTCGATAACTTAGGCAAATGAGAACCAAATTTGTTAAACAAAGTGTCAAATTAATCAGCTCGACGAGATATTCAGGATGTCACAACACACCATGATTGCATCTTGTTGAATTTCCAAGAAAATTAGTACTATATGTGTTCAAACACACAACTTTTGTGACTTTTCAAATTTTGAAGCTCGATAACTTCAGCAAATGAGGACCAAATTTGTTAAACAAAGTGTCAAATTAATCAGCTCCACGAGATTTTGAAGATATCAATACACATCATGATTGCGTCTTGTTAAATTTCCAAGAAAAATAGTACTTTATGTGCTCAACACACTACTTTTGTGACTTTTGAAAACTTGAAGCTCGATAACTTCGGCAAATGAGGACTAAATTTGTTAAACAAGTGTCAAATTAATCAACTCGACGAGATTTTCAGGATGTCACAACACACATCATTATTGCGTCTTGTTAAATTTCCAAGAAAAATAGTACTTTATGTGCTCAACACACTACTTTTGTGACTTTTCAAACTTTGAAGCTCGATAACTTAGGCAAATGAGGACCAAATTTGTTAAACAAAGTGTCAAATTAATCAGCTCGACGAGATATTCAGGATGTCACAACACACCATGATTGCATCTTGTTGAATTTCCAAGAAAATTAGTACTATATGTGTTCAAACACACAACTTTTGTGACTTTTCAAATTTTGAAGCTCGATAACTTCAGCAAATGAGGACCAAATTTGTTAAACAAAGTGTCAAATTAATCAGCTCCACGAGATTTTGAAGATATCACAACACATCATGATTGCGTCTTGTTAAATTTCCAAGAAAAATAGTACTTTATGAGCTCAACACCCAACTTTTGTGGCTTTTCAAAACTTGAAGCTCGATAACTTCGGCAAGTAAGGACCAAATTTCTTAAACAAAGTGTCAAATTAATCAGCTCGACGAGATATTCAGGATATCACAACACATCATGATTGCATCTTGTTGAATTTCCAAGAAAATTAGTACTATATGTGTTCAAACACACAACTTTTGTGACTTTTCAAATTTTGAAGCTCGATAACTTCAGCAAATGAGGACCAAATTTGTTAAACAAAGTGTCAAATTAATCAGCTCCACGAGATTTTGAAGATATCACAACACATCATGATTGCGTCTTGTTAAATTTCTAAGAAAAATAGTACTTTATGTGCTCAACACACTACTTTTGTGACTTTTTAAAACTTGAAGCTCGATAACTTCGGCAAATGAGGACTAAATTTGTTAAACAAGTGTCAAATTAATCAACTCGACGAGATTTTCAGGATGTCACAACACACATCATTATTGCGTCTTATTAAATTTCCAAGAAAAATAGTACTTTATGTGCTCAACACACTACTTTTGTGACTTTTCAAACTTTGAAGCTCGATAACTTAGGCAAATGAGGACCAAATTTGTTAAACAAAGTGTCAAATTAATCAGCTCGACGAGATATTCAGGATGTCACAACACACCATGATTGCATCTTGTTGAATTTCCAAGAAAATTAGTACTATATGTGTTCAAACACACAACTTTTGTGACTTTTCAAATTTTGAAGCTCGATAACTTCAGCAAATGAGGACCAAATTTGTTAAACAAAGTGTCAAATTAATCAGCTCCACGAGATTTTGAAGATATCACAACACATCATGATTGCGTCTTGTTAAATTTCCAAGAAAAATAGTACTTTATGTGCTCAACAAACTACTTTTGTGACTTTTCAAACTTTGAAGCTCGATAACTTAGGCAAATGAGGACCAAATTTGTGAAACAAAGTGTCAAATTAATCAGCTCGACGAGATTTTCAGGATGTCACAACACATCATGATTGCGTCTTGTTAAATTTCCAAGAAAAATAGTACTTTATGAGCTCAACACACAACTTTTGTGACTTTTCAAATTTTGAAGCTCGATAACTTCAGCAAATGAGGACGAAATTTGTTAAACAAAGTGTCAAATTAATCAGCTCGACGAGATTTTCAGGATGTCACAACACATCATGATTGCGTCTTGTTAAATTTCCAAGAAAAATAGTACTTTATGAGCTCAACACACAAATTTTGTGACTTTTCAAATTTTGAAGCTCGATAACTTCAGCAAATGAGGACCAAATTTGTTAAACAAAGTGTCAAATTAATCAGCTCCACGAGATTTTGAAGATATCACAACACATCATGATTGCGTCTTGTTAAATTTCCAAGAAAAATAGTACTTTATGTGCTCAACACACTACTTTTGTGACTTTTTAAAACTTGAAGCTCGATAACTTCGGCAAATGAGGACTAAATTTGTTAAACAAGTGTCAAATTAATCAACTCGACGAGATTTTCAGGATGTCACAACACACATCATTATTGCGTCTTGTTAAATTTCCAAGAAAAATAGTACTTTATGTGCTCAACACACTACTTTTGTGACTTTTCAAACTTTGAAGCTCGATAACTTAGGCAAATGAGGACCAAATTTGTTAAACAAGTGTCAAATTAATCAACTCGACGAGATTTTCAGGATGTCACAACACACATCATGATTGCGTCTTGTTAAATTTCCAAGAAAAATAGTACTTTATGTGCTCAACACACTACTTTTGTGACTTTTCAAACTTTGAAGCTCGATAACTTAGGCAAATGAGAACCAAATTTGTTAAACAAAGTGTCAAATTAATCAGCTCGACGAGATATTCAGGATGTCACAACACACCATGATTGCATCTTGTTGAATTTCCAAGAAAATTAGTACTATATGTGTTCAAACACACAACTTTTGTGACTTTTCAAATTTTGAAGCTCGATAACTTCAGCAAATGAGGACCAAATTTGTTAAACAAAGTGTCAAATTAATCAGCTCCACGAGATTTTGAAGATATCACAACACATCATGATTGCGTCTTGTTAAATTTCCAAGAAAAATAGTACTTTATGTGCTCAACACACTACTTTTGTGACTTTTGAAAACTTGAAGCTCGATAACTTCGGCAAATGAGGACTAAATTTGTTAAACAAGTGTCAAATTAATCAACTCGACGAGATTTTCAGGATGTCACAACACACATCATTATTGCGTCTTGTTAAATTTCCAAGAAAAATAGTACTTTATGTGCTCAACACACTACTTTTGTGACTTTTCAAACTTTGAAGCTCGATAACTTAGGCAAATGAGGACCAAATTTGTTAAACAAAGTGTCAAATTAATCAGCTCGACGAGATATTCAGGATGTCACAACACACCATGATTGCATCTTGTTGAATTTCCAAGAAAATTAGTACTATATGTGTTCAAACACACAACTTTTGTGACTTTTCAAATTTTGAAGCTCGATAACTTCAGCAAATGAGGACCAAATTTGTTAAACAAAGTGTCAAATTAATCAGCTCCACGAGATTTTGAAGATATCACAACACATCATGATTGCGTCTTGTTAAATTTCCAAGAAAAATAGTACTTTATGAGCTCAACACCCAACTTTTGTGGCTTTTCAAAACTTGAAGCTCGATAACTTCGGCAAGTAAGGACCAAATTTCTTAAACAAAGTGTCAAATTAATCAGCTCGACGAGATATTCAGGATATCACAACACATCATGATTGCATCTTGTTGAATTTCCAAGAAAATTAGTACTATATGTGTTCAAACACACAACTTTTGTGACTTTTCAAATTTTGAAGCTCGATAACTTCAGCAAATGAGGACCAAATTTGTTAAACAAAGTGTCAAATTAATCAGCTCCACGAGATTTTGAAGATATCACAACACATCATGATTGCGTCTTGTTAAATTTCTAAGAAAAATAGTACTTTATGTGCTCAACACACTACTTTTGTGACTTTTTAAAACTTGAAGCTCGATAACTTCGGCAAATGAGGACTAAATTTGTTAAACAAGTGTCAAATTAATCAACTCGACGAGATTTTCAGGATGTCACAACACACATCATTATTGCGTCTTGTTAAATTTCCAAGAAAAATAGTACTTTATGTGCTCAACACACTACTTTTGTGACTTTTCAAACTTTGAAGCTCGATAACTTAGGCAAATGAGGACCAAATTTGTTAAACAAGTGTCAAATTAATCAACTCGACGAGATTTTCAGGATGTCACAACACACATCATGATTGCGTCTTGTTAAATTTCCAAGAAAAATAGTACTTTATGTGCTCAACACACTACTTTTGTGACTTTTCAAACTTTGAAGCTCGATAACTTAGGCAAATGAGGACCAAATTTGTTAAACAAAGTGTCAAATTAATCAGCTCGACGAGATATTCAGGATGTCACAACACACCATGATTGCATCTTGTTGAATTTCCAAGAAAATTAGTACTATATGTGTTCAAACACACAACTTTTGTGACTTTTCAAATTTTGAAGCTCGATAACTTCAGCAAATGAGGACCAAATTTGTTAAACAAAGTGTCAAATTAATCAGCTCCACGAGATTTTGAAGATATCACAACACATCATGATTGCGTCTTGTTAAATTTCCAAGAAAAATAGTACTTTATGTGCTCAACACACTACTTTTGTGACTTTTCAAACTTTGAAGCTCGATAACTTAGGCAAATGAGGACCAAATTTGTGAAACAAAGTGTCAAATTAATCAGCTCGACGAGATTTTCAGGATGTCACAACACATCATGATTGCGTCTTGTTAAATTTCCAAGAAAAATAGTACTTTATGAGCTCAACACACAACTTTTGTGACTTTTCAAATTTTGAAGCTCGATAACTTCAGCAAATGAGGACGAAATTTGTTAAACAAAGTGTCAAATTAATCAGCTCGACGAGATTTTCAGGATGTCACAACACATCATGATTGCGTCTTGTTAAATTTCCAAGAAAAATAGTACTTTATGTGCTCAACACACTACTTTTGTGACTTTTCAAATTTTGAAGCTCGATAACTTAGGCAAATGAGAACCAAATTTGTTAAACAAAGTGTCAAATTAATCAGCTCCACGAGATTTTGAAGATACCACAACACATCATGATTGCGTCTTGTTAAATTTCCAAGAAAAATAGTACTTTATGTGCTCAACACACTACGTTTGTGACTTTTCAAACTTTGAAGCTCGATAACTTAGGCAAATGAGGACCAAATTTGTTAAACAAAGTGTCAAATTAATCAGCTCGACGAGATTTTCAGGATGTCACAACACATCATGATTGCGTCTTGTTAAATTTCTAAGAAAAATAGTACTTTATGTGCTCAACACACTACTTTTGTGACTTTTCAAACTTTGAAGCTCGATAACTTAGGCAAATGAGGACCAAATTTGTTAAACAAAGTGTCAAATTAATCAGCTCGACGAGATTTTCAGGATGTCACAACACATCATGATTGCGTCTTGTTAAATTTCCAAGAAAAATAGTACTTTATGAGCTCAGAACACTACTTTTGTGACTTTTCAAAATTTGAAGCTCGCTAACTTAGGCAAATGAGGATCAAATTTGTTAAACAAAGTGTCAAATTAATCAGCTCGACGAGATTTTCAGGATGTCACAACACATCATGATTGCGTCTTGTTAAATTTCTAAGAAAAATAGTACTTTATGTGCTCAACACACTACTTTTGTGACTTTTCAAACTTTGAAGCTCGATAACTTAGGCAAATGAGGACCAAATTTGTTAAACAAAGTGTCAAATTAATCAGCTCCACGAGATTTTGAAGATATCACAACACATCATGATTGCGTCTTGTTAAATTTCCAAGAAAAATAGTACTTTATGTGCTCAACACACTACTTTTGTGACTTTTCAAACTTTGAAGCTCGATAACTTAGGCAAATGAGGACCAAATTTGTTAAACAAAGTGTCAAATTAATCAGCTCGACGAGATTTTCAGGATGTCACAACACATCATGATTGCGTCTTGTTAAATTTCTAAGAAAAATAGTACTTTATGTGCTCAACACACTACTTTTGTGACTTTTCAAACTTTGAAGCTCGATAACTTAGGCAAATGAGGACCAAATTTGTTAAACAAAGTGTCAAATTAATCAGCTCGACGAGATTTTCAGGATGTCACAACACATCATGATTGCGTCTTGTTAAATTTCCAAGAAAAATAGTACTTTATGTGCTCAACACACTACTTTTGTGACTTTTCAAACTTTGAAGCTCGATAACTTAGGCAAATGAGGACCAAATTTGTTAAACAAAGTGTCAAATTAATCAGCTCCACGAGATTTTGAAGATATCACAACACATCATGATTGCGTCTTGTTAAATTTCCAAGAAAAATAGTACTTTATGTGCTCAACACACTACGTTTGTGACTTTTCAAACTTTGAAGCTCGATAACTTAGGCAAATGAGGACCAAATTTCTTAAACAAAGTGTCAAATTAATCAGCTCGACGAGATTTTCAGGATGTCACAACACATCATGATTGCGTCTTGTTAAATTTCTAAGAAAAATAGTACTTTATGTGCTCAACACACTACTTTTGTGACTTTTCAAACTTTGAAGCTCGATAACTTCGGCAAGTAAGGACCAAATTTCTTAAACAAAGTGTCAAATTAATCAGCTCGACGAGATATTCAGGATATCACAACACATCATGATTGCATCTTGTTGAATTTCCAAGAAAATTAGTACTATATGTGTTCAAACACACAACTTTTGTGACTTTTCAAATTTTGAAGCTCGATAACTTCAGCAAATGAGGACCAAATTTGTTAAACAAAGTGTCAAATTAATCAGCTCCACGAGATTTTGAAGATATCACAACACATCATGATTGCGTCTTGTTAAATTTCCAAGAAAAATAGTACTTTATGTGCTCAACACACTACTTTTGTGACTTTTTAAAACTTGAAGCTCGATAACTTCGGCAAATGAGGACTAAATTTGTTAAACAAGTGTCAAATTAATCAACTCGACGAGATTTTCAGGATGTCACAACACACATCATTATTGCGTCTTGTTAAATTTCCAAGAAAAATAGTACTTTATGTGCTCAACACACTACTTTTGTGACTTTTCAAACTTTGAAGCTCGATAACTTAGGCAAATGAGGACCAAATTTGTTAAACAAGTGTCAAATTAATCAACTCGACGAGATTTTCAGGATGTCACAACACACATCATGATTGCGTCTTGTTAAATTTCCAAGAAAAATAGTACTTTATGTGCTCAACACACTACTTTTGTGACTTTTCAAACTTTGAAGCTCGATAACTTAGGCAAATGAGGACCAAATTTGTTAAACAAAGTGTCAAATTAATCAGCTCGACGAGATATTCAGGATGTCACAACACACCATGATTGCATCTTGTTGAATTTCCAAGAAAATTAGTACTATATGTGTTCAAACACACAACTTTTGTGACTTTTCAAATTTTGAAGCTCGATAACTTCAGCAAATGAGGACCAAATTTGTTAAACAAAGTGTCAAATTAATCAGCTCCACGAGATTTTGAAGATATCACAACACATCATGATTGCGTCTTGTTAAATTTCCAAGAAAAATAGTACTTTATGTGCTCAACACACTACTTTTGTGACTTTTCAAACTTTGAAGCTCGATAACTTAGGCAAATGAGGACCAAATTTGTGAAACAAAGTGTCAAATTAATCAGCTCGACGAGATTTTCAGGATGTCACAACACATCATGATTGCGTCTTGTTAAATTTCCAAGAAAAATAGTACTTTATGAGCTCAACACACAACTTTTGTGACTTTTCAAATTTTGAAGCTCGATAACTTCAGCAAATGAGGACGAAATTTGTTAAACAAAGTGTCAAATTAATCAGCTCGACGAGATTTTCAGGATGTCACAACACATCATGATTGCGTCTTGTTAAATTTCCAAGAAAAATAGTACTTTATGTGCTCAACACACTACTTTTGTGACTTTTCAAACTTTGAAGCTCGATAACTTAGGCAAATGAGGACCAAATTTGTTAAACAAAATGTCAAATTAATCAGCTCGACGAGATTTTCAGGATGTCACAACACTTCATGATTGCGTCTTGTTAAATTTCCAAGAAAAATAGTACTTTATGTGCTCAACACACTACTTTTGTGACTTTTTAAAACTTGAAGCTCGATAACTTCGGCAAATGAGGACCAAATTTGTTAAACAAAGTGCCAAATTAATCAGCTCCACGAGATTTTCAGGATGTCACAACACATCATTATTGCGTCTTGTTAAATTTCCAAGAAAAATAGTACTTTATGTGCTCAACACACTACTTTTGTGACTTTTTAAAACTTGAAGCTCGATAACTTCGGCAAATGAGGACCAAATTTGTTAAACAAAGTGCCAAATTAATCAGCTCCACGAGATTTTGAAGATATCACAACACATCATGATTGCGTCTTGTTAAATTTCCAAGAAAAATAGTACTTTATGTGCTCAACACACTACTTTTGTGACTTTTCAATATTTGAAGCTCGATAACTTCAGCAAATGAGGAC
This sequence comes from Euwallacea fornicatus, assembly GCF_040115645.1. Taxonomy (NCBI): domain Eukaryota; kingdom Metazoa; phylum Arthropoda; class Insecta; order Coleoptera; family Curculionidae; genus Euwallacea; species Euwallacea fornicatus. The sequence goes on from NW_027096039.1 coordinate 171,121, forward strand.
CAAATTTGTTAAACAAAGTGTCAAAGTAATCAGCTCCACGAGATTTTGAAGATATCACAACACATCATGATTGCGTCTTGTTAAATTTCCAAGAAAAATAGTACTTTATGTGCTCAACACACTACTTTTGTGACTTTTCAAAATTTGAAGCTCGCTAACTTAGGCAAATGAGTACCAAATTTCTTAAACAAAGTGTCAAATTAATCAGCTCGACGAGATTTTGAAGATGTCACAACTCATCATGATTGCATCTTGTTGAATTTCCAAGAAAAATAGTACTTTATGTGCTCAAACACACATATTTTGTGACTTTTCAATCTTTGAAACTCGATAACTTCGGCAAATGAGTACCAAATTTGTTAAACAAAGTGTCAAATTAATCAGCTCGACGAGATTTTCAGGATGTCACAACACATCATGATTGCGTCTTGTTAAATTTCCAAGAAAAATAGTACTTTATGTGCTCAACACACTACTTTTGTGACTTTTCAAACTTTGAAGCTCGATAACTTAGGCAAATGAGAACCAAATTTGTTAAACAAAGTGTCAAATTAATCAGCTCCACGAGATTTTGAAGATACCACAACACATCATGATTGCGTCTTGTTAAATTTCCAAGAAAAATAGTACTTTATGTGCTCAACACACTACGTTTGTGACTTTTCAAACTTTGAAGCTCGATAACTTAGGCAAATGAGGACCAAATTTGTTAAACAAAGTGTCAAATTAATCAGCTCCACGAGATTTTGAAGATATCACAACACATCATGATTGCGTCTTGTTAAGTTTCCAAGAAAAATAGTACTTTATGTGCTCAACACACTACTTTTGTGACTTTTCAAACTTTGAAGCTCGATAACTTAGGCAAATGAGGACCAAATTTGTTAAACAAAGTGTCAAATTAATCAGCTCGACGAGATTTTCAGGATGTCACAACACACATCATTATTGCGTCTTGTTAAATTTCCAAGAAAAATAGTACTTTATGTGCTCAACACACTACTTTTGTGACTTTTCAAACTTTGAAGCTCGATAACTTAGGCAAATGAGGACCAAATTTGTTAAACAAGTGTCAAATTAATCAACTCGACGAGATTTTCAGGATGTCACAACACACATCATGATTGCGTCTTGTTAAATTTCCAAGAAAAATAGTACTTTATGTGCTCAACACACTACTTTTGTGACTTTTCAAACTTTGAAGCTCGATAACTTAGGCAAATGAGGACCAAATTTGTTAAACAAAGTGTCAAATTAATCAGCTCGACGAGATATTCAGGATGTCACAACACACCATGATTGCATCTTGTTGAATTTCCAAGAAAATTAGTACTATATGTGTTCAAACACACAACTTTTGTGACTTTTCAAATTTTGAAGCTCGATAACTTCAGCAAATGAGGACCAAATTTGTTAAACAAAGTGTCAAATTAATCAGCTCCACGAGATTTTGAAGATATCACAACACATCATGATTGCGTCTTGTTAAATTTCCAAGAAAAATAGTACTTTATGTGCTCAACACACTACTTTTGTGACTTTTCAAACTTTGAAGCTCGATAACTTAGGCAAATGAGGACCAAATTTGTGAAACAAAGTGTCAAATTAATCAGCTCGACGAGATTTTCAGGATGTCACAACACATCATGATTGCGTCTTGTTAAATTTCCAAGAAAAATAGTACTTTATGAGCTCAACACACAACTTTTGTGACTTTTCAAATTTTGAAGCTCGATAACTTCAGCAAATGAGGACGAAATTTGTTAAACAAAGTGTCAAATTAATCAGCTCGACGAGATTTTCAGGATGTCACAACACATCATGATTGCGTCTTGTTAAATTTCCAAGAAAAATAGTACTTTATGTGCTCAACACACTACTTTTGTGACTTTTCAAACTTTGAAGCTCGATAACTTAGGCAAATGAGGACCAAATTTGTTAAACAAAATGTCAAATTAATCAGCTCGACGAGATTTTCAGGATGTCACAACACTTCATGATTGCGTCTTGTTAAATTTCCAAGAAAAATAGTACTTTATGTGCTCAACACACTACTTTTGTGACTTTTTAAAACTTGAAGCTCGATAACTTCGGCAAATGAGGACCAAATTTGTTAAACAAAGTGCCAAATTAATCAGCTCCACGAGATTTTCAGGATGTCACAACACATCATTATTGCGTCTTGTTAAATTTCCAAGAAAAATAGTACTTTATGTGCTCAACACACTACTTTTGTGACTTTTTAAAACTTGAAGCTCGATAACTTCGGCAAATGAGGACCAAATTTGTTAAACAAAGTGCCAAATTAATCAGCTCCACGAGATTTTGAAGATATCACAACACATCATGATTGCGTCTTGTTAAATTTCCAAGAAAAATAGTACTTTATGTGCTCAACACACTACTTTTGTGACTTTTCAATATTTGAAGCTCGATAACTTCAGCAAATGAGGACCAAATTTGTTAAACAAAGTGTCAAAGTAATCAGCTCCACGAGATTTTGAAGATATCACAACACATCATGATTGCGTCTTGTTAAATTTCCAAGAAAAATAGTACTTTATGTGCTCAACACACTACTTTTGTGACTTTTCAAAATTTGAAGCTCGCTAACTTAGGCAAATGAGTACCAAATTTCTTAAACAAAGTGTCAAATTAATCAGCTCGACGAGATTTTGAAGATGTCACAACTCATCATGATTGCATCTTGTTGAATTTCCAAGAAAAATAGTACTTTATGTGCTCAAACACACATATTTTGTGACTTTTCAATCTTTGAAACTCGATAACTTCGGCAAATGAGTACCAAATTTGTTAAACAAAGTGTCAAATTAATCAGCTCGACGAGATTTTCAGGATGTCACAACACATCATGATTGCGTCTTGTTAAATTTCCAAGAAAAATAGTACTTTATGTGCTCAACACACTACTTTTGTGACTTTTCAAACTTTGAAGCTCGATAACTTAGGCAAATGAGAACCAAATTTGTTAAACAAAGTGTCAAATTAATCAGCTCCACGAGATTTTGAAGATACCACAACACATCATGATTGCGTCTTGTTAAATTTCCAAGAAAAATAGTACTTTATGTGCTCAACACACTACGTTTGTGACTTTTCAAACTTTGAAGCTCGATAACTTAGGCAAATGAGGACCAAATTTGTTAAACAAAGTGTCAAATTAATCAGCTCGACGAGATTTTCAGGATGTCACAACACATCATGATTGCGTCTTGTTAAATTTCTAAGAAAAATAGTACTTTATGTGCTCAACACACTACTTTTGTGACTTTTCAAACTTTGAAGCTCGATAACTTAGGCAAATGAGGACCAAATTTGTTAAACAAAGTGTCAAATTAATCAGCTCGACGAGATTTTCAGGATGTCACAACACATCATGATTGCGTCTTGTTAAATTTCCAAGAAAAATAGTACTTTATGAGCTCAGAACACTACTTTTGTGACTTTTCAAAATTTGAAGCTCGCTAACTTAGGCAAATGAGGATCAAATTTGTTAAACAAAGTGTCAAATTAATCAGCTCGACGAGATTTTCAGGATGTCACAACACATCATGATTGCGTCTTGTTAAATTTCCAAGAAAAATAGTACTTTATGAGCTCAACACACAACTTTTGTGACTTTTCAAATTTTGAAGCTCGATAACTTCAGCAAATGAGGACCAAATTTGTTAAACAAGTGTCAAATTAATCAACTCGACGAGATTTTCAGGATGTCACAACACACATCATGATTGCGTCTTGTTAAATTTCCAAGAAAAATAGTACTTTATGTGCTCAACACACTACTTTTGTGACTTTTCAAACTTTGAAGCTCGATAACTTAGGCAAATGAGGACCAAATTTGTTAAACAAAGTGTCAAATTAATCAGCTCGACGAGATATTCAGGATGTCACAACACACCATGATTGCATCTTGTTGAATTTCCAAGAAAATTAGTACTATATGTGTTCAAACACACAACTTTTGTGACTTTTCAAATTTTGAAGCTCGATAACTTCAGCAAATGAGGACCAAATTTGTTAAACAAAGTGTCAAATTAATCAGCTCCACGAGATTTTGAAGATATCACAACACATCATGATTGCGTCTTGTTAAATTTCCAAGAAAAATAGTACTTTATGTGCTCAACACACTACTTTTGTGACTTTTCAAACTTTGAAGCTCGATAACTTAGGCAAATGAGGACCAAATTTGTGAAACAAAGTGTCAAATTAATCAGCTCGACGAGATTTTCAGGATGTCACAACACATCATGATTGCGTCTTGTTAAATTTCCAAGAAAAATAGTACTTTATGAGCTCAACACACAACTTTTGTGACTTTTCAAATTTTGAAGCTCGATAACTTCAGCAAATGAGGACGAAATTTGTTAAACAAAGTGTCAAATTAATCAGCTCGACGAGATTTTCAGGATGTCACAACACATCATGATTGCGTCTTGTTAAATTTCCAAGAAAAATAGTACTTTATGTGCTCAACACACTACTTTTGTGACTTTTCAAACTTTGAAGCTCGATAACTTAGGCAAATGAGGACCAAATTTGTTAAACAAAATGTCAAATTAATCAGCTCGACGAGATTTTCAGGATGTCACAACACTTCATGATTGCGTCTTGTTAAATTTCCAAGAAAAATAGTACTTTATGTGCTCAACACACTACTTTTGTGACTTTTTAAAACTTGAAGCTCGATAACTTCGGCAAATGAGGACCAAATTTGTTAAACAAAGTGCCAAATTAATCAGCTCCACGAGATTTTCAGGATGTCACAACACATCATTATTGCGTCTTGTTAAATTTCCAAGAAAAATAGTACTTTATGTGCTCAACACACTACTTTTGTGACTTTTTAAAACTTGAAGCTCGATAACTTCGGCAAATGAGGACCAAATTTGTTAAACAAAGTGCCAAATTAATCAGCTCCACGAGATTTTGAAGATATCACAACACATCATGATTGCGTCTTGTTAAATTTCCAAGAAAAATAGTACTTTATGTGCTCAACACACTACTTTTGTGACTTTTCAATATTTGAAGCTCGATAACTTCAGCAAATGAGGACCAAATTTGTTAAACAAAGTGTCAAAGTAATCAGCTCCACGAGATTTTGAAGATATCACAACACATCATGATTGCGTCTTGTTAAATTTCCAAGAAAAATAGTACTTTATGTGCTCAACACACTACTTTTGTGACTTTTCAAAATTTGAAGCTCGCTAACTTAGGCAAATGAGTACCAAATTTCTTAAACAAAGTGTCAAATTAATCAGCTCGACGAGATTTTGAAGATGTCACAACTCATCATGATTGCATCTTGTTGAATTTCCAAGAAAAATAGTACTTTATGTGCTCAAACACACATATTTTGTGACTTTTCAATCTTTGAAACTCGATAACTTCGGCAAATGAGTACCAAATTTGTTAAACAAAGTGTCAAATTAATCAGCTCGACGAGATTTTCAGGATGTCACAACACATCATGATTGCGTCTTGTTAAATTTCCAAGAAAAATAGTACTTTATGTGCTCAACACACTACTTTTGTGACTTTTCAAACTTTGAAGCTCGATAACTTAGGCAAATGAGAACCAAATTTGTTAAACAAAGTGTCAAATTAATCAGCTCCACGAGATTTTGAAGATACCACAACACATCATGATTGCGTCTTGTTAAATTTCCAAGAAAAATAGTACTTTATGTGCTCAACACACTACGTTTGTGACTTTTCAAACTTTGAAGCTCGATAACTTAGGCAAATGAGGACCAAATTTGTTAAACAAAGTGTCAAATTAATCAGCTCGACGAGATTTTCAGGATGTCACAACACATCATGATTGCGTCTTGTTAAATTTCTAAGAAAAATAGTACTTTATGTGCTCAACACACTACTTTTGTGACTTTTCAAACTTTGAAGCTCGATAACTTAGGCAAATGAGGACCAAATTTGTTAAACAAAGTGTCAAATTAATCAGCTCGACGAGATTTTCAGGATGTCACAACACATCATGATTGCGTCTTGTTAAATTTCCAAGAAAAATAGTACTTTATGAGCTCAGAACACTACTTTTGTGACTTTTCAAAATTTGAAGCTCGCTAACTTAGGCAAATGAGGATCAAATTTGTTAAACAAAGTGTCAAATTAATCAGCTCGACGAGATTTTCAGGATGTCACAACACATCATGATTGCGTCTTGTTAAATTTCTAAGAAAAATAGTACTTTATGTGCTCAACACACTACTTTTGTGACTTTTCAAACTTTGAAGCTCGATAACTTAGGCAAATGAGGACCAAATTTGTTAAACAAAGTGTCAAATTAATCAGCTCCACGAGATTTTGAAGATATCACAACACATCATGATTGCGTCTTGTTAAGTTTCCAAGAAAAATAGTACTTTATGTGCTCAACACACTACTTTTGTGACTTTTCAAACTTTGAAGCTCGATAACTTAGGCAAATGAGGACCAAATTTGTTAAACAAAGTGTCAAATTAATCAGCTCGACGAGATTTTCAGGATGTCACAACACATCATGATTGCGTCTTGTTAAATTTCTAAGAAAAATAGTACTTTATGTGCTCAACACACTACTTTTGTGACTTTTCAAACTTTGAAGCTCGATAACTTAGGCAAATGAGGACCAAATTTGTTAAACAAAGTGTCAAATTAATCAGCTCGACGAGATTTTCAGGATGTCACAACACATCATGATTGCGTCTTGTTAAATTTCCAAGAAAAATAGTACTTTATGTGCTCAACACACTACTTTTGTGACTTTTCAAACTTTGAAGCTCGATAACTTAGGCAAATGAGGACCAAATTTGTTAAACAAAGTGTCAAATTAATCAGCTCGACGAGATTTTCAGGATGTCACAACACATCATGATTGCGTCTTGTTAAATTTCCAAGAAAAATAGTACTTTATGTGCTCAACACACTACTTTTGTGACTTTTCAAAATTTGAAGCTCGCTAACTTAGGCAAATGAGTACCAAATTTCTTAAACAAAGTGTCAAATTAATCAGCTCGACGAGATTTTGAAGATGTCACAACTCATCATGATTGCATCTTGTTGAATTTCCAAGAAAAATAGTACTTTATGTGCTCAAACACACATATTTTGTGACTTTTCAATCTTTGAAACTCGATAACTTCGGCAAATGAGTACCAAATTTGTTAAACAAAGTGTCAAATTAATCAGCTCGACGAGATTTTCAGGATGTCACAACACATCATGATTGCGTCTTGTTAAATTTCCAAGAAAAATAGTACTTTATGCGCTCAACACACTACTTTTGTGACTTTTCAAACTTTGAAGCTCGATAACTTAGGCAAATGAGAACCAAATTTGTTAAACAAAGTGTCAAATTAATCAGCTCCACGAGATTTTGAAGATACCACAACACATCATGATTGCGTCTTGTTAAATTTCCAAGAAAAATAGTACTTTATGTGCTCAACACACTACGTTTGTGACTTTTCAAACTTTGAAGCTCGATAACTTAGGCAAATGAGGACCAAATTTGTTAAACAAAGTGTCAAATTAATCAGCTCGACGAGATTTTCAGGATGTCACAACACATCATGATTGCGTCTTGTTAAATTTCTAAGAAAAATAGTACTTTATGTGCTCAACACACTACTTTTGTGACTTTTCAAACTTTGAAGCTCGATAACTTAGGCAAATGAGGACCAAATTTGTTAAACAAAGTGTCAAATTAATCAGCTCCACGAGATTTTGAAGATATCACAACACATCATGATTGCGTCTTGTTAAATTTCCAAGAAAAATAGTACTTTATGTGCTCAACACACTACTTTTGTGACTTTTCAAACTTTGAAGCTCGATAACTTAGGCAAATGAGGACCAAATTTGTTAAACAAAGTGTCAAATTAATCAGCTCGACGAGATTTTCAGGATGTCACAACACATCATGATTGCGTCTTGTTAAATTTCTAAGAAAAATAGTACTTTATGTGCTCAACACACTACTTTTGTGACTTTTCAAACTTTGAAGCTCGATAACTTAGGCAAATGAGGACCAAATTTGTTAAACAAAGTGTCAAATTAATCAGCTCGACGAGATTTTCAGGATGTCACAACACATCATGATTGCGTCTTGTTAAATTTCCAAGAAAAATAGTACTTTATGTGCTCAACACACTAATTTTGTGACTTTTCAAACTTTGAACCTCGATAACTTAGGCAAATGAGGACCAAATTTGTTAAACAAAGTGTCAAAGTAATCAGCGCGACGAGATTTTCAGGATGTCACAACACATCATGATTGCGTCTTGTTAAATTTCCAAGAAAAATAGTACTTTATGTGCTCAACACACTACTTTTGTGACTTTTCAAACTTTGAAGCTCGATAACTTAGGCAAAAGAGGACCAAATTTGTTAAACAAAGTGTCAAATTAATCAGCTCGACGAGATTTTCAGGATGTCACAACACATCATGATTGCGTCTTGTTAAATTTCCAAGAAAAATAGTACTTTATGTGCTCAACACACTACTTTTGTGACTTTTCAAACTTTGAAGCTCGATAACTTAGGCAAATGAGGACCAAATTTGTTAAACAAAGTGTCAAATTAATCAGCTCGACGAGATTTTCAGGATGTCACAACACATCATGATTGCGTCTTGTTAAATTTCTAAGAAAAATAGTACTTTATGTGCTCAACACACTACTTTTGTGACTTTTCAAACTTTGAAGCTCGATAACTTAGGCAAATGAGGACCAAATTTGTTAAACAAAGTGTCAAATTAATCAGCTCGACGAGATTTTCAGGATGTCACAACACATCATGATTGCGTCTTGTTAAATTTCTAAGAAAAATAGTACTTTATGTGCTCAACACACTACTTTTGTGACTTTTCAAACTTTGAAGCTCGATAACTTAGGCAAATGAGGACCAAATTTGTTAAACAAAGTGTCAAATTAATCAGCTCCACGAGATTTTGAAGATATCACAACACATCATGATTGCGTCTTGTTAAATTTCCAAGAAAAATAGTACTTTATGTGCTCAACACACTACTTTTGTGACTTTTCAAACTTTGAAGCTCGATAACTTAGGCAAATGAGGACCAAATTTGTTAAACAAAGTGTCAAATTAATCAGCTCGACGAGATTTTCAGGATGTCACAACACATCATGATTGCGTCTTGTTAAATTTCTAAGAAAAATAGTACTTTATGTGCTCAACACACTACTTTTGTGACTTTTCAAACTTTGAAGCTCGATAACTTAGGCAAATGAGGACCAAATTTGTTAAACAAAGTGTCAAATTAATCAGCTCGACGAGATTTTCAGGATGTCACAACACATCATGATTGCGTCTTGTTAAATTTCCAAGAAAAATAGTACTTTATGTGCTCAACACACTAATTTTGTGACTTTTCAAACTTTGAACCTCGATAACTTAGGCAAATGAGGACCAAATTTGTTAAACAAAGTGTCAAAGTAATCAGCTCGACGAGATTTTCAGGATGTCACAACACATCATGATTGCGTCTTGTTAAATTTCCAAGAAAAATAGTACTTTATGTGCTCAACACACTACTTTTGTGACTTTTCAAACTTTGAAGCTCGATAACTTAGGCAAAAGAGGACCAAATTTGTTAAACAAAGTGTCAAATTAATCAGCTCGACGAGATTTTCAGGATGTCACAACACATCATGATTGCGTCTTGTTAAATTTCCAAGAAAAATAGTACTTTATGTGCTCAACACACTACTTTTGTGACTTTTCAAACTTTGAAGCTCGATAACTTCGGCAAATGAGTACCAAATTTCTTAAACAAAGTGTCAAATTAATCAGCTCGACGAGATTTTGAAGATGTCACAACTCATCATGATTGCATCTTGTTGAATTTCCAAGAAAAATAGTACTTTATGTGCTCAAACACACATATTTTGTGACTTTTCAATCTTTGAAACTCGATAACTTCGGCAAATGAGTACCAAATTTGTTAAACAAAGTGTCAAATTAATCAGCTCGACGAGATTTTCAGGATGTCACAACACATCATGATTGCGTCTTGTTAAATTTCTAAGAAAAATAGTACTTTATGTGATCAACACACTACTTTTGTGACTTTTCAAACTTTGAAGCTCGATAACTTAGGCAAATGAGGACCAAATTTGTTAAACAAAGTGTCAAATTAATCAGCTCGACGAGATTTTCAGGATGTCACAACACATCATGATTGCGTCTTGTTAAATTTCCAAGAAAAATAGTACTTTATGTGCTCAACACACTAATTTTGTGACTTTTCAAACTTTGAACCTCGATAACTTAGGCAAATGAGGACCAAATTTGTTAAACAAAGTGTCAAAGTAATCAGCTCGACGAGATTTTCAGGACGTCACAACACATCATGATTGCGTCTTGTTAAATTTCCAAGAAAAATAGTACTTTATGTGCTCAACACACTACTTTTGTGACTTTTCAAACTTTGAAGCTCGATAACTTAGGCAAAAGAGGACCAAATTTGTTAAACAAAGTGTCAAATTAATCAGCTCGACGAGATTTTCAGGATGTCACAACACATCATGATTGCGTCTTGTTAAATTTCCAAGAAAAATAGTACTTTATGTGCTCAACACACTACTTTTGTGACTTTTCAAACTTTGAAGCTCGATAACTTAGGCAAATGAGGACCAAATTTGTTAAACAAAGTGTCAAATTAATCAGCTCGACAAGATTTTCCGGATGTCACAACACATCATGATTGCGTCTTGTTAAATTTCCAAGAAAAATAGTACTTTATGTGCTCAACACACTACTTTTGTGACTTTTCAAAATTTGAAGCTCGATAACGTAGGCAAATGAGGACCAAATTTGTTAAACAAAGTGTCAAATTAATCAGCTCGAAGAGATTTTCAGGATGTCACAACACATCATGATTGCGTCTTGTTAAATTTCCAAGAAAAATAGTACTTTATGTGCTCAACACACTACTTTTGTGACTTTTCAAACTTTGAAGCTCGATAACTTAGGCAAAAGAGGACCAAATTTGTTAAACAAAGTGTCAAATTAATCAGCTCGACGAGATTTTCAGGATGTCACAACACATCATGATTGCGTCTTGTTAAATTACCAAGAAAAATAGTACTTTATGAGCTCAACACACAACTTTTGTGACTTTTCAAACTTTGAAGCTCGATAACTACAGCAAATGAGGACCAAATTTGTTAAACAAAGTGTCAAATTAATCAGCTCCACGAGATTTTGAAGATATCACAACACATCATGATTGCGTCTTGTTAAATTTCCAAGAAAAATAGTACTTTATGTGCTCAACACACTACTTTTGTGACTTTTCAATATTTGAAGCTCGATAACTTCAGCAAATGAGGACCAAATTTGTTAAACAAAGTGTCAAATTAATCAGCTCAACGAGAGTTTGAAGAGATATCATAACACATCATGATTGCATCTTGTTGAATTTCCAAGAAAATTAGTACTTTATGTGCTCAAACACACTACTGTTGTGACTTTTCAAACTTTGAAGCTCGATAACTTCAGCAAATGAGGACCAAATTTCTTATACAAAGTGTCAAATTAATCAGCTCGATGAGATTTTGAAGATATCACAACACATCATGATTGCGTCTTATTAAATTTCCAAGAAAAATAGTACTTTATGTGCTCAACACACTACTTTTGTGACTTTTCAAACTTTGAAGCTCGATAACTTAGGCAAAAGAGGACCAAATTTGTTAAACAAAGTGTCAAATTAATCAGCTCGACGAGATTTTCAGGATGTCACAACACATCATGATTGCGTCTTGTTAAATTTCCAAGAAAATTAGTACTTTATGTGCTCAACACACTACTTTTGTGACTTTTCAAACTTTGAAGCTCGATAACTTAGGCAAATGAGGACCAAATTTGTTAAACAAAGTGTCAAATTAATCAGCTCGACGAGATTTTCAGGATGTCACAACACATCATGATTGCATCTTGTTGAATTTCCAAGAAAATTAGTACTATATGTGTTCAAACACACAACTTTTGTGACTTTTCAAATTTTGAAGCTCGATAACTTCAGCAAATGAGAAGCAAATTTGTTAAACAAAGTGTCAAATTAATCAGCTCGACGAGATTTTGAAGATATCACAACACATCATGATTGCGTCTTGTTAAATTTCCAAGAAAAATAGTACTTTATGTGCTCAACACACTACTTTTGTGACTTTTCAAATTTTGAAGCTCGATAACTTAGGCAAATGAGGACCATATTTGTTAAACAAAGTGTCAAATTAATCAGCTCGACGAGATTTTGAAGATATTCCAACACATCATGATTGCGTCTTGTTAAATTTCCAAGAAAAATAGTACTTTATGTGCTCAACACACTACTTTTGTGACTTTTCAAACTTTGAAGCTCGATAACTTCAGCAAATGAGGACCAAATTTGTTAAACAAAGTGTCAAATTAATCAGCTCCACGAGATTTTGAAGATATCACAACACATCATGATTGCGTCTTGTTAAATTTCCAAGAAAAATAGTACTTTATGTGCTCAACACACTACTTTTGTGACTTTTTAAAACTTGAAGCTCGATAACTTCGGCAAATGAGGACCAAATTTGTTAAACAAAGTGCCAAATTAATCAGCTCCACGAGATTTTGAAGATATCACAACAGATCATGACTGCATATTGTTGAATTTCCAAGAAAAAAAGTACTTTATGTGCTCAAACAAACAACTTTTTGACTTTTCAAACTTTGAAGCTCGATAACTTCGGCAAATGGGGACCAAATTTGTTAAAGAAAGTGTCAAATTAATCAGCTCGACGAGATTTTGAAGATGACACAACACATCATGATTGCGTTTTGTTAAATTTCCAAGAAAAATAGTGCTTTATGAGCTCAACACACAACTTTTTTGACTTTTCAAAACTTGAAGCTCCATAACTTCGGCAAATGTGGACCAAATTTGTTAAACAAAGTGTCAAATTAATCAGTTCCACGAGATTTTGAAGATATCACAACACATCATGACTGCATATTGTTGAATTTCCAAGAAAAAAAGTACTTTATGTGCTCAAACAAACAACTTTTTACTTTTCAAACTTTGAAGCTCGATAACTTCGGCAAATGGGGACCAAATTTGTTAAAGAAAGTGTCAAATTAAACAGCTCGACGAGATTTTGAAGATATCACAACACATCATGATTGCGTCTTGTTAAATTTCCAAGAAAAATAGCACTTTATGTGCTCAACACACAACTTTTTTGACTTTTCAAAACTTGAAGCTCGATAACTTCGGCAAATGGGGACCAAATTTGTTAAAGAAAGTGTCAAATTAATCAGCTCGACGAGATTTTGAGGATGTCACCTCACATCATGATTGCGTCTTGTTAAATTTCCAAGAAAAATAGAACTTTATGAGCTCAACACACAACTTTTTTGACTTTTCAAAACTTGAAGCTCCATAACTTCGTCAAATGGGGACCAAATTTGTTAAAAAAAGTGTCAAATTAATCAGCTCGACGAGATTTTGAAGATGTCACAACATATCATGATTGCGTCTTGTTAAATTTCCAAGAAAAATAGCACTTTATGTGCTCAACACACAACTTTTTTGACTTTTCAAAACTTGAAGCTCGATAACTTCGGCAAATGGGGACCAAATTTGTTAAACAAAGTGTCAAATTAATCAGTTCCACGAGATTTTGAAGATATCACAACACATCATGACTGCATATTGTTGAATTTCCAAGAAAAAAAGTACTTTATGAGCTCAACACACAACTTTTGTGACTTTTCAAAACTTGAAGCTCGATAACTTCGGCAAATGGGGACCAAATTTGTTAAACAAAGTGCCAAATTAATCAGCTCCACGAGATTTTGAAGATATCACAACACATCATGATTGCGTCTTGTTAAATTTCCAAGAAAAATAGTACTTTATGTGCTCAACACACTACTTTTGTGACTTTTCAATATTTGAAGCTCGATAACTTCAGCAAATGAGGACCAAATTTGTTAAACAAAGTGTCAAAGTAATCAGCTCCACGAGATTTTGAAGATATCACAACACATCATGATTGCGTCTTGTTAAATTTCCAAGAAAAATAGTACTTTATGTGCTCAACACACTACTTTTGTGACTTTTCAAAATTTGAAGCTCGCTAACTTAGGCAAATGAGTACCAAATTTCTTAAACAAAGTGTCAAATTAATCAGCTCGACGAGATTTTGAAGATGTCACAACACATCATGATTGCGTCTTGTTAAATTTCCAAGAAAAATAGTACTTTATGTGCTCAACACACTACTTTTGTGACTTTTCAAACTTTGAAGCTCGATAACTTAGGCAAATGAGAACCAAATTTGTTAAACAAAGTGTCAAATTAATCAGCTCCACGAGATTTTGAAGATACCACAACACATCATGATTGCGTCTTGTTAAATTTCCAAGAAAAATAGTACTTTATGTGCTCAACACACTACGTTTGTGACTTTTCAAACTTTGAAGCTCGATAACTTAGGCAAATGAGGACCAAATTTGTTAAACAAAGTGTCAAATTAATCAGCTCGACGAGATTTTCAGGATGTCACAACACATCATGATTGCGTCTTGTTAAATTTCTAAGAAAAATAGTACTTTATGTGCTCAACACACTACTTTTGTGACTTTTCAAACTTTGAAGCTCGATAACTTAGGCAAATGAGGACCAAATTTGTTAAACAAAGTGTCAAATTAATCAGCTCGACGAGATTTTCAGGATGTCACAACACATCATGATTGCGTCTTGTTAAATTTCCAAGAAAAATAGTACTTTATGAGCTCAGAACACTACTTTTGTGACTTTTCAAAATTTGAAGCTCGCTAACTTAGGCAAATGAGGATCAAATTTGTTAAACAAAGTGTCAAATTAATCAGCTCGACGAGATTTTCAGGATGTCACAACACATCATGATTGCGTCTTGTTAAATTTCTAAGAAAAATAGTACTTTATGTGCTCAACACACTACTTTTGTGACTTTTCAAACTTTGAAGCTCGATAACTTAGGCAAATGAGGACCAAATTTGTTAAACAAAGTGTCAAATTAATCAGCTCCACGAGATTTTGAAGATATCACAACACATCATGATTGCGTCTTGTTAAGTTTCCAAGAAAAATAGTACTTTATGTGCTCAACACACTACTTTTGTGACTTTTCAAACTTTGAAGCTCGATAACTTAGGCAAATGAGGACCAAATTTGTTAAACAAAGTGTCAAATTAATCAGCTCGACGAGATTTTCAGGATGTCACAACACATCATGATTGCGTCTTGTTAAATTTCTAAGAAAAATAGTACTTTATGTGCTCAACACACTACTTTTGTGACTTTTCAAACTTTGAAGCTCGATAACTTAGGCAAATGAGGACCAAATTTGTTAAACAAAGTGTCAAATTAATCAGCTCGACGAGATTTTCAGGATGTCACAACACATCATGATTGCGTCTTGTTAAATTTCCAAGAAAAATAGTACTTTATGTGCTCAACACACTACTTTTGTGACTTTTCAAACTTTGAAGCTCGATAACTTAGGCAAATGAGGACCAAATTTGTTAAACAAAGTGTCAAATTAATCAGCTCGACGAGATTTTCAGGATGTCACAACACATCATGATTGCGTCTTGTTAAATTTCCAAGAAAAATAGTACTTTATGTGCTCAACACACTACTTTTGTGACTTTTCAAAATTTGAAGCTCGCTAACTTAGGCAAATGAGTACCAAATTTCTTAAACAAAGTGTCAAATTAATCAGCTCGACGAGATTTTGAAGATGTCACAACTCATCATGATTGCATCTTGTTGAATTTCCAAGAAAAATAGTACTTTATGTGCTCAAACACACATATTTTGTGACTTTTCAATCTTTGAAACTCGATAACTTCGGCAAATGAGTACCAAATTTGTTAAACAAAGTGTCAAATTAATCAGCTCGACGAGATTTTCAGGATGTCACAACACATCATGATTGCGTCTTGTTAAATTTCCAAGAAAAATAGTACTTTATGCGCTCAACACACTACTTTTGTGACTTTTCAAACTTTGAAGCTCGATAACTTAGGCAAATGAGAACCAAATTTGTTAAACAAAGTGTCAAATTAATCAGCTCCACGAGATTTTGAAGATACCACAACACATCATGATTGCGTCTTGTTAAATTTCCAAGAAAAATAGTACTTTATGTGCTCAACACACTACGTTTGTGACTTTTCAAACTTTGAAGCTCGATAACTTAGGCAAATGAGGACCAAATTTGTTAAACAAAGTGTCAAATTAATCAGCTCGACGAGATTTTCAGGATGTCACAACACATCATGATTGCGTCTTGTTAAATTTCTAAGAAAAATAGTACTTTATGTGCTCAACACACTACTTTTGTGACTTTTCAAACTTTGAAGCTCGATAACTTAGGCAAATGAGGACCAAATTTGTTAAACAAAGTGTCAAATTAATCAGCTCCACGAGATTTTGAAGATATCACAACACATCATGATTGCGTCTTGTTAAATTTCCAAGAAAAATAGTACTTTATGTGCTCAACACACTACTTTTGTGACTTTTCAAACTTTGAAGCTCGATAACTTAGGCAAATGAGGACCAAATTTGTTAAACAAAGTGTCAAATTAATCAGCTCGACGAGATTTTCAGGATGTCACAACACATCATGATTGCGTCTTGTTAAATTTCTAAGAAAAATAGTACTTTATGTGCTCAACACACTACTTTTGTGACTTTTCAAACTTTGAAGCTCGATAACTTAGGCAAATGAGGACCAAATTTGTTAAACAAAGTGTCAAATTAATCAGCTCGACGAGATTTTCAGGATGTCACAACACATCATGATTGCGTCTTGTTAAATTTCCAAGAAAAATAGTACTTTATGTGCTCAACACACTAATTTTGTGACTTTTCAAACTTTGAACCTCGATAACTTAGGCAAATGAGGACCAAATTTGTTAAACAAAGTGTCAAAGTAATCAGCGCGACGAGATTTTCAGGATGTCACAACACATCATGATTGCGTCTTGTTAAATTTCCAAGAAAAATAGTACTTTATGTGCTCAACACACTACTTTTGTGACTTTTCAAACTTTGAAGCTCGATAACTTAGGCAAAAGAGGACCAAATTTGTTAAACAAAGTGTCAAATTAATCAGCTCGACGAGATTTTCAGGATGTCACAACACATCATGATTGCGTCTTGTTAAATTTCCAAGAAAAATAGTACTTTATGTGCTCAACACACTACTTTTGTGACTTTTCAAACTTTGAAGCTCGATAACTTAGGCAAATGAGGACCAAATTTGTTAAACAAAGTGTCAAATTAATCAGCTCGACGAGATTTTCAGGATGTCACAACACATCATGATTGCGTCTTGTTAAATTTCCAAGAAAAATAGTACTTTATGTGCTCAACACACTACTTTTGTGACTTTTCAAACTTTGAAGCTCGATAACTTAGGCAAATGAGGACCAAATTTGTTAAACAAAGTGTCAAATTAATCAGCTCGACGAGATTTTCAGGATGTCACAACACATCATGATTGCGTCTTGTTAAATTTCTAAGAAAAATAGTACTTTATGTGCTCAACACACTACTTTTGTGACTTTTCAAACTTTGAAGCTCGATAACTTAGGCAAATGAGGACCAAATTTGTTAAACAAAGTGTCAAATTAATCAGCTCGACGAGATTTTCAGGATGTCACAACACATCATGATTGCGTCTTGTTAAATTTCCAAGAAAAATAGTACTTTATGTGCTCAACACACTAATTTTGTGACTTTTCAAACTTTGAACCTCGATAACTTAGGCAAATGAGGACCAAATTTGTTAAACAAAGTGTCAAAGTAATCAGCTCGACGAGATTTTCAGGATGTCACAACACATCATGATTGCGTCTTGTTAAATTTCCAAGAAAAATAGTACTTTATGTGCTCAACACACTACTTTTGTGACTTTTCAAACTTTGAAGCTCGATAACTTAGGCAAAAGAGGACCAAATTTGTTAAACAAAGTGTCAAATTAATCAGCTCGACGAGATTTTCAGGATGTCACAACACATCATGATTGCGTCTTGTTAAATTTCCAAGAAAAATAGTACTTTATGTGCTCAACACACTACTTTTGTGACTTTTCAAACTTTGAAGCTCGATAACTTCGGCAAATGAGTACCAAATTTCTTAAACAAAGTGTCAAATTAATCAGCTCGACGAGATTTTGAAGATGTCACAACTCATCATGATTGCATCTTGTTGAATTTCCAAGAAAAATAGTACTTTATGTGCTCAAACACACATATTTTGTGACTTTTCAATCTTTGAAACTCGATAACTTCGGCAAATGAGTACCAAATTTGTTAAACAAAGTGTCAAATTAATCAGCTCGACGAGATTTTCAGGATGTCACAACACATCATGATTGCGTCTTGTTAAATTTCTAAGAAAAATAGTACTTTATGTGATCAACACACTACTTTTGTGACTTTTCAAACTTTGAAGCTCGATAACTTAGGCAAATGAGGACCAAATTTGTTAAACAAAGTGTCAAATTAATCAGCTCGACGAGATTTTCAGGATGTCACAACACATCATGATTGCGTCTTGTTAAATTTCCAAGAAAAATAGTACTTTATGTGCTCAACACACTAATTTTGTGACTTTTCAAACTTTGAACCTCGATAACTTAGGCAAATGAGGACCAAATTTGTTAAACAAAGTGTCAAAGTAATCAGCTCGACGAGATTTTCAGGACGTCACAACACATCATGATTGCGTCTTGTTAAATTTCCAAGAAAAATAGTACTTTATGTGCTCAACACACTACTTTTGTGACTTTTCAAACTTTGAAGCTCGATAACTTAGGCAAAAGAGGACCAAATTTGTTAAACAAAGTGTCAAATTAATCAGCTCGACGAGATTTTCAGGATGTCACAACACATCATGATTGCGTCTTGTTAAATTTCCAAGAAAAATAGTACTTTATGTGCTCAACACACTACTTTTGTGACTTTTCAAACTTTGAAGCTCGATAACTTAGGCAAATGAGGACCAAATTTGTTAAACAAAGTGTCAAATTAATCAGCTCGACAAGATTTTCCGGATGTCACAACACATCATGATTGCGTCTTGTTAAATTTCCAAGAAAAATAGTACTTTATGTGCTCAACACACTACTTTTGTGACTTTTCAAAATTTGAAGCTCGATAACGTAGGCAAATGAGGACCAA
The DNA here is from genome assembly GCF_040115645.1 of Euwallacea fornicatus. Taxonomy (NCBI): domain Eukaryota; kingdom Metazoa; phylum Arthropoda; class Insecta; order Coleoptera; family Curculionidae; genus Euwallacea; species Euwallacea fornicatus. The sequence continues at coordinate 190,390 of NW_027096039.1, forward strand.
ATTTGTTAAACAAAGTGTCAAATTAATCAGCTCGAAGAGATTTTCAGGATGTCACAACACATCATGATTGCGTCTTGTTAAATTTCCAAGAAAAATAGTACTTTATGTGCTCAACACACTACTTTTGTGACTTTTCAAACTTTGAAGCTCGATAACTTAGGCAAAAGAGGACCAAATTTGTTAAACAAAGTGTCAAATTAATCAGCTCGACGAGATTTTCAGGATGTCACAACACATCATGATTGCGTCTTGTTAAATTACCAAGAAAAATAGTACTTTATGAGCTCAACACACAACTTTTGTGACTTTTCAAACTTTGAAGCTCGATAACTACAGCAAATGAGGACCAAATTTGTTAAACAAAGTGTCAAATTAATCAGCTCCACGAGATTTTGAAGATATCACAACACATCATGATTGCGTCTTGTTAAATTTCCAAGAAAAATAGTACTTTATGTGCTCAACACACTACTTTTGTGACTTTTCAATATTTGAAGCTCGATAACTTCAGCAAATGAGGACCAAATTTGTTAAACAAAGTGTCAAATTAATCAGCTCAACGAGAGTTTGAAGAGATATCATAACACATCATGATTGCATCTTGTTGAATTTCCAAGAAAATTAGTACTTTATGTGCTCAAACACACTACTGTTGTGACTTTTCAAACTTTGAAGCTCGATAACTTCAGCAAATGAGGACCAAATTTCTTATACAAAGTGTCAAATTAATCAGCTCGATGAGATTTTGAAGATATCACAACACATCATGATTGCGTCTTATTAAATTTCCAAGAAAAATAGTACTTTATGTGCTCAACACACTACTTTTGTGACTTTTCAAACTTTGAAGCTCGATAACTTAGGCAAAAGAGGACCAAATTTGTTAAACAAAGTGTCAAATTAATCAGCTCGACGAGATTTTCAGGATGTCACAACACATCATGATTGCGTCTTGTTAAATTTCCAAGAAAATTAGTACTTTATGTGCTCAACACACTACTTTTGTGACTTTTCAAACTTTGAAGCTCGATAACTTAGGCAAATGAGGACCAAATTTGTTAAACAAAGTGTCAAATTAATCAGCTCGACGAGATTTTCAGGATGTCACAACACATCATGATTGCATCTTGTTGAATTTCCAAGAAAATTAGTACTATATGTGTTCAAACACACAACTTTTGTGACTTTTCAAATTTTGAAGCTCGATAACTTCAGCAAATGAGAAGCAAATTTGTTAAACAAAGTGTCAAATTAATCAGCTCGACGAGATTTTGAAGATATCACAACACATCATGATTGCGTCTTGTTAAATTTCCAAGAAAAATAGTACTTTATGTGCTCAACACACTACTTTTGTGACTTTTCAAATTTTGAAGCTCGATAACTTAGGCAAATGAGGACCATATTTGTTAAACAAAGTGTCAAATTAATCAGCTCGACGAGATTTTGAAGATATTCCAACACATCATGATTGCGTCTTGTTAAATTTCCAAGAAAAATAGTACTTTATGTGCTCAACACACTACTTTTGTGACTTTTCAAACTTTGAAGCTCGATAACTTCAGCAAATGAGGACCAAATTTGTTAAACAAAGTGTCAAATTAATCAGCTCCACGAGATTTTGAAGATATCACAACACATCATGATTGCGTCTTGTTAAATTTCCAAGAAAAATAGTACTTTATGTGCTCAACACACTACTTTTGTGACTTTTTAAAACTTGAAGCTCGATAACTTCGGCAAATGAGGACCAAATTTGTTAAACAAAGTGCCAAATTAATCAGCTCCACGAGATTTTCAGGATGTCACAACACATCATTATTGCGTCTTGTTAAATTTCCAAGAAAAATAGTACTTTATGTGCTCAACACACTACTTTTGTGACTTTTTAAAACTTGAAGCTCGATAACTTCGGCAAATGAGGACCAAATTTGTTAAACAAAGTGCCAAATTAATCAGCTCCACGAGATTTTCAGGATGTCACAACACATCATTATTGCGTCTTGTTAAATTTCCAAGAAAAATAGTACTTTATGTGCTCAACACACTACTTTTGTGACTTTTTAAAACTTGAAGCTCGATAACTTCGGCAAATGAGGACCAAATTTGATAAACAAAGTGCCAAATTAATCAGCTCCACGAGATTTTGAAGATATCACAACACATCATGATTGCGTCTTGTTAAATTTCCAAGAAAAATAGTACTTTATGTGCTCAACACACTACTTTTGTGACTTTTCAATATTTGAAGCTCGATAACTTCAGCAAATGAGGACCAAATTTGTTAAACAAAGTGTCAAAGTAATCAGCTCCACGAGATTTTGAAGATATCACAACACATCATGATTGCGTCTTGTTAAATTTCCAAGAAAAATAGTACTTTACGTGCTCAACACACTACTTTTGTGACTTTTCAAAATTTAAAGCTCGCTAACTTAGGCAAATGAGCACCAAATTTCTTAAACAAAGTGTCAAATTAATCAGCTCGACGAGATTTTGAAGATGTCACAACTCATCATGATTGCATCTTGTTGAATTTCCAAGAAAAATAGTACTTTATGTGCTCAAACACACATATTTTGTGACTTTTCAATCTTTGAAACTCGATAACTTCGGCAAATGAGTACCAAATTTGTTAAACAAAGTGTCAAATTAATCAGCTCGACGAGATTTTCAGGATGTCACAACACATCATGATTGCGTCTTGTTAAATTTCCAAGAAAAATAGTACTTTATGTGCTCAACACACTACTTTTGTGACTTTTCAAACTTTGAAGCTCGATAACTTAGGCAAATGAGAACCAAATTTGTTAAACAAAGTGTCAAATTAATCAGCTCCACGAGATTTTGAAGATACCACAACACATCATGATTGCGTCTTGTTAAATTTCCAAGAAAAATAGTACTTTATGTGCTCAACACACTACGTTTGTGACTTTTCAAACTTTGAAGCTCGATAACTTAGGCAAATGAGGACCAAATTTGTTAAACAAAGTGTCAAATTAATCAGCTCGACGAGATTTTCAGGATGTCACAACACATCATGATTGCGTCTTGTTAAATTTCTAAGAAAAATAGTACTTTATGTGCTCAACACACTACTTTTGTGACTTTTCAAACTTTGAAGCTCGATAACTTAGGCAAATGAGGACCAAATTTGTTAAACAAAGTGTCAAATTAATCAGCTCGACGAGATTTTCAGGATGTCACAACACATCATGATTGCGTCTTGTTAAATTTCCAAGAAAAATAGTACTTTATGAGCTCAGAACACTACTTTTGTGACTTTTCAAAATTTGAAGCTCGCTAACTTAGGCAAATGAGGATCAAATTTGTTAAACAAAGTGTCAAATTAATCAGCTCGACGAGATTTTCAGGATGTCACAACACATCATGATTGCGTCTTGTTAAATTTCTAAGAAAAATAGTACTTTATGTGCTCAACACACTACTTTTGTGACTTTTCAAACTTTGAAGCTCGATAACTTAGGCAAATGAGGACCAAATTTGTTAAACAAAGTGTCAAATTAATCAGCTCCACGAGATTTTGAAGATATCACAACACATCATGATTGCGTCTTGTTAAATTTCCAAGAAAAATAGTACTTTATGTGCTCAACACACTACTTTTGTGACTTTTCAAACTTTGAAGCTCGATAACTTAGGCAAATGAGGACCAAATTTGTTAAACAAAGTGTCAAATTAATCAGCTCGACGAGATTTTCAGGATGTCACAACACATCATGATTGCGTCTTGTTAAATTTCTAAGAAAAATAGTACTTTATGTGCTCAACACACTACTTTTGTGACTTTTCAAACTTTGAAGCTCGATAACTTAGGCAAATGAGGACCAAATTTGTTAAACAAAGTGTCAAATTAATCAGCTCGACGAGATTTTCAGGATGTCACAACACATCATGATTGCGTCTTGTTAAATTTCCAAGAAAAATAGTACTTTATGTGCTCAACACACTACTTTTGTGACTTTTCAAACTTTGAAGCTCGATAACTTAGGCAAATGAGGACCAAATTTGTTAAACAAAGTGTCAAATTAATCAGCTCGACGAGATTTTCAGGATGTCACAACACATCATGATTGCGTCTTGTTAAATTTCTAAGAAAAATAGTACTTTATGTGCTCAACACACTACTTTTGTGACTTTTCAAACTTTGAAGCTCGATAACTTAGGCAAATGAGGACCAAATTTGTTAAACAAAGTGTCAAATTAATCAGCTCGACGAGATTTTCAGGATGTCACAACACATCATGATTGCGTCTTGTTAAATTTCCAAGAAAAATAGTACTTTATGTGCTCAACACACTACTTTTGTGACTTTTCAAAATTTGAAGCTCGCTAACTTAGGCAAATGAGTACCAAATTTCTTAAACAAAGTATCAAATTAATCAGCTCGACGAGATTTTGAAGATGTCACAACTCATCATGATTGCATCTTGTTGAATTTCCAAGAAAAATAGTACTTTATGTGCTCAAACACACATATTTTGTGACTTTTCAATCTTTGAAACTCGATAACTTCGGCAAATGAGTACCAAATTTGTTAAACAAAGTGTCAAATTAATCAGCTCGACGAGATTTTCAGGATGTCACAACACATCATGATTGCGTCTTGTTAAATTTCCAAGAAAAATAGTACTTTATGCGCTCAACACACTACTTTTGTGACTTTTCAAACTTTGAAGCTCGATAACTTAGGCAAATGAGAACCAAATTTGTTAAACAAAGTGTCAAATTAATCAGCTCCACGAGATTTTGAAGATACCACAACACATCATGATTGCGTCTTGTTAAATTTCCAAGAAAAATAGTACTTTATGTGCTCAACACACTACGTTTGTGACTTTTCAAACTTTGAAGCTCGATAACTTAGGCAAATGAGGACCAAATTTGTTAAACAAAGTGTCAAATTAATCAGCTCGACGAGATTTTCAGGATGTCACAACACATCATGATTGCGTCTTGTTAAATTTCTAAGAAAAATAGTACTTTATGTGCTCAACACACTACTTTTGTGACTTTTCAAACTTTGAAGCTCGATAACTTAGGCAAATGAGGACCAAATTTGTTAAACAAAGTGTCAAATTAATCAGCTCCACGAGATTTTGAAGATATCACAACACATCATGATTGCGTCTTGTTAAATTTCCAAGAAAAATAGTACTTTATGTGCTCAACACACTACTTTTGTGACTTTTCAAACTTTGAAGCTCGATAACTTAGGCAAATGAGGACCAAATTTGTTAAACAAAGTGTCAAATTAATCAGCTCCACGAGATTTTGAAGATATCACAACACATCATGATTGCGTCTTGTTAAATTTCCAATAAAAATAGTACTTTATGTGCTCAACACACTACTTTTGTGACTTTTCAAACTTTGAAGCTCGATAACTTAGGCAAATGAGGACCAAATTTGTTAAACAAAGTGTCAAATTAATCAGCTCGACGAGATTTTCAGGATGTCACAACACATCATGATTGCGTCTTGTTAAATTTCTAAGAAAAATAGTACTTTATGTGCTCAACACACTACTTTTGTGACTTTTCAAACTTTGAAGCTCGATAACTTAGGCAAATGAGGACCAAATTTGTTAAACAAAGTGTCAAATTAATCAGCTCGACGAGATTTTCAGGATGTCACAACACATCATGATTGCGTCTTGTTAAATTTCCAAGAAAAATAGTACTTTATGTGCTCAACACACTACTTTTGTGACTTTTCAAAATTTGAAGCTCGCTAACTTAGGCAAATGAGTACCAAATTTCTTAAACAAAGTATCAAATTAATCAGCTCGACGAGATTTTGAAGATGTCACAACTCATCATGATTGCATCTTGTTGAATTTCCAAGAAAAATAGTACTTTATGTGCTCAAACACACATATTTTGTGACTTTTCAATCTTTGAAACTCGATAACTTCGGCAAATGAGTACCAAATTTGTTAAACAAAGTGTCAAATTAATCAGCTCGACGAGATTTTCAGGATGTCACAACACATCATGATTGCGTCTTGTTAAATTTCCAAGAAAAATAGTACTTTATGCGCTCAACACACTACTTTTGTGACTTTTCAAACTTTGAAGCTCGATAACTTAGGCAAATGAGAACCAAATTTGTTAAACAAAGTGTCAAATTAATCAGCTCCACGAGATTTTGAAGATACCACAACACATCATGATTGCGTCTTGTTAAATTTCCAAGAAAAATAGTACTTTATGTGCTCAACACACTACGTTTGTGACTTTTCAAACTTTGAAGCTCGATAACTTAGGCAAATGAGGACCAAATTTGTTAAACAAAGTGTCAAATTAATCAGCTCGACGAGATTTTCAGGATGTCACAACACATCATGATTGCGTCTTGTTAAATTTCTAAGAAAAATAGTACTTTATGTGCTCAACACACTACTTTTGTGACTTTTCAAACTTTGAAGCTCGATAACTTAGGCAAATGAGGACCAAATTTGTTAAACAAAGTGTCAAATTAATCAGCTCCACGAGATTTTGAAGATATCACAACACATCATGATTGCGTCTTGTTAAATTTCCAAGAAAAATAGTACTTTATGTGCTCAACACACTACTTTTGTGACTTTTCAAACTTTGAAGCTCGATAACTTAGGCAAATGAGGACCAAATTTGTTAAACAAAGTGTCAAATTAATCAGCTCCACGAGATTTTGAAGATATCACAACACATCATGATTGCGTCTTGTTAAATTTCCAATAAAAATAGTACTTTATGTGCTCAACACACTACTTTTGTGACTTTTCAAACTTTGAAGCTCGATAACTTAGGCAAATGAGGACCAAATTTGTTAAACAAAGTGTCAAATTAATCAGCTCGACGAGATTTTCAGGATGTCACAACACATCATGATTGCGTCTTGTTAAATTTCTAAGAAAAATAGTACTTTATGTGCTCAACACACTACTTTTGTGACTTTTCAAACTTTGAAGCTCGATAACTTAGGCAAATGAGGACCAAATTTGTTAAACAAAGTGTCAAATTAATCAGCTCGACGAGATTTTCAGGATGTCACAACACATCATGATTGCGTCTTGTTAAATTTCCAAGAAAAATAGTACTTTATGTGCTCAACACACTAATTTTGTGACTTTTCAAACTTTGAACCTCGATAACTTAGGCAAATGAGGACCAAATTTGTTAAACAAAGTGTCAAAGTAATCAGCTCGACGAGATTTTCAGGATGTCACAACACATCATGATTGCGTCTTGTTAAATTTCCAAGAAAAATAGTACTTTATGTGCTCAACACACTACTTTTGTGACTTTTCAAACTTTGAAGCTCGATAACTTAGGCAAAAGAGGACCAAATTTGTTAAACAAAGTGTCAAATTAATCAGCTCGACGAGATTTTCAGGATGTCACAACACATCATGATTGCGTCTTGTTAAATTTCCAAGAAAAATAGTACTTTATGTGCTCAACACACTACTTTTGTGACCTTTCAAACTTTGAAGCTCGATAACTTAGGCAAATGAGGACCAAATTTGTTAAACAAAGTGTCAAATTAATCAGCTCGACAAGATTTTCCGGATGTCACAACACATCATGATTGCGTCTTGTTAAATTTCCAAGAAAAATAGTACTTTATGTGCTCAACACACAACTTTTGTGACTTTTCAAACTTTGAAGCTCGATAACTTAGGCAAATGAGGACCAAATTTGTTAAACAAAGTGTCAAATTAATCAGCTCGACGAGATTTTGAAGATATCACAACACATCATGATTGCGTCTTGTTAAATTTCCAAGAAAAATAGTACTTTATGTGCTCAAACACACATATTTTGTGACTTTTCAATCTTTGAACCTCGATAACTTCGGCAAATGAGTACCAAATTTCTTAAACAAAGTGTCAAATTAATCAGCTCGACGAGATTTTCAGGATGTCACAACACATCATGATTGCGTCTTGTTAAATTTCCAAGAAAAATAGTACTTTATGTGCTCAACACACTACTTTTGTGACTTTTCAAACTTTGAACCTCGATAACTTCGGCAAATGAGTACCAAATTTCTTAAACAAAGTGTCAAATTAATCAGCTCGACGAGATTTTGAAGATGTCACAACTCATCATGATTGCATCTTGTTGAATTTCCAAGAAAAATAGTACTTTATGTGCTCAAACACACATATTTTGTGACTTTTCAATCTTTGAAACTCGATAACTTCGGCAAATGAGTACCAAATTTGTTAAACAAAGTGTCAAATTAATCAGCTCGACGAGATTTTCAGGATGTCACAACACATCATGATTGCGTCTTGTTAAATTTCTAAGAAAAATAGTACTTTATGTGATCAACACACTACTTTTGTGACTTTTCAAACGTTGAAGCTCGATAACTTAGGCAAATGAGGACCAAATTTGTTAAACAAAGTGTCAAATTAATCAGCTCGACGAGATTTTCAGGATGTCACAACACATCATGATTGCGTCTTGTTAAATTTCCAAGAAAAATAGTACTTTATGTGCTCAACACACTAATTTTGTGACTTTTCAAACTTTGAACCTCGATAACTTAGGCAAATGAGGACCAAATTTGTTAAACAAAGTGTCAAAGTAATCAGCTCGACGAGATTTTCAGGATGTCACAACACATCATGATTGCGTCTTGTTAAATTTCCAAGAAAAATAGTACTTTATGTGCTCAACACACTACTTTTGTGACTTTTCAAACTTTGAAGCTCGATAACTTAGGCAAAAGAGGACCAAATTTGTTAAACAAAGTGTCAAATTAATCAGCTCGACGAGATTTTCAGGATGTCACAACACATCATGATTGCGTCTTGTTAAATTTCCAAGAAAAATAGTACTTTATGTGCTCAACACACTACTTTTGTGACTTTTCAAACTTTGAAGCTCGATAACTTAGGCAAATGAGGACCAAATTTGTTAAACAAAGTGTCAAATTAATCAGCTCGACAAGATTTTCCGGATGTCACAACACATCATGATTGCGTCTTATTAAATTTCCAAGAAAAATAGTACTTTATGTGCTCAACACACTACTTTTGTGACTTTTCAAACTTTGAAGCTCGATAACGTAGGCAAATGAGGACCAAATTTGTTAAACAAAGTGTCAAATTAATCAGCTCGACGAGATTTTCAGGATGTCACAACACATCATGATTGCGTCTTGTTAAATTTCCAAGAAAAATAGTACTTTATGTGCTCAACACACTACTTTTGTGACTTTTCAAACTTTGAAGCTCGATAACTTAGGCAAAAGAGGACCAAATTTGTTAAACAAAGTGTCAAATTAATCAGCTCGACGAGATTTTCAGGATGTCACAACACATCATGATTGCGTCTTGTTAAATTACCAAGAAAAATAGTACTTTATGAGCTCAACACACAACTTTTGTGACTTTTCAAACTTTGAAGCTCGATAACTTCAGCAAATGAGGACCAAATTTGTTAAACAAAGTGTCAAATTAATCAGCTCCACGAGATTTTGAAGATATCACAACACATCATGATTGCGTCTTGTTAAATTTCCAAGAAAAATAGTACTTTATGTGCTCAACACACTACTTTTGTGACTTTTCAATATTTGAAGCTCGATAACTTCAGCAAATGAGGACCAAATTTGTTAAACAAAGTGTCAAATTAATCAGCTCAACGAGAGTTTGAAGAGATATCATAACACATCATGATTGCATCTTGTTGAATTTCCAAGAAAATTAGTACTTTATGTGCTCAAACACACTACTGTTGTGACTTTTCAAACTTTGAAGCTCGATAACTTCAGCAAATGAGGACCAAATTTCTTATACAAAGTGTCAAATTAATCAGCTCGATGAGATTTTGAAGATATCACAACACATCATGATTGCGTCTTATTAAATTTCCAAGAAAAATAGTACTTTATGTGCTCAACACACTACTTTTGTGACTTTTCAAACTTTGAAGCTCGATAACTTAGGCAAAAGAGGACCAAATTTGTTAAACAAAGTGTCAAATTAATCAGCTCGACGAGATTTTCAGGATGTCACAACACATCATGATTGCGTCTTGTTAAATTTCCAAGAAAATTAGTACTTTATGTGCTCAACACACTACTTTTGTGACTTTTCAAACTTTGAAGCTCGATAACTTAGGCAAATGAGGACCAAATTTGTTAAACAAAGTGTCAAATTAATCAGCTCGACGAGATTTTCAGGATGTCACAACACATCATGATTGCATCTTGTTGAATTTCCAAGAAAATTAGTACTATATGTGTTCAAACACACAACTTTTGTGACTTTTCAAATTTTGAAGCTCGATAACTTCAGCAAATGAGAAGCAAATTTGTTAAACAAAGTGTCAAATTAATCAGCTCGACGAGATTTTGAAGATATCACAACACATCATGATTGCGTCTTGTTAAATTTCCAAGAAAAATAGTACTTTATGTGCTCAACACACTACTTTTGTGACTTTTCAAATTTTGAAGCTCGATAACTTAGGCAAATGAGGACCATATTTGTTAAACAAAGTGTCAAATTAATCAGCTCGACGAGATTTTGAAGATATTCCAACACATCATGATTGCGTCTTGTTAAATTTCCAAGAAAAATAGTACTTTATGTGCTCAACACACTACTTTTGTGACTTTTCAAACTTTGAAGCTCGATAACTTCAGCAAATGAGGACCAAATTTGTTAAACAAAGTGTCAAATTAATCAGCTCCACGAGATTTTGAAGATATCACAACACATCATGATTGCGTCTTGTTAAATTTCCAAGAAAAATAGTACTTTATGTGCTCAACACACTACTTTTGTGACTTTTCAATATTTGAAGCTCGATAACTTCAGCAAATGAGGACCAAATTTGTTAAACAAAGTGTCAAATTAATCAGCTCAACGAGAGTTTGAAGAGATATCATAACACATCATGATTGCATCTTGTTGAATTTCCAAGAAAATTAGTACTTTATGTGCTCAAACACACTACTGTTGTGACTTTTCAAACTTTGAAGCTCGATAACTTCAGCAAATGAGGACCAAATTTCTTATACAAAGTGTCAAATTAATCAGCTCGATGAGATTTTGAAGATATCACAACACATCATGATTGCGTCTTATTAAATTTCCAAGAAAAATAGTACTTTATGTGCTCAACACACTACTTTTGTGACTTTTCAAATTTTGAAGCTCGATAACTTAGGCAAAAGAGGACCAAATTTGTTAAACAAAGTGTCAAATTAATCAGCTCGACGAGATTTTCAGGATGTAACAACACATCATGATTGCGTCTTGTTAAATTTCCAAGAAAAATAGTACTTTATGTGCTCAACACACTACTTTTGTGACTTTTCAAACTTTGAAGCTCGATAACTTAGGCAAATGAGGACCAAATTTGTTAAACAAAGTGTCAAATTAATCAGCTCGACGAGATTTTCCGGATGTCACAACACATCATGATTGCGTCTTGTTAAATTTCCAAGAAAAATAGTACTTTATGTGCTCAACACACTACTTTTGTGACTTTTCAAATTTTGAAGCTCGATAACTTCAGCAAATGAGGACCAAATTTGTTAAACAAAGTGTCAAATTAATCAGCTCCACGAGATTTTGAAGATATCACAACACATCATGATTGCGTCTTGTTAAATTTCCAAGAAAAATAGTACTTTATGTGCTCAACACACTACTTTTGTGACTTTTCAATATTTGAAGCTCGATAACTTCAGCAAATGAGGACCAAATTTGATAAACAAAGTGTCAAAGTAATCAGCTCCACGAGATTTTGAAGATATCACAACACATCATGATTGCGTCTTGTTAAATTTCCAAGAAAAATAGTACTTTATGTGCTCAACACACTACTTTTGTGACTTTTCAAACTTTGAAGCTCGATAACTTCAGCAAATGAGGACCAAATTTGTTAAACAAAGTGTCAAATTAATCAGCTCCACGAGATTTTGAAGATATCACAACACATCATGATTGCGTCTTGTTAAATTTCCAAGAAAAATAGTACTTTATGTGCTCAACACACTACTTTTGTGACTTTTCAATATTTGAAGCTCGATAACTTCAGCAAATGAGGACCAAATTTGATAAACAAAGTGTCAAAGTAATCAGCTCCACGAGATTTTGAAGATATCACAACACATCATGATTGCGTCTTGTTAAATTTCCAAGAAAAATAGTACTTTATGTGCTCAACACACTACTTTTGTGACTTTTCAAACTTTGAAGCTCGATAACTTCAGCAAATGAGGACCAAATTTGTTAAACAAAGTGTCAAATTAATCAGCTCCACGAGATTTTGAAGATATCACAACACATCATGATTGCGTCTTGTTAAATTTCCAAGAAAAATAGTACTTTATGTGCTCAACACACTACTTTTGTGACTTTTCAATATTTGAAGCTCGATAACTTAGGCAAAAGAGGACCAAAGTTGTTAAACAAATGTCAAATTAATCAGCTCGACGAGATTTTCAGGATGTCACAACACATCATGATTGCGTCTTGTTAAATTTCCAAGAAAAATAGTACTTTATGTGCTCAACACACTACTTTTGTGACTTTTCAAACTTTGAAGCTCGATAACTTAGGCAAATGAGGACCAAATTTGTTAAACAAAGTGTCAAATTAATCAGCTCGACGAGATTTTCAGGATGTCACAACACATCATGATTGCGTCTTGTTAAATTTTCAAGAAAAATAGTACTTTATGTGCTCAACACACTACTTTTGTGACTTTTTAAAACTTGAAGCTCGATAACTTCGGCAAATGAGGACCAAATTTGTTAAACAAAGTGCCAAATTAATCAGCTCCACGAGATTTTGAAGATATCACAACACATCATGATTGCATCTTGTTGAATTTCCAAGAAAATTAGTACTATATGTGTTCAAACACACAACTTTTGTTACTTTTCAATATTTGAAGCTCGATAACTTCAGCAAATGAGGACCAAATTTGTTAAACAAAGTGTCAAAGTAATCAGCTCCACGAGATTTTGAAGATATCACAACACATCATGATTGCGTCTTGTTAAATTTCCAAGAAAAATAGTACTTTATGTGCTCAACACACTACTTTTGTGACTTTTCAAACTTTGAAGCTCGATAACTTAGGCAAAAGAGGACCAAAGTTGTTAAACAAAGTGTCAAATTAATCAGCTCGACGAGATTTTCAGGATGTCACAACACATCATGATTGCATCTTGTTAAATTTCCAAGAAAAATAGTACTTTATGTGCTCAACACACTACTTTTGTGACTTTTCAAACTTTGAAGCTCGATAACTTAGGCAAATGAGGACCAAATTTGTTAAACAAAGTGTCAAATTAATCAGCTCGACGAGATTTTCCGGATGTCACAACACATCATGATTGCGTCTTGTTAAATTTCCAAGAAAAATAGTACTTTATGTGCTCAACACACTACTTTTGTGACTTTTCAAACTTTGAAGCTCGATAACTTAGGCAAATGAGGACCAAATTTGTTAAACAAAGTGTCAAATTAATCAGCTCGACGAGATTTTCAGGATGTCACAACACATCATGATTGCGTCTTGTTAAATTTTCAAGAAAAATAGTACTTTATGTGCTCAACACACTACTTTTGTGACTTTTTAAAACTTGAAGCTCGATAACTTCGGCAAATGAGGACCAAATTTGTTAAACAAAGTGCCAAATTAATCAGCTCCACGAGATTTTGAAGATATCACAACACATCATGATTGCATCTTGTTGAATTTCCAAGAAAATTAGTACTATATGTGTTCAAACACACAACTTTTGTGACTTTTCAAATTTTGAAGCTCGATAACTTCAGCAAATGAGGACCAAATTTGTTAAACAAAGTGTCAAATTAATCAGCTCCACGAGATTTTGAAGATATCACAACACATCATGATTGCGTCTTGTTAAATTTCCAAGAAAAATAGTACTTTATGTGCTCAACACACTACTTTTGTGACTTTTCAATATTTGAAGCTCGATAACTTTAGCAAATGAGGACCAAATTTGTTAAACAAAGTGTCAAAGTAATCAGCTCCACGAGATTTTGAAGATATCACAACACATCATGATTGCGTCTTGTTAAATTTCCAAGAAAAATAGTACTTTATGTGCTCAACACACTACTTTTGTGACTTTTCAAACTTTGAAGCTCGATAACTTAGGCAAAAGAGGACCAAAGTTGTTAAACAAAGTGTCAAATTAATCAGCTCGACGAGATTTTCCGGATGTCACAACACATCATGATTGCGTCTTGTTAAATTTCCAAGAAAAATAGTACTTTATGTGCTCAACACACTACTTTTGTGACTTTTCAAACTTTGAAGCTCGATAACTTAGGCAAATGAGGACCAAATTTGTTAAACAAAGTGTCAAATTAATCAGCTCGACGAGATTTTCAGGATGTCACAACACATCATGATTGCGTCTTGTTAAATTTTCAAGAAAAATAGTACTTTATGTGCTCAACACACTACTTTTGTGACTTTTTAAAACTTGAAGCTCGATAACTTCGGCAAATGAGGACCAAATTTGTTAAACAAAGTGCCAAATTAATCAGCTCCACGAGATTTTGAAGATATCACAACACATCATGATTGCATCTTGTTGAATTTCCAAGAAAATTAGTACTATATGTGTTCAAACACACAACTTTTGTGACTTTTCAAATTTTGAAGCTCGATAACTTCAGCAAATGAGGACCAAATTTGTTAAACAAAGTGTCAAATTAATCAGCTCCACGAGATTTTGAAGATATCACAACACATCATGATTGCGTCTTGTTAAATTTCCAAGAAAAATAGTACTTTATGTGCTCAACACACTACTTTTGTGACTTTTCAATATTTGAAGTTCGATAACTTTAGCAAATGAGGACCAAATTTGTTAAACAAAGTGTCAAAGTAATCAGCTCCACGAGATTTTGAAGATATCACAACACATCATGATTGCGTCTTGTTAAATTTCCAAGAAAAATAGTACTTTATGAGCTCAGAACACTACTTTTGTGACTTTTCAAAATTTGAAGCTCGCTAACTTAGGCAAATGAGGATCAAATTTGTTAAACAAAGTGTCAAATTAATCAGCTCGACGAGATTTTCAGGATGTCACAACACATCATGATTGCGTCTTGTTAAATTTCCAAGAAAAATAGTACTTTATGTGCTCAACACACTACTTTTGTGACTTTTCAAACTTTGAAGCTCGATAACTTAGGCAAATGAGGACCAAATTTGTTAAACAAAGAGTCAAATTAATCAGCTCGACGAGATTTTCCGGATGTCACAACACATCATGATTGCGTCTTGTTGACTTTCCAAGAAAAATAACACTATATGTGCTCAAACACACAACTTTTGTGAATTTTCAAATTTTGAAGCTCGATAACTTCGGCAAATGTGGACCAAATTTGTTAAAGAAAGTGTCAAATTAAACACCTCAAGGAGATTTTGAAGATGTCACAACACATCATGATTGCATCTTGTTGAATTTCCAAGAAAAATAGTACTTTATGTGCTCAAACACACATCTTCGGTGACTTTTCAAATTTTGAAGCTCGATAAATTCGGCAAATGTGGACCAAATTTGTTAAAGAAAGTGTCAAATTAAACACCTCAACGAGATTTTGAAGATGTCACAACACATCATGATTGCATCTTGTTGAATTTCCAAGAAAAATA
Organism: Euwallacea fornicatus; assembly: GCF_040115645.1. NCBI lineage: Eukaryota > Metazoa > Arthropoda > Insecta > Coleoptera > Curculionidae > Euwallacea > Euwallacea fornicatus. The sequence goes on from NW_027096039.1 coordinate 206,082, forward strand.
GTACTTTATGTGCTCAAACACACAACTTGAGTGACTTTTCAAATATTGAAGCTCGATAACTTCGGCAAATGTGGACCAAATTCTTTAAAGAAAGTGTCAAATTAAACACCTCAACCAGATTTTGAAGATGTCACAACACATCATGATTGCATCTTGTTGAATTTCCAAGAAAAATAGTACTTTATGTGCTCAAACACACAACTTTTGTGCTATTCAAACATTGAAGCTCGATAACTTCGGCAAATGTGGACCAAATTTGTTAAACAAAGTGTCAAATTAATTAGCTCGACAAGATTTTGAAGATGTCACAACACATCATGATTGCATCTTGTTGAATTTCCAAGAAAAATAGTACTTTATGTGCTCAAACACACAACTTGGGTGACTTTTCAAATTTTGAAGCTCGATAACTTAGGCAAATGAGGATCAAATTTGTTAAACAAAGTGTCAAATTAATCAGCTCGACAAGATTTTCAGGATGTCACAACACATCATGATTGCGTCTTGTTAAATTTCCAAGAAAAATAGTACTTTATGTTCTCAACACACTACTTTTGTGACTTTTCAAACTTTGAAGCTCGATAACTTAGGCAAATGAGGACCAAATTTGTTAAACAAAGTGTCAAATTAATCAGCTCGACGAGATTTTCAGGATGTCACAACACATCATGATTGCGTCTTGTTAAATTTCCAAGAAAAATAGTACTTTATGAGCTCAGAACACTACTTTTGTGACTTTTCAAAATTTGAAGCTCGCTAACGTAGGCAAATGAGGATCAAATTTGTTAAACAAAGTGTCAAATTAATCAGCTCGACGAGATTTTCAGGATGTCACAACACATCATGATTGCGTCTTGTTAAATTTCCAAGAAAAATAGTACTTTATGTGCTCAACACACTACTTTTGTGACTTTTCAAACTTTGAAGCTCGATAACTTAGGCAAATGAGGACCAAGTTTGTTAAACAAAGTGTCAAATTAATCAGCTCGACGAGATTTTCAGGATGTCACAACACATCATGATTGCGTCTTGTTAAATTTCCAAGAAAAATAGTACTTTATGTGCTCAACACACTACTTTTGTGACTTTTCAATATTTGAAGCTCGATAACTTCAGCAAGTGAGGACCAAATTTGTTAAACAAAGTGTCAAAGTACTCAGCTCCACGAGATTTTGAAGATATCACAACACATCATGATTGCGTCTTGTTAAATTTCCAAGAAAAATAGTACTTTATGTGCTCAACACACTACTTTTGTGACTTTTCAAAATTTGAAGCTCGCTAACTTAGGCAAATGAGGACCAAATTTGTTAAACAAAGTGTCAAATTAATCAGCTCGACGAGATTTTCCGGATGTCACAACACATCATGATTGCGTCTTATTAAATTTCCAAGAAAAATAGTACTTTATGTGCTCAACACACTACTTCTGTGACTTTTCAAACTTTGAAGCTCGATAACTTAGGCAAATGAGGACCAAATTTGTTAAACAAAGTGCCAAATTAATCAGCTCCACGAGATTTTGAAGATATCACAACACATCATGATTGCATCTTGTTGAATTTCCAAGAAAATTAGTACTATATGTGTTCAAACACATAACTTTTGTGACTTTTCAAATTTTGAAGCTCGATAACTTCAGCAAATGAGGACCAAATTTGTTAAACAAAGTGTCAAATTAATCAGCTCCACGAGACTTTGAAGATATCACAACACATCATGATTGCGTCTTGTTAAATTTCCAAGAAAAATAGTACTTTATGTGCTCAACACACTACTTTTGTGACTTTTCAAACTTTGAAGCTCGATAACTTAGGCAAATGAGGACCAAATTTGTTAAACAAAGTGTCAAATTAATCAGCTCGACGAGATTTTCAGGATGTCACAACACATCATGATTGCATATTGTTAAATTTCCAAAAAAAATAGTACTTTATGAGCTCAGAACACTACTTTTGTGACTTTTCAAAATTTGAAGCTCGCTAACTTAGGCAAATGAGGATCAAATTTGTTAAACAAAGTGTCAAATTAATCAGCTCGACGAGATTTTCAGGATGTCACAACATATCATGATTGCGTCTTGTTAAATTTCCAAGAAAAATAGTACTTTATGTGCTCAACACACTACTTTTGTGACTTTTTAAAACTTGAAGCTCGATAACTTCGGCAAATGAGGACCAAATTTGTTAAACAAAGTGCCAAATTAATCAGCTCCACGAGATTTTGAAGATATCACAACACATCATGATTGCATCTTGTTGACTTTCCAAGAAAAATAACACTATATGTGCTCAAACACACAACTTTTGTGAATTTTCAAATTTTGAAGCTCGATAACTTCGGCAAATGTGGACCAAATTTGTTAAAGAAAGTGTCAAATTAAACACCTCAAGGAGATTTTGAAGATGTCACAACACATCATGATTGCATCTTGTAGAATTTCCAAGAAAAATAGTACTTTATGTGCTCAAACACACATCTTCGGTGACTTTTCAAATTTTGAAGCTCGATAACTTCGGCAAATGTGGACCAAATTTGTTAAAGAAAGTGTCAAATTAAACACCTCAACGAGATTTTGAAGATGTCACAACACATCATGATTGCATCTTGTTGAATTTCCAAGAAAAATAGTACTTTATGTGCTCAAACACACAACTTGAGTGACTTTTCAAATATTGAAGCTCGATAACTTCGGCAAATGTGGACCAAATTCTTTAAAGAAAGTGTCAAATTAAACACCTCAACGAGATTTTGAAGATGTCACAACACATCATGATTGCATCTTGTTGAATTTCCAAGAAAAATAGTACTTTATGTGCTCAAACACACAACTTTTGTGCTATTCAAACATTGAAGCTCGATAACTTCTGCAAATATGGACCAAATTTGTTAAACAAAGTGTCAAATTAATTAGCTCGACAAGATTTTGAAGATGTCACAACACATCATGATTGCATCTTGTTGAATTTCCAAGAAAAATAGTACTTTATGTGCTCAACACACTACTTTTGTGACTTTTCAAACTTTGAAGCTCGATAACTTAGGCAAATGAGGACCAAATTTGTTAAACAAAGAGTCAAATTAATCAGCTCGACGAGATTTTCCGGATGTCACAACACATCATGATTGCGTCTTGTTGACTTTCCAAGAAAAATAACACTATATGTGCTCAAACACACAACTTTTGTGAATTTTCAAATTTTGAAGCTCGATAACTTCGGCAAATGTGGACCAAATTTGTTAAAGAAAGTGTCAAATTAAACACCTCAAGGAGATTTTGAAGATGTCACAACACATCATGATTGCATCTTGTTGAATTTCCAAGAAAAATAGTACTTTATGTGCTCAAACACACATCTTCGGTGACTTTTCAAATTTTGAAGCTCGATAAATTCGGCAAATGTGGACCAAATTTGTTAAAGAAAGTGTCAAATTAAACACCTCAACGAGATTTTGAAGATGTCACAACACATCATGATTGCATCTTGTTGAATTTCCAAGAAAAATAGTACTTTATGTGCTCAAACACACAACTTGAGTGACTTTTCAAATATTGAAGCTCGATAACTTCGGCAAATGTGGACCAAATTCTTTAAAGAAAGTGTCAAATTAAACACCTCAACCAGATTTTGAAGATGTCACAACACATCATGATTGCATCTTGTTGAATTTCCAAGAAAAATAGTACTTTATGTGCTCAAACACACAACTTTTGTGCTATTCAAACATTGAAGCTCGATAACTTCGGCAAATGTGGACCAAATTTGTTAAACAAAGTGTCAAATTAATTAGCTCGACAAGATTTTGAAGATGTCACAACACATCATGATTGCATCTTGTTGAATTTCCAAGAAAAATAGTACTTTATGTGCTCAAACACACAACTTGGGTGACTTTTCAAACTTTGAAGCTCGATAACTTAGGCAAATGAGGATCAAATTTGTTAAACAAAGTGTCAAATTAATCAGCTCGACAAGATTTTCAGGATGTCACAACACATCATGATTGCGTCTTGTTAAATTTCCAAGAAAAATAGTACTTTATGTTCTCAACACACTACTTTTGTGACTTTTCAAACTTTGAAGCTCGATAACTTAGGCAAATGAGGACCAAATTTGTTAAACAAAGTGTCAAATTAATCAGCTCGACGAGATTTTCAGGATGTCACAACACATCATGATTGCGTCTTGTTAAATTTCCAAGAAAAATAGTACTTTATGAGCTCAGAACACTACTTTTGTGACTTTTCAAAATTTGAAGCTCGCTAACTTAGGCAAATGAGGATCAAATTTGTTAAACAAAGTGTCAAATTAATCAGCTCGACGAGATTTTCAGGATGTCACAACACATCATGATTGCGTCTTGTTAAATTTCCAAGAAAAATAGTACTTTATGTGCTCAACACACTACTTTTGTGACTTTTCAAACTTTGAAGCTCGATAACTTAGGCAAATGAGGACCAAGTTTGTTAAACAAAGTGTCAAATTAATCAGCTCGACGAGATTTTCAGGATGTCACAACACATCATGATTGCGTCTTGTTAAATTTCCAAGAAAAATAGTACTTTATGTGCTCAACACACTACTTTTGTGACTTTTCAATATTTGAAGCTCGATAACTTCAGCAAGTGAGGACCAAATTTGTTAAACAAAGTGTCAAAGTACTCAGCTCCACGAGATTTTGAAGATATCACAACACATCATGATTGCGTCTTGTTAAATTTCCAAGAAAAATAGTACTTTATGTGCTCAACACACTACTTTTGTGACTTTTCAAAATTTGAAGCTCGCTAACTTAGGCAAATGAGGACCAAATTTGTTAAACAAAGTGTCAAATTAATCAGCTCGACGAGATTTTCCGGATGTCACAACACATCATGATTGCGTCTTATTAAATTTCCAAGAAAAATAGTACTTTATGTGCTCAACACACTACTTCTGTGACTTTTCAAACTTTGAAGCTCGATAACTTAGGCAAATGAGGACCAAATTTGTTAAACAAAGTGCCAAATTAATCAGCTCCACGAGATTTTGAAGATATCACAACACATCATGATTGCATCTTGTTGAATTTCCAAGAAAATTAGTACTATATGTGTTCAAACACATAACTTTTGTGACTTTTCAAATTTTGAAGCTCGATAACTTCAGCAAATGAGGACCAAATTTGTTAAACAAAGTGTCAAATTAATCAGCTCCACGAGACTTTGAAGATATCACAACACATCATGATTGCGTCTTGTTAAATTTCCAAGAAAAATAGTACTTTATGTGCTCAACACACTACTTTTGTGACTTTTCAAACTTTGAAGCTCGATAACTTAGGCAAATGAGGACCAAATTTGTTAAACAAAGTGTCAAATTAATCAGCTCGACGAGATTTTCAGGATGTCACAACACATCATGATTGCATCTTGTTGAATTTCCAAGAAAAATAGTACTTTATGTGCTCAAACACACAACTTTTGTGCTATTCAAACATTGAAGCTCGATAACTTCTGCAAATATGGACCAAATTTGTTAAACAAAGTGTCAAATTAATTAGCTCGACAAGATTTTGAAGATGTCACAACACATCATGATTGCATCTTGTTGAATTTCCAAGAAAAATAGTACTTTATGTGCTCAAACACACATCTTCGGTGACTTTTCAAATTTTGAAGCTCGATAACTTCGGCAAATGTGGACCAAATTTGTTAAACAAAGTGTCAAATTAAACACCTCAACGAGATTTTGAAGATGTCACAACACATCATGATTGCATCTTGTTGAATTTCCAAGAAAAATAGTACTTTATGTGCTCAAACACACAACTTGAGTGACTTTTCAAATATTGAAGCTCGATAACTTCGGCAAATGTGGACCAAATTCTTTAAAGAAAGTGTCAAATTAAACACCTCAACGAGATTTTGAAGATGTCACAACACATCATGATTGCATCTTGTTGAATTTCCAAGAAAAATAGTACTTTATGTGCTCAAACACACAACTTTTGTGCTATTCAAACATTGAAGCTCGATAACTTAGGCAAATGAGGATCAAATTTGTTAAACAAAGTGTCAAATTAATCAGCTCGACGAGATTTTCCGGATGTCACAACACATCATGATTGCGTCTTGTTAAATTTCCAAGAAAAATAGTACTTTATGTGCTCAACAAACTACTTTTGTGACTTTTCAAAATTTGAAGCTCGATAACTTAGGCAAATGAGGACCAAATTTGTTAAACAAAGTGTCAAATTAATCAGCTCGACGAGATTTTCCGGATGTCACAACACATCATGATTGCGTCTTATTAAATTTCCAAGAAAAATAGTACTTTATGTGCTCAACACACTACTTTTGTGACTTTTCAAACTTTGAAGCTCGATAACTTAGGCAAAAGAGGACCAAATTTGTTAAACAAAGTGTCAAATTAATCAGCTCGACGAGATTTTCAGGATGTCACAACAAATCATGATTGCGTCTTGTTAAATTTCCAAGAAAAATAGTACTTTATGTGCTCAACACACTACTTTTGGGACTTTTCAAACTTTGAAGCTCGATAACTTAGGCAAATGAGGACCAAATTTGTTAAACAAAGTGTCAAATTAATCAGCTCGACGAGATTTTCCGGATGTCACAACACATCATGATTGCGTCTTGTTAAATTTCCAAGAAAAATAGTACTTTATGTGCTCAACACACTACTTCTGTGACTTTTCAAACTTTGAAGCTCGATAACTTAGGCAAATGAGGACCAAATTTGTTAAACAAAGTGCCAAATTAATCAGCTCCACGAGATTTTGAAGATATCACAACACATCATGATTGCATCTTGTTGAATTTCCAAGAAAATTAGTACTATATGTGTTCAAACACACAACTTTTGTGACTTTTCAAATTTTGAAGCTCGATAACTTCAGCAAATGAGGACCAAATTTATTAAACAAAGTGTCAAATTAATCAGCTCCACGAGATTTTGAAGATATCACAACACATCATGATTGCGTCTTGTTGAATTTCCAAGAAAATTAGTACTATATGTGTTCAAACACACAACTTTTGTGACTTTTCAAATTTTGAAGCTCGATAACTTCAGCAAATGAGGACCAAATTTGTTAAACAAAGTGTCAAATTAATCAGCTCCACGAGACTTTGAAGATATCACAACACATCATGATTGCGTCTTGTTAAATTTCCAAGAAAAATAGTACTTTATGTGCTCAACACACTACTTTTGTGACTTTTCAAACTTTGAAGCTCGATAACTTAGGCAAATGAGGACCAAATTTGTTAAACAAAGTGTCAAATTAATCAGCTCGACGAGATTTTCAGGATGTCACAACACATCATGATTGCATCTTGTTAAATTTCCAAAAAAAATAGTACTTTATGAGCTCAGAACACTACTTTTGTGACTTTTCAAAATTTGAAGCTCGCTAACTTAGGCAAATGAGGATCAAATTTGTTAAACAAAGTGTCAAATTAATCAGCTCGACGAGATTTTCAGGATGTCACAACATATCATGATTGCGTCTTGTTAAATTTCCAAGAAAAATAGTACTTTATGTGCTCAACACACTACTTTTGTGACTTTTTAAAACTTGAAGCTCGATAACTTCGGCAAATGAGGACCAAATTTGTTAAACAAAGTGCCAAATTAATCAGCTCCACGAGATTTTGAAGATATCACAACACATCATGATTGCATCTTGTTGACTTTCCAAGAAAAATAACACTATATGTGCTCAAACACACAACTTTTGTGAATTTTCAAATTTTGAAGCTCGATAACTTCGGCAAATGTGGACCAAATTTGTTAAAGAAAGTGTCAAATTAAACACCTCAAGGAGATTTTGAAGATGTCACAACACATCATGATTGCATCTTGTTGAATTTCCAAGAAAAATAGTACTTTATGTGCTCAAACACACAACTTGAGTGACTTTTCAAATATTGAAGCTCGATAACTTCGGCAAATGTGGACCAAATTCTTTAAAGAAAGTGTCAAATTAAACACCTCAACGAGATTTTGAAGATGTCACAACACATCATGATTGCATCTTGTTGAATTTCCAAGAAAAATAGTACTTTATGTGCTCAAACACACAACTTTTGTGCTATTCAAACATTGAAGCTCGATAACTTAGGCAAATGAGGATCAAATTTGTTAAACAAAGTGTCAAATTAATCAGCTCGACGAGATTTTCAGGATGTCACAACACATCATGATTGCGTCTTGTTAAATTTCCAAGAAAAATAGTACTTTATGTGCTCAACACACTACTTTTGTGACTTTTCAATATTTGAAGCTCGATAACTTAGGCAAAAGAGGACCAAAGTTGTTAAACAAATGTCAAATTAATCAGCTCGACGAGATTTTCAGGATGTCACAACACATCATGATTGCGTCTTGTTAAATTTCCAAGAAAAATAGTACTTTATGTGCTCAACACACTACTTTTGTGACTTTTCAAACTTTGAAGCTCGATAACTTAGGCAAATGAGGACCAAATTTGTTAAACAAAGTGTCAAATTAATCAGCTCGACGAGATTTTCCGGATGTCACAACACATCATGATTGCGTCTTGTTAAATTTCCAAGAAAAATAGTACTTTATGTGCTCAACACACTACTTTTGTGACTTTTCAAACTTTGAAGCTCGATAACTTAGGCAAATGAGGACCAAATTTGTTAAACAAAGTGTCAAATTAATCAGCTCGACGAGATTTTCAGGATGTCACAACACATCATGATTGCGTCTTGTTAAATTTTCAAGAAAAATAGTACTTTATGTGCTCAACACACTACTTTTGTGACTTTTTAAAACTTGAAGCTCGATAACTTCGGCAAATGAGGACCAAATTTGTTAAACAAAGTGCCAAATTAATCAGCTCCACGAGATTTTGAAGATATCACAACACATCATGATTGCATCTTGTTGAATTTCCAAGAAAATTAGTACTATATGTGTTCAAACACACAACTTTTGTGACTTTTCAAATTTTGAAGCTCGATAACTTCAGCAAATGAGGACCAAATTTGTTAAACAAAGTGTCAAATTAATCAGCTCCACGAGATTTTGAAGATATCACAACACATCATGATTGCGTCTTGTTAAATTTCCAAGAAAAATAGTACTTTATGTGCTCAACAAACTACTTTTGTGACTTTTCAATATTTGAAGCTCGATAACTTTAGCAAATGAGGACCAAATTTGTTAAACAAAGTGTCAAAGTAATCAGCTCCACGAGATTTTGAAGATATCACAACACATCATGATTGCGTCTTGTTAAATTTCCAAGAAAAATAGTACTTTATGTGCTCAACACACTACTTTTGTGACTTTTCAAACTTTGAAGCTCGATAACTTAGGCAAAAGAGGACCAAAGTTGTTAAACAAAGTGTCAAATTAATCAGCTCGACGAGATTTTCCGGATGTCACAACACATCATGATTGCGTCTTGTTAAATTTCCAAGAAAAATAGTACTTTATGTGCTCAACACACTACTTTTGTGACTTTTCAAACTTTGAAGCTCGATAACTTAGGCAAATGAGGACCAAATTTGTTAAACAAAGTGTCAAATTAATCAGCTCGACGAGATTTTCAGGATGTCACAACACATCATGATTGCGTCTTGTTAAATTTTCAAGAAAAATAGTACTTTATGTGCTCAACACACTACTTTTGTGACTTTTTAAAACTTGAAGCTCGATAACTTCGGCAAATGAGGACCAAATTTGTTAAACAAAGTGCCAAATTAATCAGCTCCACGAGATTTTGAAGATATCACAACACATCATGATTGCATCTTGTTGAATTTCCAAGAAAATTAGTACTATATGTGTTCAAACACACAACTTTTGTGACTTTTCAAATTTTGAAGCTCGATAACTTCAGCAAATGAGGACCAAATTTGTTAAACAAAGTGTCAAATTAATCAGCTCCACGAGATTTTGAAGATATCACAACACATCATGATTGCGTCTTGTTAAATTTCCAAGAAAAATAGTACTTTATGTGCTCAACACACTACTTTTGTGACTTTTCAATATTTGAAGTTCGATAACTTTAGCAAATGAGGACCAAATTTGTTAAACAAAGTGTCAAAGTAATCAGCTCCACGAGATTTTGAAGATATCACAACACATCATGATTGCGTCTTGTTAAATTTCCAAGAAAAATAGTACTTTATGAGCTCAGAACACTACTTTTGTGACTTTTCAAAATTTGAAGCTCGCTAACTTAGGCAAATGAGGATCAAATTTGTTAAACAAAGTGTCAAATTAATCAGCTCGACGAGATTTTCAGGATGTCACAACACATCATGATTGCGTCTTGTTAAATTTCCAAGAAAAATAGTACTTTATGTGCTCAACACACTACTTTTGTGACTTTTCAAACTTTGAAGCTCGATAACTTAGGCAAATGAGGACCAAATTTGTTAAACAAAGAGTCAAATTAATCAGCTCGACGAGATTTTCCGGATGTCACAACACATCATGATTGCGTCTTGTTGACTTTCCAAGAAAAATAACACTATATGTGCTCAAACACACAACTTTTGTGAATTTTCAAATTTTGAAGCTCGATAACTTCGGCAAATGTGGACCAAATTTGTTAAAGAAAGTGTCAAATTAAACACCTCAAGGAGATTTTGAAGATGTCACAACACATCATGATTGCATCTTGTTGAATTTCCAAGAAAAATAGTACTTTATGTGCTCAAACACACATCTTCGGTGACTTTTCAAATTTTGAAGCTCGATAAATTCGGCAAATGTGGACCAAATTTGTTAAAGAAAGTGTCAAATTAAACACCTCAACGAGATTTTGAAGATGTCACAACACATCATGATTGCATCTTGTTGAATTTCCAAGAAAAATAGTACTTTATGTGCTCAAACACACAACTTGAGTGACTTTTCAAATATTGAAGCTCGATAACTTCGGCAAATGTGGACCAAATTCTTTAAAGAAAGTGTCAAATTAAACACCTCGACAAGATTTTGAAGATGTCACAACACATCATGATTGCATCTTGTTGAATTTCCAAGAAAAATAGTACTTTATGTGCTCAAACACACAACTTGGGTGACTTTTCAAACTTTGAAGCTCGATAACTTAGGCAAATGAGGATCAAATTTGTTAAACAAAGTGTCAAATTAATCAGCTCGACAAGATTTTCAGGATGTCACAACACATCATGATTGCGTCTTGTTAAATTTCCAAGAAAAATAGTACTTTATGTTCTCAACACACTACTTTTGTGACTTTTCAAACTTTGAAGCTCGATAACTTAGGCAAATGAGGACCAAATTTGTTAAACAAAGTGTCAAATTAATCAGCTCGACGAGATTTTCAGGATGTCACAACACATCATGATTGCGTCTTGTTAAATTTCCAAGAAAAATAGTACTTTATGAGCTCAGAACACTACTTTTGTGACTTTTCAAAATTTGAAGCTCGCTAACTTAGGCAAATGAGGATCAAATTTGTTAAACAAAGTGTCAAATTAATCAGCTCGACGAGATTTTCAGGATGTCACAACACATCATGATTGCGTCTTGTTAAATTTCCAAGAAAAATAGTACTTTATGTGCTCAACACACTACTTTTGTGACTTTTCAAACTTTGAAGCTCGATAACTTAGGCAAATGAGGACCAAGTTTGTTAAACAAAGTGTCAAATTAATCAGCTCGACGAGATTTTCAGGATGTCACAACACATCATGATTGCGTCTTGTTAAATTTCCAAGAAAAATAGTACTTTATGTGCTCAACACACTACTTTTGTGACTTTTCAATATTTGAAGCTCGATAACTTCAGCAAGTGAGGACCAAATTTGTTAAACAAAGTGTCAAAGTACTCAGCTCCACGAGATTTTGAAGATATCACAACACATCATGATTGCGTCTTGTTAAATTTCCAAGAAAAATAGTACTTTATGTGCTCAACACACTACTTTTGTGACTTTTCAAAATTTGAAGCTAGCTAACTTAGGCAAATGAGGACCAAATTTGTTAAACAAAGTGTCAAATTAATCAGCTCGACGAGATTTTCCGGATGTCACAACACATCATGATTGCGTCTTATTAAATTTCCAAGAAAAATAGTACTTTATGTGCTCAACACACTACTTCTGTGACTTTTCAAACTTTGAAGCTCGATAACTTAGGCAAATGAGGACCAAATTTGTTAAACAAAGTGCCAAATTAATCAGCTCCACGAGATTTTGAAGATATCACAACACATCATGATTGCATCTTGTTGAATTTCCAAGAAAATTAGTACTATATGTGTTCAAACACATAACTTTTGTGACTTTTCAAATTTTGAAGCTCGATAACTTCAGCAAATGAGGACCAAATTTGTTAAACAAAGTGTCAAATTAATCAGCTCCACGAGACTTTGAAGATATCACAACACATCATGATTGCGTCTTGTTAAATTTCCAATTAAAATAGTACTTTATGTGCTCAACACACTACTTTTGTGACTTTTCAAACTTTGAAGCTCGATAACTTAGGCAAATGAGGACCAAATTTGTTAAACAAAGTGTCAAATTAATCAGCTCGACGAGATTTTCAGGATGTCACAACACATCATGATTGCATATTGTTAAATTTCCAAAAAAAATAGTACTTTATGAGCTCAGAACACTACTTTTGTGACTTTTCAAAATTTGAAGCTCGCTAACTTAGGCAAATGAGGATCAAATTTGTTAAACAAAGTGTCAAATTAATCAGCTCGACGAGATTTTCAGGATGTCACAACATATCATGATTGCGTCTTGTTAAATTTCCAAGAAAAATAGTACTTTATGTGCTCAACACACTACTTTTGTGACTTTTTAAAACTTGAAGCTCGATAACTTCGGCAAATGAGGACCAAATTTGTTAAACAAAGTGCCAAATTAATCAGCTCCACGAGATTTTGAAGATATCACAACACATCATGATTGCATCTTGTTGACTTTCCAAGAAAAATAACACTATATGTGCTCAAACACACAACTTTTGTGAATTTTCAAATTTTGAAGCTCGATAACTTCGGCAAATGTGGACCAAATTTGTTAAAGAAAGTGTCAAATTAAACACCTCAAGGAGATTTTGAAGATGTCACAACACATCATGATTGCATCTTGTAGAATTTCCAAGAAAAATAGTACTTTATGTGCTCAAACACACATCTTCGGTGACTTTTCAAATTTTGAAGCTCGATAAATTCGGCAAATGTGGACCAAATTTGTTAAAGAAAGTGTCAAATTAAACACCTCAACGAGATTTTGAAGATGTCACAACACATCATGATTGCATCTTGTTGAATTTCCAAGAAAAATAGTACTTTATGTGCTCAAACACACAACTTGAGTGACTTTTCAAATATTGAAGCTCGATAACTTCGGCAAATGTGGACCAAATTCTTTAAAGAAAGTGTCAAATTAAACACCTCAACCAGATTTTGAAGATGTCACAACACATCATGATTGCATCTTGTTGAATTTCCAAGAAAAATAGTACTTTATGTGCTCAAACACACAACTTTTGTGCTATTCAAACATTGAAGCTCGATAACTTCGGCAAATGTGGACCAAATTTGTTAAACAAAGTGTCAAATTAATTAGCTCGACAAGATTTTGAAGATGTCACAACACATCATGATTGCATCTTGTTGAATTTCCAAGAAAAATAGTACTTTATGTGCTCAAACACACAACTTGGGTGACTTTTCAAACTTTGAAGCTCGATAACTTAGGCAAATGAGGATCAAATTTGTTAAACAAAGTGTCAAATTAATCAGCTCGACAAGATTTTCAGGATGTCACAACACATCATGATTGCGTCTTGTTAAATTTCCAAGAAAAATAGTACTTTATGTTCTCAACACACTACTTTTGTGACTTTTCAAACTTTGAAGCTCGATAACTTAGGCAAATGAGGACCAAATTTGTTAAACAAAGTGTCAAATTAATCAGCTCGACGAGATTTTCAGGATGTCACAACACATCATGATTGCGTCTTGTTAAATTTCCAAGAAAAATAGTACTTTATGAGCTCAGAACACTACTTTTGTGACTTTTCAAAATTTGAAGCTCGCTAACTTAGGCAAATGAGGATCAAATTTGTTAAACAAAGTGTCAAATTAATCAGCTCGACGAGATTTTCAGGATGTCACAACACATCATGATTGCGTCTTGTTAAATTTCCAAGAAAAATAGTACTTTATGTGCTCAACACACTACTTTTGTGACTTTTCAAACTTTGAAGCTCGATAACTTAGGCAAATGAGGACCAAGTTTGTTAAACAAAGTGTCAAATTAATCAGCTCGACGAGATTTTCAGGATGTCACAACACATCATGATTGCATATTGTTAAATTTCCAAAAAAAATAGTACTTTATGAGCTCAGAACACTACTTTTGTGACTTTTCAAAATTTGAAGCTCGCTAACTTAGGCAAATGAGGATCAAATTTGTTAAACAAAGTGTCAAATTAATCAGCTCGACGAGATTTTCAGGATGTCACAACATATCATGATTGCGTCTTGTTAAATTTCCAAGAAAAATAGTACTTTATGTGCTCAACACACTACTTTTGTGACTTTTTAAAACTTGAAGCTCGATAACTTCGGCAAATGAGGACCAAATTTGTTAAACAAAGTGCCAAATTAATCAGCTCCACGAGATTTTGAAGATATCACAACACATCATGATTGCATCTTGTTGACTTTCCAAGAAAAATAACACTATATGTGCTCAAACACACAACTTTTGTGAATTTTCAAATTTTGAAGCTCGATAACTTCGGCAAATGTGGACCAAATTTGTTAAAGAAAGTGTCAAATTAAACACCTCAAGGAGATTTTGAAGATGTCACAACACATCATGATTGCATCTTGTAGAATTTCCAAGAAAAATAGTACTTTATGTGCTCAAACACACATCTTCGGTGACTTTTCAAATTTTGAAGCTCGATAACTTCGGCAAATGTGGACCAAATTTGTTAAAGAAAGTGTCAAATTAAACACCTCAACGAGATTTTGAAGATGTCACAACACATCATGATTGCATCTTGTTGAATTTCCAAGAAAAATAGTACTTTATGTGCTCAAACACACAACTTGAGTGACTTTTCAAATATTGAAGCTCGATAACTTCGGCAAATGTGGACCAAATTCTTTAAAGAAAGTGTCAAATTAAACACCTCAACGAGATTTTGAAGATGTCACAACACATCATGATTGCATCTTGTTGAATTTCCAAGAAAAATAGTACTTTATGTGCTCAAACACACAACTTTTGTGCTATTCAAACATTGAAGCTCGATAACTTCTGCAAATATGGACCAAATTTGTTAAACAAAGTGTCAAATTAATTAGCTCGACAAGATTTTGAAGATGTCACAACACATCATGATTGCATCTTGTTGAATTTCCAAGAAAAATAGTACTTTATGTGCTCAACACACTACTTTTGTGACTTTTCAAACTTTGAAGCTCGATAACTTAGGCAAATGAGGACCAAATTTGTTAAACAAAGAGTCAAATTAATCAGCTCGACGAGATTTTCCGGATGTCACAACACATCATGATTGCGTCTTGTTGACTTTCCAAGAAAAATAACACTATATGTGCTCAAACACACAACTTTTGTGAATTTTCAAATTTTGAAGCTCGATAACTTCGGCAAATGTGGACCAAATTTGTTAAAGAAAGTGTCAAATTAAACACCTCAAGGAGATTTTGAAGATGTCACAACACATCATGATTGCATCTTGTTGAATTTCCAAGAAAAATAGTACTTTATGTGCTCAAACACACATCTTCGGTGACTTTTCAAATTTTGAAGCTCGATAAATTCGGCAAATGTGGACCAAATTTGTTAAAGAAAGTGTCAAATTAAACACCTCAACGAGATTTTGAAGATGTCACAACACATCATGATTGCATCTTGTTGAATTTCCAAGAAAAATAGTACTTTATGTGCTCAAACACACAACTTGAGTGACTTTTCAAATATTGAAGCTCGATAACTTCGGCAAATGTGGACCAAATTCTTTAAAGAAAGTGTCAAATTAAACACCTCAACCAGATTTTGAAGATGTCACAACACATCATGATTGCATCTTGTTGAATTTCCAAGAAAAATAGTACTTTATGTGCTCAAACACACAACTTTTGTGCTATTCAAACATTGAAGCTCGATAACTTCGGCAAATGTGGACCAAATTTGTTAAACAAAGTGTCAAATTAATTAGCTCGACAAGATTTTGAAGATGTCACAACACATCATGATTGCATCTTGTTGAATTTCCAAGAAAAATAGTACTTTATGTGCTCAAACACACAACTTGGGTGACTTTTCAAACTTTGAAGCTCGATAACTTAGGCAAATGAGGATCAAATTTGTTAAACAAAGTGTCAAATTAATCAGCTCGACAAGATTTTCAGGATGTCACAACACATCATGATTGCGTCTTGTTAAATTTCCAAGAAAAATAGTACTTTATGTTCTCAACACACTACTTTTGTGACTTTTCAAACTTTGAAGCTCGATAACTTAGGCAAATGAGGACCAAATTTGTTAAACAAAGTGTCAAATTAATCAGCTCGACGAGATTTTCAGGATGTCACAACACATCATGATTGCGTCTTGTTAAATTTCCAAGAAAAATAGTACTTTATGAGCTCAGAACACTACTTTTGTGACTTTTCAAAATTTGAAGCTCGCTAACTTAGGCAAATGAGGATCAAATTTGTTAAACAAAGTGTCAAATTAATCAGCTCGACGAGATTTTCAGGATGTCACAACACATCATGATTGCGTCTTGTTAAATTTCCAAGAAAAATAGTACTTTATGTGCTCAACACACTACTTTTGTGACTTTTCAAACTTTGAAGCTCGATAACTTAGGCAAATGAGGACCAAGTTTGTTAAACAAAGTGTCAAATTAATCAGCTCGACGAGATTTTCAGGATGTCACAACACATCATGATTGCGTCTTGTTAAATTTCCAAGAAAAATAGTACTTTATGTGCTCAACACACTACTTTTGTGACTTTTCAATATTTGAAGCTCGATAACTTCAGCAAGTGAGGACCAAATTTGTTAAACAAAGTGTCAAAGTACTCAGCTCCACGAGATTTTGAAGATATCACAACACATCATGATTGCGTCTTGTTAAATTTCCAAGAAAAATAGTACTTTATGTGCTCAACACACTACTTTTGTGACTTTTCAAACTTTGAAGCTCGATAACTTAGGCAAATGAGGACCAAATTTGTTAAACAAAGTGTCAAATTAATCAGCTCCACGAGATTTTGAAGATATCACAACACATCATGATTGCGTCTTGTTAAATTTCCAAGAAAAATAGTACTTTATGTGCTCAACAAACTACTTTTGTGACTTTTCAATATTTGAAGCTCGATAACTTTAGCAAATGAGGACCAAATTTGTTAAACAAAGTGTCAAAGTAATCAGCTCCACGAGATTTTGAAGATATCACAACACATCATGATTGCGTCTTGTTAAATTTCCAAGAAAAATAGTACTTTATGTGCTCAACACACTACTTTTGTGACTTTTCAAACTTTGAAGCTCGATAACTTAGGCAAAAGAGGACCAAAGTTGTTAAACAAAGTGTCAAATTAATCAGCTCGACGAGATTTTCCGGATGTCACAACACATCATGATTGCGTCTTGTTAAATTTCCAAGAAAAATAGTACTTTATGTGCTCAACACACTACTTTTGTGACTTTTCAAACTTTGAAGCTCGATAACTTAGGCAAATGAGGACCAAATTTGTTAAACAAAGTGTCAAATTAATCAGCTCGACGAGATTTTCAGGATGTCACAACACATCATGATTGCGTCTTGTTAAATTTTCAAGAAAAATAGTACTTTATGTGCTCAACACACTACTTTTGTGACTTTTTAAAACTTGAAGCTCGATAACTTCGGCAAATGAGGACCAAATTTGTTAAACAAAGTGCCAAATTAATCAGCTCCACGAGATTTTGAAGATATCACAACACATCATGATTGCATCTTGTTGAATTTCCAAGAAAATTAGTACTATATGTGTTCAAACACACAACTTTTGTGACTTTTCAAATTTTGAAGCTCGATAACTTCAGCAAATGAGGACCAAATTTGTTAAACAAAGTGTCAAATTAATCAGCTCCACGAGATTTTGAAGATATCACAACACATCATGATTGCGTCTTGTTAAATTTCCAAGAAAAATAGTACTTTATGTGCTCAACACACTACTTTTGTGACTTTTCAATATTTGAAGTTCGATAACTTTAGCAAATGAGGACCAAATTTGTTAAACAAAGTGTCAAAGTAATCAGCTCCACGAGATTTTGAAGATATCACAACACATCATGATTGCGTCTTGTTAAATTTCCAAGAAAAATAGTACTTTATGAGCTCAGAACACTACTTTTGTGACTTTTCAAAATTTGAAGCTCGCTAACTTAGGCAAATGAGGATCAAATTTGTTAAACAAAGTGTCAAATTAATCAGCTCGACGAGATTTTCAGGATGTCACAACACATCATGATTGCGTCTTGTTAAATTTCCAAGAAAAATAGTACTTTATGTGCTCAACACACTACTTTTGTGACTTTTCAAACTTTGAAGCTCGATAACTTAGGCAAATGAGGACCAAATTTGTTAAACAAAGAGTCAAATTAATCAGCTCGACGAGATTTTCCGGATGTCACAACACATCATGATTGCGTCTTGTTGACTTTCCAAGAAAAATAACACTATATGTGCTCAAACACACAACTTTTGTGAATTTTCAAATTTTGAAGCTCGATAACTTCGGCAAATGTGGACCAAATTTGTTAAAGAAAGTGTCAAATTAAACACCTCAAGGAGATTTTGAAGATGTCACAACACATCATGATTGCATCTTGTTGAATTTCCAAGAAAAATAGTACTTTATGTGCTCAAACACACATCTTCGGTGACTTTTCAAATTTTGAAGCTCGATAAATTCGGCAAATGTGGACCAAATTTGTTAAAGAAAGTGTCAAATTAAACACCTCAACGAGATTTTGAAGATGTCACAACACATCATGATTGCATCTTGTTGAATTTCCAAGAAAAATAGTACTTTATGTGCTCAAACACACAACTTGAGTGACTTTTCAAATATTGAAGCTCGATAACTTCGGCAAATGTGGACCAAATTCTTTAAAGAAAGTGTCAAATTAAACACCTCGACAAGATTTTGAAGATGTCTTAACACATCATGATTGCATCTTGTTGAATTTCCAAGAAAAATAGTACTTTATGTGCTCAAACACACAACTTGGGTGACTTTTCAAACTTTGAAGCTCGATAACTTAGGCAAATGAGGATCAAATTTGTTAAACAAAGTGTCAAATTAATCAGCTCGACAAGATTTTCAGGATGTCACAACACATCATGATTGCGTCTTGTTAAATTTCCAAGAAAAATAGTACTTTATGTTCTCAACACACTACTTTTGTGACTTTTCAAACTTTGAAGCTCGATAACTTAGGCAAATGAGGACCAAATTTGTTAAACAAAGTGTCAAATTAATCAGCTCGACGAGATTTTCAGGATGTCACAACACATCATGATTGCGTCTTGTTAAATTTCCAAGAAAAATAGTACTTTATGAGCTCAGAACACTACTTTTGTGACTTTTCAAAATTTGAAGCTCGCTAACTTAGGCAAATGAGGATCAAATTTGTTAAACAAAGTGTCAAATTAATCAGCTCGACGAGATTTTCAGGATGTCACAACACATCATGATTGCGTCTTGTTAAATTTCCAAGAAAAATAGTACTTTATGTGCTCAACACACTACTTTTGTGACTTTTCAAACTTTGAAGCTCGATAACTTAGGCAAATGAGGACCAAGTTTGTTAAACAAAGTGTCAAATTAATCAGCTCGACGAGATTTTCAGGATGTCACAACACATCATGATTGCGTCTTGTTAAATTTCCAAGAAAAATAGTACTTTATGTGCTCAACACACTACTTTTGTGACTTTTCAAAATTTGAAGCTCGCTAACTTAGGCAAATGAGGACCAAATTTGTTAAACAAAGTGTCAAATTAATCAGCTCGACGAGATTTTCCGGATGTCACAACACATCATGATTGCGTCTTATTAAATTTCCAAGAAAAATAGTACTTTATGTGCTCAACACACTACTTCTGTGACTTTTCAAACTTTGAAGCTCGATAACTTAGGCAAATGAGGACCAAATTTGTTAAACAAAGTGCCAAATTAATCAGCTCCACGAGATTTTGAAGATATCACAACACATCATGATTGCATCTTGTTGAATTTCCAAGAAAATTAGTACTATATGTGTTCAAACACATAACTTTTGTGACTTTTCAAATTTTGAAGCTCGATAACTTCAGCAAATGAGGACCAAATTTGTTAAACAAAGTGTCAAATTAATCAGCTCCACGAGACTTTGAAGATATCACAACACATCATGATTGCGTCTTGTTAAATTTCCAAGAAAAATAGTACTTTATGTGCTCAACACACTACTTTTGTGACTTTTCAAACTTTGAAGCTCGATAACTTAGGCAAATGAGGACCAAATTTGTTAAACAAAGTGTCAAATTAATCAGCTCGACGAGATTTTCAGGATGTCACAACACATCATGATTGCGTCTTGTTAAATTTTCAAGAAAAATAGTACTTTATGTGCTCAACACACTACTTTTGTGACTTTTTAAAACTTGAAGCTCGATAACTTCGGCAAATGAGGACCAAATTTGTTAAACAAAGTGCCAAATTAATCAGCTCCACGAGATTTTGAAGATATCACAACACATCATGATTGCATCTTGTTGAATTTCCAAGAAAATTAGTACTATATGTGTTCAAACACACAACTTTTGTGACTTTTCAAATTTTGAAGCTCGATAACTTCAGCAAATGAGGACCAAATTTGTTAAACAAAGTGTCAAATTAATCAGCTCCACGAGATTTTGAAGATATCACAACACATCATGATTGCGTCTTGTTAAATTTCCAAGAAAAATAGTACTTTATGTGCTCAACACACTACTTTTGTGACTTTTCAATATTTGAAGTTCGATAACTTTAGCAAATGAGGACCAAATTTGTTAAACAAAGTGTCAAAGTAATCAGCTCCACGAGATTTTGAAGATATCACAACACATCATGATTGCGTCTTGTTAAATTTCCAAGAAAAATAGTACTTTATGAGCTCAGAACACTACTTTTGTGACTTTTCAAAATTTGAAGCTCGCTAACTTAGGCAAATGAGGATCAAATTTGTTAAACAAAGTGTCAAATTAATCAGCTCGACGAGATTTTCAGGATGTCACAACACATCATGATTGCGTCTTGTTAAATTTCCAAGAAAAATAGTACTTTATGTGCTCAACACACTACTTTTGTGACTTTTCAAACTTTGAAGCTCGATAACTTAGGCAAATGAGGACCAAATTTGTTAAACAAAGAGTCAAATTAATCAGCTCGACGAGATTTTCCGGATGTCACAACACATCATGATTGCGTCTTGTTGACTTTCCAAGAAAAATAACACTATATGTGCTCAAACACACAACTTTTGTGAATTTTCAAATTTTGAAGCTCGATAACTTCGGCAAATGTGGACCAAATTTGTTAAAGAAAGTGTCAAATTAAACACCTCAAGGAGATTTTGAAGATGTCACAACACATCATGATTGCATCTTGTTGAATTTCCAAGAAAAATAGTACTTTATGTGCTCAAACACACATCTTCGGTGACTTTTCAAATTTTGAAGCTCGATAAATTCGGCAAATGTGGACCAAATTTGTTAAAGAAAGTGTCAAATTAAACACCTCAACGAGATTTTGAAGATGTCACAACACATCATGATTGCATCTTGTTGAATTTCCAAGAAAAATAGTACTTTATGTGCTCAAACACACAACTTGAGTGACTTTTCAAATATTGAAGCTGGATAACTTCGGCAAATGTGGACCAAATTCTTTAAAGAAAGTGTCAAATTAAACACCTCGACAAGATTTTGAAGATGTCTTAACACATCATGATTGCATCTTGTTGAATTTCCAAGAAAAATAGTACTTTATGTGCTCAAACACACAACTTGGGTGACTTTTCAAACTTTGAAGCTCGATAACTTAGGCAAATGAGGATCAAATTTGTTAAACAAAGTGTCAAATTAATCAGCTCGACAAGATTTTCAGGATGTCACAACACATCATGATTGCGTCTTGTTAAATTTCCAAGAAAAATAGTACTTTATGTTCTCAACACACTACTTTTGTGACTTTTCAAACTTTGAAGCTCGATAACTTAGGCAAATGAGGACCAAATTTGTTAAACAAAGTGTCAAATTAATCAGCTCGACGAGATTTTCAGGATGTCACAACACATCATGATTGCGTCTTGTTAAATTTCCAAGAAAAATAGTACTTTATGAGCTCAGAACACTACTTTTGTGACTTTTCAAAATTTGAAGCTCGCTAACTTAGGCAAATGAGGATCAAATTTGTTAAACAAAGTGTCAAATTAATCAGCTCGACGAGATTTTCAGGATGTCACAACACATCATGATTGCGTCTTGTTAAATTTCCAAGAAAAATAGTACTTTATGTGCTCAACACACTACTTTTGTGACTTTTCAAACTTTGAAGCTCGATAACTTAGGCAAATGAGGACCAAGTTTGTTAAACAAAGTGTCAAATTAATCAGCTCGACGAGATTTTCAGGATGTCACAACACATCATGATTGCGTCTTGTTAAATTTCCAAGAAAAATAGTACTTTATGTGCTCAACACACTACTTTTGTGACTTTTCAAAATTTGAAGCTCGCTAACTTAGGCAAATGAGGACCAAATTTGTTAAACAAAGTGTCAAATTAATCAGCTCGACGAGATTTTCCGGATGTCACAACACATCATGATTGCGTCTTATTAAATTTCCAAGAAAAATAGTACTTTATGTGCTCAACACACTACTTCTGTGACTTTTCAAACTTTGAAGCTCGATAACTTAGGCAAATGAGGACCAAATTTGTTAAACAAAGTGCCAAATTAATCAGCTCCACGAGATTTTGAAGATATCACAACACATCATGATTGCATCTTGTTGAATTTCCAAGAAAATTAGTACTATATGTGTTCAAACACATAACTTTTGTGACTTTTCAAATTTTGAAGCTCGATAACTTCAGCAAATGAGGACCAAATTTGTTAAACAAAGTGTCAAATTAATCAGCTCCACGAGACTTTGAAGATATCACAACACATCATGATTGCTTCTTGTTAAATTTCCAAGAAAAATAGTACTTTATGTGCTCAACACACTACTTTTGTGACTTTTCAAACTTTGAAGCTCGATAACTTAGGCAAATGAGGACCAAATTTGTTAAACAAAGTGTCAAATTAATCAGCTCGACGAGATTTTCAGGATGTCACAACACATCATGATTGCATATTGTTAAATTTCCAAAAAAAATAGTACTTTATGAGCTCAGAACACTACTTTTGTGACTTTTCAAAATTTGAAGCTCGCTAACTTAGGCAAATGAGGATCAAATTTGTTAAACAAAGTGTCAAATTAATCAGCTCGACGAGATTTTCAGGATGTCACAACATATCATGATTGCGTCTTGTTAAATTTCCAAGAAAAATAGTACTTTATGTGCTCAACACACTACTTTTGTGACTTTTTAAAACTTGAAGCTCGATAACTTCGGCAAATGAGGACCAAATTTGTTAAACAAAGTGCCAAATTAATCAGCTCCACGAGATTTTGAAGATATCACAACACATCATGATTGCATCTTGTTGACTTTCCAAGAAAAATAACACTATATGTGCTCAAACACACAACTTTTGTGAATTTTCAAATTTTGAAGCTCGATAACTTCGGCAAATGTGGACCAAATTTGTTAAAGAAAGTGTCAAATTAAACACCTCAAGGAGATTTTGAAGATGTCACAACACATCATGATTGCATCTTGTAGAATTTCCAAGAAAAATAGTACTTTATGTGCTCAAACACACATCTTCGGTGACTTTTCAAATTTTGAAGCTCGATAACTTCGGCAAATGTGGACCAAATTTGTTAAAGAAAGTGTCAAATTAAACACCTCAACGAGATTTTGAAGATGTCACAACACATCATGATTGCATCTTGTTGAATTTCCAAGAAAAATAGTACTTTATGTGCTCAAACACACAACTTGAGTGACTTTTCAAATATTGAAGCTCGATAACTTCGGCAAATGTGGACCAAATTTTTTAAAGAAAGTGTCAAATTAAACACCTCAACGAGATTTTGAAGATGTCACAACACATCATGATTGCATCTTGTTGAATTTCCAAGAAAAATAGTACTTTATGTGCTCAAACACACAACTTTTGTGCTATTCAAACATTGAAGCTCGATAACTTCTGCAAATATGGACCAAATTTGTTAAACAAAGTGTCAAATTAATTAGCTCGACAAGATTTTGAAGATGTCACAACACATCATGATTGCATCTTGTTGAATTTCCAAGAAAAATAGTACTTTATGTGCTCAACACACTACTTTTGTGACTTTTCAAACTTTGAAGCTCGATAACTTAGGCAAATGAGGACCAAATTTGTTAAACAAAGAGTCAAATTAATCAGCTCGACGAGATTTTCCGGATGTCACAACACATCATGATTGCGTCTTGTTGACTTTCCAAGAAAAATAACACTATATGTGCTCAAACACACAACTTTTGTGAATTTTCAAATTTTGAAGCTCGATAACTTCGGCAAATGTGGACCAAATTTGTTAAAGAAAGTGTCAAATTAAACACCTCAAGGAGATTTTGAAGATGTCACAACACATCATGATTGCATCTTGTTGAATTTCCAAGAAAAATAGTACTTTATGTGCTCAAACACACAACTTTTGTGCTATTCAAACATTGAAGCTCGATAACTTCTGCAAATATGGACCAAATTTGTTAAACAAAGTGTCAAATTAATCAGCTCGACGAGATTTTCAGGATGTCACAACAAATCATGATTGCGTCTTGTTAAATTTCCAAGAAAAATAGTACTTTATGTGCTCAAACACACAACTTTTGTGAATTTTCAAATTTTGAAGCTCGATAACTTCGGCAAATGTGGACCAAATTTGTTAAAGAAAGTGTCAAATTAAACACCTCAAGGAGATTTTGAAGATGTCACAACACATCATGATTGCATCTTGTTGAATTTCCAAGAAAAATAGTACTTTATGTGCTCAAACACACAACTTGAGTGACTTTTCAAATATTGAAGCTCGATAACTTCGGCAAATGTGGACCAAATTCTTTAAAGAAAGTGTCAAATTAAACACCTCAACGAGATTTTGAAGATGTCACAACACATCATGATTGCATCTTGTTGAATTTCCAAGAAAAATAGTACTTTATGTGCTCAAACACACAACTTTTGTGCTATTCAAACATTGAAGCTCGATAACTTAGGCAAATGAGGATCAAATTTGTTAAACAAAGTGTCAAATTAATCAGCTCGACGAGATTTTCAGGATGTCACAACACATCATGATTGCGTCTTGTTAAATTTCCAAGAAAAATAGTACTTTATGTGCTCAACACACTACTTTTGTGACTTTTCAAACTTTGAAGCTCGATAACTTAGGCAAATGAGGACCAAATTTGTTAAACAAAGTGTAAATTAATCAGCTCGACGAGATTTTCAGGATGTCACAACACATCATGATTGCGTCTTGTTAAATTTCCAAGAAAAATAGTACTTTATGAGCTCAGAACACTACTTTTGTGACTTTTCAAAATTTGAAGCTCGCTAACTTAGGCAAATGAGGATCAAATTTGTTAAACAAAGTGTCAAATTAATCAGCTCGACGAGATTTTCAGGATGTCACAACACATCATGATTGCGTCTTGTTAAATTTCCAAGAAAAATAGTACTTTATGTGCTCAACACACTACTTTTGTGACTTTTCAAACTTTGAAGCTCGATAACTTAGGCAAATGAGGACCAAGTTTGTTAAACAAAGTGTCAAATTAATCAGCTCGACGAGATTTTCAGGATGTCACAACACATCATGATTGCGTCTTGTTAAATTTCCAAGAAAAATAGTACTTTATGTGCTCAACACACTACTTTTGTGACTTTTCAATATTTGAAGCTCGATAACTTCAGCAAGTGAGGACCAAATTTGTTAAACAAAGTGTCAAAGTACTCAGCTCCACGAGATTTTGAAGATATCACAACACATCATGATTGCGTCTTGTTAAATTTCCAAGAAAAATAGTACTTTATGTGCTCAACACACTACTTTTGTGACTTTTCAAAATTTGAAGCTCGCTAACTTAGGCAAATGAGGACCAAATTTGTTAAACAAAGTGTCAAATTAATCAGCTCGACAAG
The DNA here is from genome assembly GCF_040115645.1 of Euwallacea fornicatus. Taxonomy (NCBI): domain Eukaryota; kingdom Metazoa; phylum Arthropoda; class Insecta; order Coleoptera; family Curculionidae; genus Euwallacea; species Euwallacea fornicatus. The sequence goes on from NW_027096039.1 coordinate 232,500, forward strand.
ATTTTCAGGATGTCACAACACATCATGATTGCGTCTTGTTAAATTTCCAAGAAAAATAGTACTTTATGTTCTCAACACACAACTTGGGTGACTTTTCAAACTTTGAAGCTCGATAACTTAGGCAAATGAGGATCAAATTTGTTAAACAAAGTGTCAAATTAATCAGCTCGACAAGATTTTCAGGATGTCACAACACATCATGATTGCGTCTTGTTAAATTTCCAAGAAAAATAGTACTTTATGTTCTCAACACACTACTTTTGTGACTTTTCAAACTTTGAAGCTCGATAACTTAGGCAAATGAGGACCAAATTTGTTAAACAAAGTGTCAAATTAATCAGCTCGACGAGATTTTCAGGATGTCACAACACATCATGATTGCGTCTTGTTAAATTTCCAAGAAAAATAGTACTTTATGAGCTCAGAACACTACTTTTGTGACTTTTCAAAATTTGAAGCTCGCTAACTTAGGCAAATGAGGATCAAATTTGTTAAACAAAGTGTCAAATTAATCAGCTCGACGAGATTTTCAGGATGTCACAACACATCATGATTGCGTCTTGTTAAATTTCCAAGAAAAATAGTACTTTATGTGCTCAACACACTACTTTTGTGACTTTTCAAACTTTGAAGCTCGATAACTTAGGCAAATGAGGACCAAGTTTGTTAAACAAAGTGTCAAATTAATCAGCTCGACGAGATTTTCAGGATGTCACAACACATCATGATTGCGTCTTGTTAAATTTCCAAGAAAAATAGTACTTTATGTGCTCAACACACTACTTTTGTGACTTTTCAATATTTGAAGCTCGATAACTTCAGCAAGTGAGGACCAAATTTGTTAAACAAAGTGTCAAAGTACTCAGCTCCACGAGATTTTGAAGATATCACAACACATCATGATTGCGTCTTGTTAAATTTCCAAGAAAAATAGTACTTTATGTGCTCAACACACTACTTTTGTGACTTTTCAAAATTTGAAGCTCGCTAACTTAGGCAAATGAGGACCAAATTTGTTAAACAAAGTGTCAAATTAATCAGCTCGACGAGATTTTCCGGATGTCACAACACATCATGATTGCGTCTTATTAAATTTCCAAGAAAAATAGTACTTTATGTGCTCAACACACTACTTCTGTGACTTTTCAAACTTTGAAGCTCGATAACTTAGGCAAATGAGGACCAAATTTGTTAAACAAAGTGCCAAATTAATCAGCTCCACGAGATTTTGAAGATATCACAACACATCATGATTGCATCTTGTTGAATTTCCAAGAAAATTAGTACTATATGTGTTCAAACACATAACTTTTGTGACTTTTCAAATTTTGAAGCTCGATAACTTCAGCAAATGAGGACCAAATTTGTTAAACAAAGTGTCAAATTAATCAGCTCCACGAGACTTTGAAGATATCACAACACATCATGATTGCGTCTTGTTAAATTTCCAAGAAAAATAGTACTTTATGTGCTCAACACACTACTTTTGTGACTTTTCAAACTTTGAAGCTCGATAACTTAGGCAAATGAGGACCAAATTTGTTAAACAAAGTGTCAAATTAATCAGCTCGACGAGATTTTCAGGATGTCACAACACATCATGATTGCATATTGTTAAATTTCCAAAAAAAATAGTACTTTATGAGCTCAGAACACTACTTTTGTGACTTTTCAAAATTTGAAGCTCGCTAACTTAGGCAAATGAGGATCAAATTTGTTAAACAAAGTGTCAAATTAATCAGCTCGACGAGATTTTCAGGATGTCACAACATATCATGATTGCGTCTTGTTAAATTTCCAAGAAAAATAGTACTTTATGTGCTCAACACACTACTTTTGTGACTTTTTAAAACTTGAAGCTCGATAACTTCGGCAAATGAGGACCAAATTTGTTAAACAAAGTGCCAAATTAATCAGCTCCACGAGATTTTGAAGATATCACAACACATCATGATTGCATCTTGTTGACTTTCCAAGAAAAATAACACTATATGTGCTCAAACACACAACTTTTGTGAATTTTCAAATTTTGAAGCTCGATAACTTCGGCAAATGTGGACCAAATTTGTTAAAGAAAGTGTCAAATTAAACACCTCAAGGAGATTTTGAAGATGTCACAACACATCATGATTGCATCTTGTAGAATTTCCAAGAAAAATAGTACTTTATGTGCTCAAACACACATCTTCGGTGACTTTTCAAATTTTGAAGCTCGATAACTTCGGCAAATGTGGACCAAATTTGTTAAAGAAAGTGTCAAATTAAACACCTCAACGAGATTTTGAAGATGTCACAACACATCATGATTGCATCTTGTTGAATTTCCAAGAAAAATAGTACTTTATGTGCTCAAACACACAACTTGAGTGACTTTTCAAATATTGAAGCTCGATAACTTCGGCAAATGTGGACCAAATTCTTTAAAGAAAGTGTCAAATTAAACACCTCAACGAGATTTTGAAGATGTCACAACACATCATGATTGCATCTTGTTGAATTTCCAAGAAAAATAGTACTTTATGTGCTCAAACACACAACTTTTGTGCTATTCAAACATTGAAGCTCGATAACTTCTGCAAATATGGACCAAATTTGTTAAACAAAGTGTCAAATTAATTAGCTCGACAAGATTTTGAAGATGTCACAACACATCATGATTGCATCTTGTTGAATTTCCAAGAAAAATAGTACTTTATGTGCTCAAACACACATCTTCGGTGACTTTTCAAATTTTGAAGCTCGATAACTTCGGCAAATGTGGACCAAATTTGTTAAAGAAAGTGTCAAATTAAACACCTCAACGAGATTTTGAAGATGTCACAACACATCATGATTGCATCTTGTTGAATTTCCAAGAAAAATAGTACTTTATGTGCTCAAACACACAACTTGAGTGACTTTTCAAATATTGAAGCTCGATAACTTCGGCAAATGTGGACCAAATTCTTTAAAGAAAGTGTCAAATTAAACACCTCAACGAGATTTTGAAGATGTCACAACACATCATGATTGCATCTTGTTGAATTTCCAAGAAAAATAGTACTTTATGTGCTCAAACACACAACTTTTGTGCTATTCAAACATTGAAGCTCGATAACTTAGGCAAATGAGGATCAAATTTGTTAAACAAAGTGTCAAATTAATCAGCTCGACGAGATTTTCCGGATGTCACAACACATCATGATTGCGTCTTGTTAAATTTCCAAGAAAAATAGTACTTTATGTGCTCAACAAACTACTTTTGTGACTTTTCAAAATTTGAAGCTCGATAACTTAGGCAAATGAGGACCAAATTTGTTAAACAAAGTGTCAAATTAATCAGCTCGACGAGATTTTCCGGATGTCACAACACATCATGATTGCGTCTTATTAAATTTCCAAGAAAAATAGTACTTTATGTGCTCAACAAACTACTTTTGTGACTTTTCAAACTTTGAAGCTCGATAACTTAGGCAAAAGAGGACCAAATTTGTTAAACAAAGTGTCAAATTAATCAGCTCGACGAGATTTTCAGGATGTCACAACAAATCATGATTGCGTCTTGTTAAATTTCCAAGAAAAATAGTACTTTATGTGCTCAACACACTACTTTTGGGACTTTTCAAACTTTGAAGCTCGATAACTTAGGCAAATGAGGACCAAATTTGTTAAACAAAGTGTCAAATTAATCAGCTCGACGAGATTTTCCGGATGTCACAACACATCATGATTGCGTCTTGTTAAATTTCCAAGAAAAATAGTACTTTATGTGCTCAACACACTACTTCTGTGACTTTTCAAACTTTGAAGCTCGATAACTTAGGCAAATGAGGACCAAATTTGTTAAACAAAGTGCCAAATTAATCAGCTCCACGAGATTTTGAAGATATCACAACACATCATGATTGCATCTTGTTGAATTTCCAAGAAAATTAGTACTATATGTGTTCAAACACACAACTTTTGTGACTTTTCAAATTTTGAAGCTCGATAACTTCAGCAAATGAGGACCAAATTTATTAAACAAAGTGTCAAATTAATCAGCTCCACGAGATTTTGAAGATATCACAACACATCATGATTGCGTCTTGTTGAATTTCCAAGAAAATTAGTACTATATGTGTTCAAACACACAACTTTTGTGACTTTTCAAATTTTGAAGCTCGATAACTTCAGCAAATGAGGACCAAATTTGTTAAACAAAGTGTCAAATTAATCAGCTCCACGAGACTTTGAAGATATCACAACACATCATGATTGCGTCTTGTTAAATTTCCAAGAAAAATAGTACTTTATGTGCTCAACACACTACTTTTGTGACTTTTCAAACTTTGAAGCTCGATAACTTAGGCAAATGAGGACCAAATTTGTTAAACAAAGTGTCAAATTAATCAGCTCGACGAGATTTTCAGGATGTCACAACACATCATGATTGCATCTTGTTAAATTTCCAAAAAAAATAGTACTTTATGAGCTCAGAACACTACTTTTGTGACTTTTCAAAATTTGAAGCTCGCTAACTTAGGCAAATGAGGATCAAATTTGTTAAACAAAGTGTCAAATTAATCAGCTCGACGAGATTTTCAGGATGTCACAACATATCATGATTGCGTCTTGTTAAATTTCCAAGAAAAATAGTACTTTATGTGCTCAACACACTACTTTTGTGACTTTTTAAAACTTGAAGCTCGATAACTTCGGCAAATGAGGACCAAATTTGTTAAACAAAGTGCCAAATTAATCAGCTCCACGAGATTTTGAAGATATCACAACACATCATGATTGCATCTTGTTGACTTTCCAAGAAAAATAACACTATATGTGCTCAAACACACAACTTTTGTGAATTTTCAAATTTTGAAGCTCGATAACTTCGGCAAATGTGGACCAAATTTGTTAAAGAAAGTGTCAAATTAAACACCTCAAGGAGATTTTGAAGATGTCACAACACATCATGATTGCATCTTGTTGAATTTCCAAGAAAAATAGTACTTTATGTGCTCAAACACACAACTTGAGTGACTTTTCAAATATTGAAGCTCGATAACTTCGGCAAATGTGGACCAAATTCTTTAAAGAAAGTGTCAAATTAAACACCTCAACGAGATTTTGAAGATGTCACAACACATCATGATTGCATCTTGTTGAATTTCCAAGAAAAATAGTACTTTATGTGCTCAAACACACAACTTTTGTGCTATTCAAACATTGAAGCTCGATAACTTAGGCAAATGAGGATCAAATTTGTTAAACAAAGTGTCAAATTAATCAGCTCGACGAGATTTTCAGGATGTCACAACACATCATGATTGCGTCTTGTTAAATTTCCAAGAAAAATAGTACTTTATGTGCTCAACACACTACTTTTGTGACTTTTCAAACTTTGAAGCTCGATAACTTAGGCAAATGAGGACCAAATTTGTTAAACAAAGTGTAAATTAATCAGCTCGACGAGATTTTCAGGATGTCACAACACATCATGATTGCGTCTTGTTAAATTTCCAAGAAAAATAGTACTTTATGAGCTCAGAACACTACTTTTGTGACTTTTCAAAATTTGAAGCTCGCTAACTTAGGCAAATGAGGATCAAATTTGTTAAACAAAGTGTCAAATTAATCAGCTCGACGAGATTTTCAGGATGTCACAACACATCATGATTGCGTCTTATTAAATTTCCAAGAAAAATAGTACTTTATGTTCTCAACACACTACTTTTGTGACTTTTCAAACTTTGAAGCTCGATAACTTAGGCAAATGAGGACCAAATTTGTTAAACAAAGTGTCAAATTAATCAGCTCGACGAGATTTTCAGGATGTAACAACACATCATGATTGCGTCTTGTTAAATTTCCAAGAAAAATAGTACTTTATGTGCTCAACACACTACTTTTGTGACTTTTCAATATTTGAAGCTCGATAACTTCAGCAAGTGAGGACCAAATTTGTTAAACAAAGTGTCACAGTACTCAGCTCCACGAGATTTTGAAGATATCACAACACATCATGATTGCATCTTGTTGAATTTCCAAGAAAAATAGTACTTTATGTGCTCAAACACACAACTTGGGTGACTTTTCAAACTTTGAAGCTCGATAACTTAGGCAAATGAGGATCAAATTTGTTAAACAAAGTGTCAAATTAAGCAGCTCGACGAGATTTTCAGGATGTCACAACACATCATGATTGCGTCTTGTTAAATTTCCAAGAAAAATAGTACTTTATGTTCTCAACACACTACTTTTGTGACTTTTCAAACTTTGAAGCTCGATAACTTAGGCAAAAGAGGACCAAATTTGTTAAACAAAGTGTCAAATTAATCAGCTCGACGAGATTTTCAGGATGTCACAACACATCATGATTGCGTCTTGTTAAATTTCCAAGAAAAATAGTACTTTATGTGCTCAACACACTACTTTTGGGACTTTTCAAACTTTGAAGCTCGATAACTTAGGCAAATGAGGACCAAATTTGTTAAACAAAGTGTCAAATTAATCAGCTCGACGAGATTTTCCGGATGTCACAACACATCATGATTGCGTCTTGTTAAATTTCCAAGAAAAATAGTACTTTATGTGCTCAACACACTACTTTTGGGACTTTTCAAACTTTGAAGCTCGATAACTTAGGCAAATGAGGACCAAATTTGTTAAACAAAGTGTCAAATTAATCAGCTCGACGAGATTTTCCGGATGTCACAACACATCATGATTGCGTCTTGTTAAATTTCCAAGAAAAATAGTACTTTATGTGCTCAAACACACAACTTGAGTGACTTTTCAAATATTGAAGCTCGATAACTTCGGCAAATGTGGACCAAATTCTTTAAAGAAAGTGTCAAATTAAACACCTCAACGAGATTTTGAAGATGTCACAACACATCATGATTGCATCTTGTTGAATTTCCAAGAAAAATAGTACTTTATGTGCTCAAACACACAACTTTTGTGCTATTCAAACATTGAAGCTCGATAACTTAGGCAAATGAGGATCAAATTTGTTAAACAAAGTGTCAAATTAATCAGCTCGACGAGATTTTCAGGATGTCACAACACATCATGATTGCGTCTTGTTAAATTTCCAAGAAAAATAGTACTTTATGTGCTCAACACACTACTTTTGTGACTTTTCAAACTTTGAAGCTCGATAACTTAGGCAAATGAGGACCAAATTTGTTAAACAAAGTGTAAATTAATCAGCTCGACGAGATTTTCAGGATGTCACAACACATCATGATTGCGTCTTGTTAAATTTCCAAGAAAAATAGTACTTTATGAGCTCAGAACACTACTTTTGTGACTTTTCAAAATTTGAAGCTCGCTAACTTAGGCAAATGAGGATCAAATTTGTTAAACAAAGTGTCAAATTAATCAGCTCGACGAGATTTTCAGGATGTCACAACACATCATGATTGCGTCTTATTAAATTTCCAAGAAAAATAGTACTTTATGTTCTCAACACACTACTTTTGTGACTTTTCAAACTTTGAAGCTCGATAACTTAGGCAAATGAGGACCAAATTTGTTAAACAAAGTGTCAAATTAATCAGCTCGACGAGATTTTCAGGATGTCACAACACATCATGATTGCGTCTTGTTAAATTTCCAAGAAAAATAGTACTTTATGTGCTCAACACACTACTTTTGTGACTTTTCAATATTTGAAGCTCGATAACTTCAGCAAGTGAGGACCAAATTTGTTAAACAAAGTGTCACAGTACTCAGCTCCACGAGATTTTGAAGATATCACAACACATCATGATTGCATCTTGTTGAATTTCCAAGAAAAATAGTACTTTATGTGCTCAAACACACAACTTGGGTGACTTTTCAAACTTTGAAGCTCGATAACTTAGGCAAATGAGGATCAAATTTGTTAAACAAAGTGTCAAATTAAGCAGCTCGACGAGATTTTCAGGATGTCACAACACATCATGATTGCGTCTTGTTAAATTTCCAAGAAAAATAGTACTTTATGTTCTCAACACACTACTTTTGTGACTTTTCAAACTTTGAAGCTCGATAACTTAGGCAAAAGAGGACCAAATTTGTTAAACAAAGTGTCAAATTAATCAGCTCGACGAGATTTTCAGGATGTCACAACACATCATGATTGCGTCTTGTTAAATTTCCAAGAAAAATAGTACTTTATGTGCTCAACACACTACTTTTGTGACTTTTCAAACTTTGAAGCTCGATAACTTCGGCAAATGAGGACCAAATTTGTTAAACAAAGTGCCAAATTAATCAGCTCCACGAGATTTTGAAGATATCACAACACATCATGATTGCATCTTGTTGACTTTCCAAGAAAAATAACACTATATGTGCTCAAACACACAACTTTTGTGAATTTTCAAATTTTGAAGCTCGATAACTTCGGCAAATGTGGACCAAATTTGTTAAAGAAAGTGTCAAATTAAACACCTCAAGGAGATTTTGAAGATGTCACAACACATCATGATTGCATCTTGTTGAATTTCCAAGAAAAATAGTACTTTATGTGCTCAACACACTACTTTTGTGACTTTTCAAAATTTGAAGCTCGCTAACTTAGGCAAATGAGGACCAAATTTGTTAAACAAAGTGTCAAATTAATCAGCTCGACGAGATTTTCCGGATGTCACAACACATCATGATTGCGTCTTCTTAAATTTCCAAGAAAAATAGTACTTTATGTGCTCAACACACTACTTTTGTGACTTTTCAAACTTTGAAGCTCGATAACTTAGGCAAATGAGGACCAAATTTGTTAAACAAAGTGTCAAATTAATCAGCTCGACGAGATTTTCAGGATGTCACAACACATCATGATTGCGTCTTGTTAAATTTCCAAGAAAAATAGTACTTTATGTGCTCAACACACTACTTTTGTGACTTTTCAATATTTGAAGCTCGATAACTTCAGCAAGTGAGGACCAAATTTGTTAAACAAAGTGTCAAAGTACTCAGCTCCACGAGATTTTGAAGATATCACAACACATCATGATTGCGTCTTGTTAAATTTCCAAGAAAAATAGTACTTTATGTGCTCAACACACTACTTTTGTGACTTTTCAAAATTTGAAGCTCGCTAACTTAGGCAAATGAGGACCAAATTTGTTAAACAAAGTGTCAAATTAATCAGCTCGACGAGATTTTCCGGATGTCACAACACATCATGATTGCGTCTTATTAAATTTCCAAGAAAAATAGTACTTTATGTGCTCAACACACTACTTTTGTGACTTTTCAAACTTTGAAGCTCGATAACTTAGGCAAAAGAGGACCAAATTTGTTAAACAAAGTGTCACATTAATCAGCTCGACGAGATTTTCAGGATGTCACAACACATCATGATTGCGTCTTGTTAAATTTCCAAGAAAAATAGTACTTTATGTGCTCAACACACTACTTCTGTGACTTTTCAAACTTTGAAGCTCGATAACTTAGGCAAATGAGGACCAAATTTGTTAAACAAAGTGCCAAATTAATCAGCTCCACGAGATTTTGAAGATATCACAACACATCATGATTGCATCTTGTTGAATTTCCAAGAAAATTAGTACTATATGTGTTCAAACACACAACTTTTGTGACTTTTCAAATTTTGAAGCTCGATAACTTCAGCAAATGAGGACCAAATTTGTTAAACAAAGTGTCAAATTAATCAGCTCCACGAGACTTTGAAGATATCACAACACATCATGATTGCGTCTTGTTAAATTTCCAAGAAAAATAGTACTTTAAGTGCTCAACACACTACTTTTGTGACTTTTCAAACTTTGAAGCTCGATAACTTCAGCAAATGAGGACCAAATTTGTTAAACAAAGTGTCAAATTAATCAGCTCCACGAGATTTTGAAGATATCACAACACATCATGATTGCGTCTTGTTGAATTTCCAAGAAAATTAGTACTATATGTGTTCAAACACACAACTTTTGTGACTTTTCAAATTTTGAAGCTCGATAACTTCAGCAAATGAGGACCAAATTTGTTAAACAAAGTGTCAAATTAATCAGCTCCACGAGACTTTGAAGATATCACAATACATCATGATTGCGTCTTGTTAAATTTCCAAGAAAAATAGTACTTTATGTGCTCAACACACTACTTTTGTGACTTTTTAAAACTTGAAGCTCGATAACTTCGGCAAATGAGGACCAAATTTGTTAAACAAAGTGCCAAATTAATCAGCTCCACGAGATTTTGAAGATATCACAACACATCATGATTGCATCTTGTTGACTTTCCAAGAAAAATAACACTATATGTGCTCAAACACACAACTTTTGTGAATTTTCAAATTTTGAAGCTCGATAACTTCGGCAAATGTGTACCAAATTTGTTAAAGAAAGTGTCAAATTAAACACCTCAAGGAGATTTTGAAGATGTCACAACACATCATGATTGCATCTTGTTGAATTTCCAAGAAAAATAGTACTTTATGTGCTCAAACACACAACTTTTGTGCTATTCAAACATTGAAGCTCGATAACTTCGGCAAATGTGGACCAAATTTGTTAAACAAAGTGTCAAATTAATTAGCTCGACAAGATTTTGAAGATGTCACAACACATCATGATTGCATCTTGTTGAATTTCCAAGAAAAATAGTACTTTATGTGCTCAAACACACAACTTGGGTGACTTTTCAAACTTTGAAGCTCGATAACTTCGGCAAATGTGGACCAAATTCTTTAAAGAAAGTGTCAAAATAATTAGCTCGACGAGATTTTGAAGATGTCACAACACATCATGATTGCATCTTGTTGAATTTCCAAGAAAAATAGTACTTTATGTGCTCAAACACACAACTTGGGTGACTTTTCAAAACTTTGAAGCTCGATAACTTCGGCAAATGTGGACGAAATTTGTAAAAGAAAGTGTCAAATTAAACACCTCAACGAGATTTTGAACATGTCACAACACATCATGATTGCATCTTGTTGACTTTCCAAGAAAAATAAAACTATATGTGCTCAAACACACAACTTTTGTGAATTTTCAAATTTTGAAGCTCGATAACTTCAGCAAATGAGGACCAAATTTCTTAAACAAAGTGTCAAATTAATCAGCTCCTCGAGATTTTAAAGATATCACAACACATCATGATTGCGTCTTGTTAAATTTCCAAGAAAAATAGTACTTTATGTGCTCAACACACTACTTTTGTGACTTTTCAAACTTTGAAGCTCGATAACTTAGGCAAATGAGGACCAAATTTGTTAAACAAAGTGTCAAATTACTTAGCTCCACGAGACTTTGAAGATATCACAACACATCATGATTGCGTCTTGTTAAATTTCCAAGAAAAATAGTACGTTATGTGCTCAACACACTACTTTTGTGACTTTTCAAACTTTGAAGCTCGATAACTTAGGCAAATGAGGACCAAATTTGCTAAACAAAGTGTCAAATTAATCAGCTCGACGAGATTTTCAGGATGTCACAACACATCATGATTGCGTCTTGTTAAATTTCCAAGAAAAATAGTACTTTATGTGCTCAACACACTACTTTTGTGACTTTTCAATATTTGAAGCTCGATAACTTCAGCAAGTGAGGACCAAATTTGTTAAACAAAGTGTCAAAGTACTCAGCTCCACGAGATTTTGAAGATATCACAACACATCATGATTGCGTCTTGTTAAATTTCCAAGAAAAATAGTACTTTATGTGCTCAACACACTACTTTTGTGACTTTTCAAAATTTGAAGCTCGCTAACTTAGGCAAATGAGGACCAAATTTGTTAAACAAAGTGTCAAATTAATCAGCTCGACGAGATTTTCCGGATGTCACAACACATCATGATTGCGTCTTGTTAAATTTCCAAGAAAAATAGTACTTTATGTGCTCAACACACTACTTTTGTGACTTTTCAAACTTTGAAGCTCGATAACTTAGGCAAAAGAGGACCAAATTTGTTAAACAAAGTGTCAAATTAATCAGCTCGACGAGATTTTCAGGATGTCACAACACATCATGATTGCGTCTTGTTAAATTTCCAAGAAAAATAGTACTTTATGTGCTCAACACACTACTTTTGGGACTTTTCAAACTTTGAAGCTCGATAACTTAGGCAAATGAGGACCAAATTTGTTAAACAAAGTGTCAAATTAATCAGCTCGACGAGATTTTCCGGATGTCACAACACATCATGATTGCGTCTTGTTAAATTTCCAAGAAAAATAGTACTTTATGTGCTCAACACACTACTTCTGTGACTTTTCAAACTTTGAAGCTCGATAACTTAGGCAAATGAGGACCAAATTTGTTAAACAAAGTGTCAAATTAATCAGCTCCACGAGATTTTGAAGATATCACAACACATCATGATTGCGTCTTGTTGAATTTCCAAGAAAATTAGTACTATATGTGTTCAAACACACAACTTTTGTGACTTTTCAAATTTTGAAGCTCGATAACTTCAGCAAATGAGGACCAAATTTGTTAAACAAAGTGTCAAATTAATCAGCTCCACGAGACTTTGAAGATATCACAACACATCATGATTGCGTCTTGTTAAATTTCCAAGAAAAATAGTACTTTATGTGCTCAACACACTACTTTTGTGACTTTTCAAACTTTGAAGCTCGATAACTTAGGCATATGAGGACCAAATTTGTTAAACAAAGTGTCAAATTAATCAGCTCGACGAGATTTTCAGGATGTCACAACACATCATGATTGCATCTTGTTAAATTTCCAAAAAAAAATAGTACTTTATGAGCTCAGAACACTACTTTTGTCACTTTTCAAAATTTGAAGCTCGCTAACTTAGGCAAATGAGGATCAAATTTGTTAAACAAAGTGTCAAATTAATCAGCTCGACGAGATTTTCAGGATGTCACAACATATCATGATTGCGTCTTGTTGACTTTCCAAGAAAAATAACACTATATGTGCTCAAACACACAACTTTTGTGAATTTTCAAATTTTGAAGCTCGATAACTTAGGCAAATGAGGACCAAATTTGTTAAACAAAGTGTCAAATTAATCAGCTCGACGAGATTTTCAGGATGTCACAACACATCATGATTGCATCTTGTTAAATTTCCAAAAAAAATAGTACTTTATGAGCTCAGAACACTACTTTTGTGACTTTTCAAAATTTGAAGCTCGCTAACTTAGGCAAATGAGGATCAAATTTGTTAAACAAAGTGCCAAATTAATCAGCTCCACGAGATTTTGAAGATATCACAACACATCATGATTGCATCTTGTTGACTTTCCAAGAAAAATAACACTATATGTGCTCAAACACACAACTTTTGTGAATTTTCAAATTTTGAAGCTCGATAACTTCGGCAAATGTGTACCAAATTTGTTAAAGAAAGTGTCAAATTAAACACCTCAAGGAGATTTTGAAGATGTCACAACACATCATGATTGCATCTTGTTGAATTTCCAAGAAAAATAGTACTTTATGTGCTCAAACACACATCTTCGGTGACTTTTCAAATTTTGAAGCTCGATAACTTCGGCAAATGTGGACCAAATTCTTTAAAGAAAGTGTCAAATTAAACACCTCAACGAGATTTTGAAGATGTCACAACACATCATGATTGCATCTTGTTGAATTTTCAAGAAAAATAGTACTTTATGTGCTCAAACTCACAACTTTTGTGCTTTTCAAACTTTGAAGCTCGATAACTTCGGCAAATGTGGACCAAATTCATTAAACAAAGTGTCAAATTAATTAGCTCGACAAGATTTTGAAGATGTCACAACACATCATGATTGCATCTTGTTGAATTTCCAAGAAAAATAGTACTTTATGTGCTCAAACACACAACTTGGGTGACTTTTCAAACTTTGAAGCTCGATAACTTCGGCAAATGTGGACCAAATTTGTTAAAGAAAGTGTCAAATTAATTAGCTCGACGAGATTTTGAAGATGTCACAACACATCATGATTGCATCTTGTTGAATTTCCAAGAAAAATAGTACTTTATGTGCTCAAACACACAACTTGGGTGACTTTTCAAAACTTTGAAGCTCGATAACTTCGGCAAATGTGGACGAAATTTGTAAAAGAAAGTGTCAAATTAAACACCTCAACGAGATTTTGAACATGTCACAACACATCATGATTGCATCTTGTTGACTTTCCAAGAAAAATAAAACTATATGTGCTCAAACACACAACTTTTGTGAATTTTCAAATTTTGAAGCTCGATAACTTCAGCAAATGAGGACCAAATTCATTAAACAAAGTGTCAAATTAATTAGCTCGACAAGATTTTGAAGATGTCACAACACATCATGATTGCATCTTGTTGAATTTCCAAGAAAATTAGTACTATATGTGTTCAAACACACAACTTTTGTGACTTTTCAAATTTTGAAGCTCGATAACTTCAGCAAATGAGGACCAAATTTGTTAAACAAAGTGTCAAATTAATCAGCTCCACGAGACTTTGAAGATATCACAACACATCATGATTGCGTCTTGTTAAATTTCCAAGAAAAATAGTACTTTATGTGCTCAACACACTACTTTTGTGACTTTTTAAAACTTGAAGCTCGATAACTTCGGCAAATGAGGACCAAATTTGTTAAACAAAGTGCCAAATTAATCAGCTCCACGAGATTTTGAAGATATCACAACACATCATGATTGCATCTTGTTGACTTTCCAAGAAAAATAACACTATATGTGCTCAAACACACAACTTTTGTGAATTTTCAAATTTTGAAGCTCGATAACTTCGGCAAATGTGTACCAAATTTGTTAAAGAAAGTGTCAAATTAAACACCTCAAGGAGATTTTGAAGATGTCACAACACATCATGATTGCATCTTGTTGAATTTCCAAGAAAAATAGTACTTTATGTGCTCAAACACACAACTTGGGTGACTTTTCAAACTTTGAAGCTCGATAACTTCGGCAAATGTGGACCAAATTTGTTAAAGAAAGTGTCAAATTAATTAGCTCGACGAGATTTTGAAGATGTCACAACACATCATGATTGCATCTTGTTGAATTTCCAAGAAAAATAGTACTTTATGTGCTCAAACACACAACTTTTGTGCTATTCAAACATTGAAGCTCGATAACTTCGGCAAATGTGGACCAAATTTGTTAAACAAAGTGTCAAATTAATTAGCTCGACAAGATTTTGAAGATGTCACAACACATCATGATTGCATCTTGTTGAATTTCCAAGAAAAATAGTACTTTATGTGCTCAAACACACAACTTGGGTGACTTTTCAAACTTTGAAGCTCGATAACTTCGGCAAATGTGGACCAAATTCTTTAAAGAAAGTGTCAAAATAATTAGCTCGACGAGATTTTGAAGATGTCACAACACATCATGATTGCATCTTGTTGAATTTCCAAGAAAAATAGTACTTTATGTGCTCAAACACACAACTTGGGTGACTTTTCAAAACTTTGAAGCTCGATAACTTCGGCAAATGTGGACGAAATTTGTAAAAGAAAGTGTCAAATTAAACACCTCAACGAGATTTTGAACATGTCACAACACATCATGATTGCATCTTGTTGACTTTCCAAGAAAAATAAAACTATATGTGCTCAAACACACAACTTTTGTGAATTTTCAAATTTTGAAGCTCGATAACTTCAGCAAATGAGGACCAAATTTCTTAAACAAAGTGTCAAATTAATCAGCTCCTCGAGATTTTAAAGATATCACAACACATCATGATTGCGTCTTGTTAAATTTCCAAGAAAAATAGTACTTTATGTGCTCAACACACTACTTTTGTGACTTTTCAAAATTTGAAGCTCGCTAACTTAGGCAAATGAGGACCAAATTTGTTAAACAAAGTGTCAAATTACTTAGCTCCACGAGACTTTGAAGATATCACAACACATCATGATTGCGTCTTGTTAAATTTCCAAGAAAAATAGTACGTTATGTGCTCAACACACTACTTTTGTGACTTTTCAAACTTTGAAGCTCGATAACTTAGGCAAATGAGGACCAAATTTGCTAAACAAAGTGTCAAATTAATCAGCTCGACGAGATTTTCAGGATGTCACAACACATCATGATTGCATCTTGTTAAATTTCCAAGAAAAATAGTACTTTATGAGCTCAGAACACTACTTTTGTGACTTTTCAAAATTTGAAGCTCGCTAACTTAGGCAAATGAGGATCAAATTTGTTAAACAAAGTGTCAAATTAATCAGCTCGACGAGATTTTCAGGATGTCACAACACATCATGATTGCGTCTTGTTAAATTTCCAAGAAAAATAGTACTTTATGTGCTCAACACACTACTTTTGTGACTTTTCAATATTTGAAGCTCGATAACTTCAGCAAGTGAGGACCAAATTTGTTAAACAAAGTGTCAAAGTACTCAGCTCCACGAGATTTTGAAGATATCACAACACATCATGATTGCGTCTTGTTAAATTTCCAAGAAAAATAGTACTTTATGTGCTCAACACACTACTTTTGTGACTTTTCAAAATTTGAAGCTCGCTAACTTAGGCAAATGAGGACCAAATTTGTTAAACAAAGTGTCAAATTAATCAGCTCGACGAGATTTTCCGGATGTCACAACACATCATGATTGCGTCTTGTTAAATTTCCAAGAAAAATAGTACTTTATGTGCTCAACACACTACTTTTGTGACTTTTCAAACTTTGAAGCTCGATAACTTAGGCAAAAGAGGACCAAATTTGTTAAACAAAGTGTCAAATTAATCAGCTCGACGAGATTTTCAGGATGTCACAACACATCATGATTGCGTCTTGTTAAATTTCCAAGAAAAATAGTACTTTATGTGCTCAACACACTACTTTTGGGACTTTTCAAACTTTGAAGCTCGATAACTTAGGCAAATGAGGACCAAATTTGTTAAACAAAGTGTCAAATTAATCAGCTCGACGAGATTTTCCGGATGTCACAACACATCATGATTGCGTCTTGTTAAATTTCCAAGAAAAATAGTACTTTATGTGCTCAACACACTACTTCTGTGACTTTTCAAACTTTGAAGCTCGATAACTTAGGCAAATGAGGACCAAATTTGTTAAACAAAGTGTCAAATTAATCAGCTCCACGAGACTTTGAAGATATCACAACACATCATGATTGCGTCTTGTTAAATTTCCAAGAAAAATAGTACTTTATGTGCTCAACACACTACTTTTGTGACTTTTCAAACTTTGAAGCTCGATAACTTAGGCATATGAGGACCAAATTTGTTAAACAAAGTGTCAAATTAATCAGCTCGACGAGATTTTCAGGATGTCACAACACATCATGATTGCATCTTGTTAAATTTCCAAAAAAAAATAGTACTTTATGAGCTCAGAACACTACTTTTGTCACTTTTCAAAATTTGAAGCTCGCTAACTTAGGCAAATGAGGATCAAATTTGTTAAACAAAGTGTCAAATTAATCAGCTCGACGAGATTTTCAGGATGTCACAACATATCATGATTGCGTCTTGTTGACTTTCCAAGAAAACTAACACTATATGTGCTCAAACACACAACTTTTGTGAATTTTAAAATTTTGAAGCTCGATAACTTAGGCAAATGAGGACCAAATTTGTTAAACAAAGTGTCAAATTAATCAGCTCGACGAGATTTTCAGGATGTCACAACACATCATGATTGCATCTTGTTAAATTTCCAAAAAAAATAGTACTTTATGAGCTCAAACTCACAACTTTTGTGCTTTTCAAACTTTGAAGCTCGATAACTTCGGCAAATGTGGACCAAATTCATTAAACAAAGTGTCAAATTAATTAGCTCGACAAGATTTTGAAGATGTCACAACACATCATGATTGCATCTTGTTGAATTTCCAAGAAAAATAGTACTTTATGTGCTCAAACACACAACTTGGGTGACTTTTCAAACTTTGAAGCTCGATAACTTCGGCAAATGTGGACCAAATTTGTTAAAGAAAGTGTCAAATTAATTAGCTCGACGAGATTTTGAAGATGTCACAACACATCATGATTGCATCTTGTTGAATTTCCAAGAAAAATAGTACTTTATGTGCTCAAACACACAACTTGGGTGACTTTTCAAAACTTTGAAGCTCGATAACTTCGGCAAATGTGGACGAAATTTGTAAAAGAAAGTGTCAAATTAAACACCTCAACGAGATTTTGAACATGTCACAACACATCATGATTGCATCTTGTTGACTTTCCAAGAAAAATAGTACTTTATGTGCTCAAACACACAACTTTTGTGCTATTCAAACATTGAAGCTCGATAACTTCGGCAAATGTGGACCAAATTTGTTAAACAAAGTGTCAAATTAATTAGCTCGACAAGATTTTGAAGATGTCACAACACATCATGATTGCATCTTGTTGAATTTCCAAGAAAAATAGTACTTTATGTGCTCAAACACACAACTTGGGTGACTTTTCAAACTTTGAAGCTCGATAACTTCGGCAAATGTGGACCAAATTCTTTAAAGAAAGTGTCAAAATAAACACCTCAACGAGATTGTGAAGATGTCACAACACATCATGATTGCATCTTGTTGAATTTTCAAGAAAAATAGTACTTTATGTGCTCAAACTCACAACTTTTGTGCTTTTCAAACTTTGAAGCTCGATAACTTCGGCAAATGTGGACCAAATTCATTAAACAAAGTGTCAAATTAATTAGCTCGACAAGATTTTGAAGATGTCACAACACATCATGATTGCATCTTGTTGAATTTCCAAGAAAAATAGTACTTTATGTGCTCAAACACACAACTTGGGTGACTTTTCAAACTTTGAAGCTCGATAACTTCGGCAAATGTGGACCAAATTTGTTAAAGAAAGTGTCAAATTAATTAGCTCGACGAGATTTTGAAGATGTCACAACACATCATGATTGCATCTTGTTGAATTTCCAAGAAAAATAGTACTTTATGTGCTCAAACACACAACTTGGGTGACTTTTCAAAACTTTGAAGCTCGATAACTTCGGCAAATGTGGACGAAATTTGTAAAAGAAAGTGTCAAATTAAACACCTCAACGAGATTTTGAACATGTCACAACACATCATGATTGCATCTTGTTGACTTTCCAAGAAAAATAAAACTATATGTGCTCAAACACACAACTTTTGTGAATTTTCAAATTTTGAAGCTCGATAACTTCAGCAAATGAGGACCAAATTCATTAAACAAAGTGTCAAATTAATTAGCTCGACAAGATTTTGAAGATGTCACAACACATCATGATTGCATCTTGTTGAATTTCCAAGAAAATTAGTACTATATGTGTTCAAACACACAACTTTTGTGACTTTTCAAATTTTGAAGCTCGATAACTTCAGCAAATGAGGACCAAATTTGTTAAACAAAGTGTCAAATTAATCAGCTCCACGAGACTTTGAAGATATCACAACACATCATGATTGCGTCTTGTTAAATTTCCAAGAAAAATAGTACTTTATGTGCTCAACACACTACTTTTGTGACTTTTTAAAACTTGAAGCTCGATAACTTCGGCAAATGAGGACCAAATTTGTTAAACAAAGTGCCAAATTAATCAGCTCCACGAGATTTTGAAGATATCACAACACATCATGATTGCATCTTGTTGACTTTCCAAGAAAAATAACACTATATGTGCTCAAACACACAACTTTTGTGAATTTTCAAATTTTGAAGCTCGATAACTTCGGCAAATGTGTACCAAATTTGTTAAAGAAAGTGTCAAATTAAACACCTCAAGGAGATTTTGAAGATGTCACAACACATCATGATTGCATCTTGTTGAATTTCCAAGAAAAATAGTACTTTATGTGCTCAAACACACAACTTTTGTGCTATTCAAACATTGAAGCTCGATAACTTCGGCAAATGTGGACCAAATTTGTTAAACAAAGTGTCAAATTAATTAGCTCGACAAGATTTTGAAGATGTCACAACACATCATGATTGCATCTTGTTGAATTTCCAAGAAAAATAGTACTTTATGTGCTCAAACACACAACTTGGGTGACTTTTCAAACTTTGAAGCTCGATAACTTCGGCAAATGTGGACCAAATTCTTTAAAGAAAGTGTCAAAATAATTAGCTCGACGAGATTTTGAAGATGTCACAACACATCATGATTGCATCTTGTTGAATTTCCAAGAAAAATAGTACTTTATGTGCTCAAACACACAACTTGGGTGACTTTTCAAAACTTTGAAGCTCGATAACTTCGGCAAATGTGGACGAAATTTGTAAAAGAAAGTGTCAAATTAAACACCTCAACGAGATTTTGAACATGTCACAACACATCATGATTGCATCTTGTTGACTTTCCAAGAAAAATAAAACTATATGTGCTCAAACACACAACTTTTGTGAATTTTCAAATTTTGAAGCTCGATAACTTCAGCAAATGAGGACCAAATTTCTTAAACAAAGTGTCAAATTAATCAGCTCGACGAGATTTTCAGGATGTCACAACACATCATGATTGCATCTTGTTAAATTTCCAAGAAAAATAGTACTTTATGTGCTCAACACACTACTTTTGTGACTTTTCAATATTTGAAGCTCGATAACTTCAGCAAGTGAGGACCAAATTTGTTAAACAAAGTGTCAAAGTACTCAGCTCCACGAGATTTTGAAGATATCACAACACATCATGATTGCGTCTTGTTAAATTTCCAAGAAAAATAGTACTTTATGTGCTCAACACACTACTTTTGTGACTTTTCAAAATTTGAAGCTCGCTAACTTAGGCAAATGAGGATCAAATTTGTTAAACAAAGTGTCAAATTAATCAGCTCGACGAGATTTTCAGGATGTCACAACACATCATGATTGCGTCTTGTTAAATTTCCAAGAAAAATAGTACTTTATGTGCTCAACACACTACTTTTGTGACTTTTCAATATTTGAAGCTCGATAACTTCAGCAAGTGAGGACCAAATTTGTTAAACAAAGTGTCAAATTAATCAGCTCGACGAGATTTTCCGGATGTCACAACACATCATGATTGCGTCTTGTTAAATTTCCAAGAAAAATAGTACTTTATGTGCTCAACACACTACTTTTGTGACTTTTCAAACTTTGAAGCTCGATAACTTAGGCAAAAGAGGACCAAATTTGTTAAACAAAGTGTCAAATTAATCAGCTCGACGAGATTTTCAGGATGTCACAACACATCATGATTGCGTCTTGTTAAATTTCCAAGAAAAATAGTACTTTATGTGCTCAACACACTACTTTTGGGACTTTTCAAACTTTGAAGCTCGATAACTTAGGCAAATGAGGACCAAATTTGTTAAACAAAGTGTCAAATTAATCAGCTCGACGAGATTTTCCGGATGTCACAACACATCATGATTGCGTCTTGTTAAATTTCCAAGAAAAATAGTACTTTATGTGCTCAACACACTACTTCTGTGACTTTTCAAACTTTGAAGCTCGATAACTTAGGCAAATGAGGACCAAATTTGTTAAACAAAGTGTCAAATTAATCAGCTCCACGAGATTTTGATGATATCACAACACATCATGATTGCGTCTTGTTGAATTTCCAAGAAAATTAGTACTATATGTGTTCAAACACACAACTTTTGTGACTTTTCAAATTTTGAAGCTCGATAACTTCAGCAAATGAGGACCAAATTTGTTAAACAAAGTGTCAAATTAATCAGCTCCACGAGACTTTGAAGATATCACAACACATCATGATTGCGTCTTGTTAAATTTCCAAGAAAAATAGTACTTTATGTGCTCAACACACTACTTTTGTGACTTTTCAAACTTTGAAGCTCGATAACTTAGGCATATGAGGACCAAATTTGTTAAACAAAGTGTCAAATTAATCAGCTCGACGAGATTTTCAGGATGTCACAACACATCATGATTGCATCTTGTTAAATTTCCAAAAAAAAATAGTACTTTATGAGCTCAGAACACTACTTTTGTCACTTTTCAAAATTTGAAGCTCGCTAACTTAGGCAAATGAGGATCAAATTTGTTAAACAAAGTGTCAAATTAATCAGCTCGACGAGATTTTCAGGATGTCACAACATATCATGATTGCGTCTTGTTGACTTTCCAAGAAAAATAACACTATATGTGCTCAAACACACAACTTTTGTGAATTTTCAAATTTTGAAGCTCGATAACTTAGGCAAATGAGGACCAAATTTGTTAAACAAAGTGTCAAATTAATCAGTTCGACGAGATTTTCAGGATGTCACAACACATCATGATTGCATCTTGTTAAATTTCCAAAAAAAATAGTACTTTATGAGCTCAGAACACTACTTTTGTGACTTTTCAAAATTTGAAGCTCGCTAACTTAGGCAAATGAGGATCAAATTTGTTAAACAAAGTGCCAAATTAATCAGCTCCACGAGATTTTGAAGATATCACAACACATCATGATTGCATCTTGTTGACTTTCCAAGAAAAATAACACTATATGTGCTCAAACACACAACTTTTGTGAATTTTCAAATTTTGAAGCTCGATAACTTCGGCAAATGTGTACCAAATTTGTTAAAGAAAGTGTCAAATTAAACACCTCAAGGAGATTTTGAAGATGTCACAACACATCATGATTGCATCTTGTTGAATTTCCAAGAAAAATAGTACTTTATGTGCTCAAACACACATCTTCGGTGACTTTTCAAATTTTGAAGCTCGATAACTTCGGCAAATGTGGACCAAATTCTTTAAAGAAAGTGTCAAATTAAACACCTCAACGAGATTTTGAAGATGTCACAACACATCATGATTGCATCTTGTTGAATTTCCAAGAAAAATAGTACTTTATGTGCTCAAACACACAACTTTTGTGCTATTCAAACATTGAAGCTCGATAACTTCGGCAAATGTGGACCAAATTTGTTAAACAAAGTGTCAAATTAATTAGCTCGACAAGATTTTGAAGATGTCACAACACATCATGATTGCATCTTGTTGAATTTCCAAGAAAAATAGTACTTTATGTGCTCAAACACACAACTTGGGTGACTTTTCAAACTTTGAAGCTCGATAACTTCGGCAAATGTGGACCAAATTCTTTAAAGAAAGTGTCAAAATAAACACCTCAACGAGATTGTGAAGATGTCACAACACATCATGATTGCATCTTGTTGAATTTTCAAGAAAAATAGTACTTTATGTGCTCAAACTCACAACTTTTGTGCTTTTCAAACTTTGAAGCTCGATAACTTCGGCAAATGTGGACCAAATTCATTAAACAAAGTGTCAAATTAATTAGCTCGACAAGATTTTGAAGATGTCACAACACATCATGATTGCATCTTGTTGAATTTCCAAGAAAAATAGTACTTTATGTGCTCAAACACACAACTTGGGTGACTTTTCAAACTTTGAAGCTCGATAACTTCGGCAAATGTGGACCAAATTTGTTAAAGAAAGTGTCAAATTAATTAGCTCGACGAGATTTTGAAGATGTCACAACACATCATGATTGCATCTTGTTGAATTTCCAAGAAAAATAGTACTTTATGTGCTCAAACACACAACTTGGGTGACTTTTCAAAACTTTGAAGCTCGATAACTTCGGCAAATGTGGACGAAATTTGTAAAAGAAAGTGTCAAATTAAACACCTCAACGAGATTTTGAACATGTCACAACACATCATGATTGCATCTTGTTGACTTTCCAAGAAAAATAAAACTATATGTGCTCAAACACACAACTTTTGTGAATTTTCAAATTTTGAAGCTCGATAACTTCAGCAAATGAGGACCAAATTTCTTAAACAAAGTGTCAAATTAATCAGCTCCTCGAGATTTTAAAGATATCACAACACATCATGATTGCGTCTTGTTAAATTTCCAAGAAAAATAGTACTTTATGTGCTCAACACACTACTTTTGTGACTTTTCAAAATTTGAAGCTCGCTAACTTAGGCAAATGAGGACCAAATTTGTTAAACAAAGTGTCAAATTACTTAGCTCCACGAGACTTTGAAGATATCACAACACATCATGATTGCGTCTTGTTAAATTTCCAAGAAAAATAGTACGTTATGTGCTCAACACACTACTTTTGTGACTTTTCAAACTTTGAAGCTCGATAACTTAGGCAAATGAGGACCAAATTTGTTAAACAAAGTGTCAAATTAATCAGCTCGACGAGATTTTCAGGATGTCACAACACATCATGATTGCATCTTGTTAAATTTCCAAGAAAAATAGTACTTTATGAGCTCAGAACACTACTTTTGTGACTTTTCAAAATTTGAAGCTCGCTAACTTAGGCAAATGAGGATCAAATTTGTTAAACAAAGTGTCAAATTAATCAGCTCGACGAGATTTTCAGGATGTCACAACACATCATGATTGCGTCTTGTTAAATTTCCAAGAAAAATAGTACTTTATGTGCTCAACACACTACTTTTGTGACTTTTCAATATTTGAAGCTCGATAACTTCAGCAAGTGAGGACCAAATTTGTTAAACAAAGTGTCAAAGTACTCAGCTCCACGAGATTTTGAAGATATCACAACACATCATGATTGCGTCTTGTTAAATTTCCAAGAAAAATAGTACTTTATGTGCTCAACACACTACTTTTGTGACTTTTCAAAATTTGAAGCTCGCTAACTTAGGCAAATGAGGACCAAATTTGTTAAACAAAGTGTCAAATTAATCAGCTCGACGAGATTTTCCGGATGTCACAACACATCATGATTGCGTCTTGTTAAATTTCCAAGAAAAATAGTACTTTATGTGCTCAACACACTACTTTTGTGACTTTTCAAACTTTGAAGCTCGATAACTTAGGCAAAAGAGGACCAAATTTGTTAAACAAAGTGTCAAATTAATCAGCTCGACGAGATTTTCAGGATGTCACAACACATCATGATTGCGTCTTGTTAAATTTCCAAGAAAAATAGTACTTTATGTGCTCAACACACTACTTTTGTGACTTTTTAAAACTTGAAGCTCGATAACTTCGGCAAATGAGGACCAAATTTGTTAAACAAAGTGCCAAATTAATCAGCTCCACGAGATTTTGAAGATATCACAACACATCATGATTGCGTCTTGTTAAATTTCCAAGAAAAATAGTACGTTATGTGCTCAACACACTACTTTTGTGACTTTTCAAACTTTGAAGCTCGATAACTTAGGCAAATGAGGACCAAATTTGCTAAACAAAGTGTCAAATTAATCAGCTCGACGAGATTTTCAGGATGTCACAACACATCATGATTGCATCTTGTTAAATTTCCAAGAAAAATAGTACTTTATGAGCTCAGAACACTACTTTTGTGACTTTTCAAAATTTGAAGCTCGCTAACTTAGGCAAATGAGGATCAAATTTGTTAAACAAAGTGTCAAATTAATCAGCTCGACGAGATTTTCAGGATGTCACAACACATCATGATTGCGTCTTGTTAAATTTCCAAGAAAAATAGTACTTTATGTGCTCAACACACTACTTTTGTGACTTTTCAATATTTGAAGCTCGATAACTTCAGCAAGTGAGGACCAAATTTGTTAAACAAAGTGTCAAATTAATCAGCTCCACGAGACTTTGAAGATATCACAACACATCATGATTGCGTCTTGTTAAATTTCCAAGAAAAATAGTACTTTATGTGCTCAACACACTACTTTTGTGACTTTTCAAACTTTGAAGCTCGATAACTTAGGCATATGAGGACCAAATTTGTTAAACAAAGTGTCAAATTAATCAGCTCGACGAGATTTTCAGGATGTCACAACACATCATGATTGCATCTTGTTAAATTTCCAAAAAAAAATAGTACTTTATGAGCTCAGAACACTACTTTTGTCACTTTTCAAAATTTGAAGCTCGCTAACTTAGGCAAATGAGGATCAAATTTGTTAAACAAAGTGTCAAATTAATCAGCTCGACGAGATTTTCAGGATGTCACAACATATCATGATTGCGTCTTGTTGACTTTCCAAGAAAAATAACACTATATGTGCTCAAACACACAACTTTTGTGAATTTTCAAATTTTGAAGCTCGATAACTTAGGCAAATGAGGACCAAATTTGTTAAACAAAGTGTCAAATTAATCAGTTCGACGAGATTTTCAGGATGTCACAACACATCATGATTGCATCTTGTTAAATTTCCAAAAAAAATAGTACTTTATGAGCTCAGAACACTACTTTTGTGACTTTTCAAAATTTGAAGCTCGCTAACTTAGGCAAATGAGGATCAAATTTGTTAAACAAAGTGCCAAATTAATCAGCTCCACGAGATTTTGAAGATATCACAACACATCATGATTGCATCTTGTTGACTTTCCAAGAAAAATAACACTATATGTGCTCAAACACACAACTTTTGTGAATTTTCAAATTTTGAAGCTCGATAACTTCGGCAAATGTGTACCAAATTTGTTAAAGAAAGTGTCAAATTAAACACCTCAAGGAGATTTTGAAGATGTCACAACACATCATGATTGCATCTTGTTGAATTTCCAAGAAAAATAGTACTTTATGTGCTCAAACACACATCTTCGGTGACTTTTCAAATTTTGAAGCTCGATAACTTCGGCAAATGTGGACCAAATTCTTTAAAGAAAGTGTCAAATTAAACACCTCAACGAGATTTTGAAGATGTCACAACACATCATGATTGCATCTTGTTGAATTTCCAAGAAAAATAGTACTTTATGTGCTCAAACACACAACTTTTGTGCTATTCAAACATTGAAGCTCGATAACTTCGGCAAATGTGGACCAAATTTGTTAAACAAAGTGTCAAATTAATTAGCTCGACAAGATTTTGAAGATGTCACAACACATCATGATTGCATCTTGTTGAATTTCCAAGAAAAATAGTACTTTATGTGCTCAAACACACAACTTGGGTGACTTTTCAAACTTTGAAGCTCGATAACTTCGGCAAATGTGGACCAAATTCTTTAAAGAAAGTGTCAAAATAAACACCTCAACGAGATTGTGAAGATGTCACAACACATCATGATTGCATCTTGTTGAATTTTCAAGAAAAATAGTACTTTATGTGCTCAAACTCACAACTTTTGTGCTTTTCAAACTTTGAAGCTCGATAACTTCGGCAAATGTGGACCAAATTCATTAAACAAAGTGTCAAATTAATTAGCTCGACAAGATTTTGAAGATGTCACAACACATCATGATTGCATCTTGTTGAATTTCCAAGAAAAATAGTACTTTATGTGCTCAAACACACAACTTGGGTGACTTTTCAAACTTTGAAGCTCGATAACTTCGGCAAATGTGGACCAAATTTGTTAAAGAAAGTGTCAAATTAATTAGCTCGACGAGATTTTGAAGATGTCACAACACATCATGATTGCATCTTGTTGAATTTCCAAGAAAAATAGTACTTTATGTGCTCAAACACACAACTTGGGTGACTTTTCAAAACTTTGAAGCTCGATAACTTCGGCAAATGTGGACGAAATTTGTAAAAGAAAGTGTCAAATTAAACACCTCAACGAGATTTTGAACATGTCACAACACATCATGATTGCATCTTGTTGACTTTCCAAGAAAAATAAAACTATATGTGCTCAAACACACAACTTTTGTGAATTTTCAAATTTTGAAGCTCGATAACTTCAGCAAATGAGGACCAAATTTCTTAAACAAAGTGTCAAATTAATCAGCTCCTCGAGATTTTAAAGATATCACAACACATCATGATTGCGTCTTGTTAAATTTCCAAGAAAAATAGTACTTTATGTGCTCAACACACTACTTTTGTGACTTTTCAAAATTTGAAGCTCGCTAACTTAGGCAAATGAGGACCAAATTTGTTAAACAAAGTGTCAAATTACTTAGCTCCACGAGACTTTGAAGATATCACAACACATCATGATTGCGTCTTGTTAAATTTCCAAGAAAAATAGTACGTTATGTGCTCAACACACTACTTTTGTGACTTTTCAAACTTTGAAGCTCGATAACTTAGGCAAATGAGGACCAAATTTGTAAAACAAAGTGTCAAATTAATCAGCTCGACGAGATTTTCAGGATGTCACAACACATCATGATTGCATCTTGTTAAATTTCCAAGAAAAATAGTACTTTATGAGCTCAGAACACTACTTTTGTGACTTTTCAAAATTTGAAGCTCGCTAACTTAGGCAAATGAGGATCAAATTTGTTAAACAAAGTGTCAAATTAATCAGCTCGACGAGATTTTCAGGATGTCACAACACATCATGATTGCGTCTTGTTAAATTTCCAAGAAAAATAGTACTTTATGTGCTCAACACACTACTTTTGTGACTTTTCAATATTTGAAGCTCGATAACTTCAGCAAGTGAGGACCAAATTTGTTAAACAAAGTGTCAAAGTACTCAGCTCCACGAGATTTTGAAGATATCACAAAACATCATGATTGCGTCTTGTTAAATTTCCAAGAAAAATAGTACTTTATGTGCTCAACACACTACTTTTGTGACTTTTCAAAATTTGAAGCTCGCTAACTTAGGCAAATGAGGACCAAATTTGTTAAACAAAGTGTCAAATTAATCAGCTCGACGAGATTTTCCGGATGTCACAACACATCATGATTGCGTCTTGTTAAATTTCCAAGAAAAATAGTACTTTATGTGCTCAACACACTACTTTTGTGACTTTTCAAACTTTGAAGCTCGATAACTTAGGCAAAAGAGGACCAAATTTGTTAAACAAAGTGTCAAATTAATCAGCTCGACGAGATTTTCAGGATGTCACAACACATCATGATTGCGTCTTGTTAAATTTCCAAGAAAAATAGTACTTTATGTGCTCAACACACTACTTTTGTGACTTTTTAAAACTTGAAGCTCGATAACTTCGGCAAATGAGGACCAAATTTGTTAAACAAAGTGCCAAATTAATCAGCTCCACGAGATTTTGAAGATATCACAACACATCATGATTGCGTCTTGTTAAATTTCCAAGAAAAATAGTACGTTATGTGCTCAACACACTACTTTTGTGACTTTTCAAACTTTGAAGCTCGATAACTTAGGCAAATGAGGACCAAATTTGCTAAACAAAGTGTCAAATTAATCAGCTCGACGAGATTTTCAGGATGTCACAACACATCATGATTGCATCTTGTTAAATTTCCAAGAAAAATAGTACTTTATGAGCTCAGAACACTACTTTTGTGACTTTTCAAAATTTGAAGCTCGCTAACTTAGGCAAATGAGGATCAAATTTGTTAAACAAAGTGTCAAATTAATCAGCTCGACGAGATTTTCAGGATGTCACAACACATCATGATTGCGTCTTGTTAAATTTCCAAGAAAAATAGTACTTTATGTGCTCAACACACTACTTTTGTGACTTTTCAATATTTGAAGCTCGATAACTTCAGCAAGTGAGGACCAAATTTGTTAAACAAAGTGTCAAAGTACTCAGCTCCACGAGATTTTGAAGATATCACAACACATCATGATTGCGTCTTGTTAAATTTCCAAGAAAAATAGTACTTTATGTGCTCAACACACTACTTTTGTGACTTTTCAAAATTTGAAGCTCGCTAACTTAGGCAAATGAGGACCAAATTTGTTAAACAAAGTGTCAAATTAATCAGCTCGACGAGATTTTCCGGATGTCACAACACATCATGATTGCGTCTTGTTAAATTTCCAAGAAAAATAGTACTTTATGTGCTCAACACACTACTTTTGTGACTTTTCAAACTTTGAAGCTCGATAACTTAGGCAAAAGAGGACCAAATTTGTTAAACAAAGTGTCAAATTAATCAGCTCGACGAGATTTTCAGGATGTCACAACACATCATGATTGCGTCTTGTTAAATTTCCAAGAAAAATAGTACTTTATGTGCTCAACACACTACTTTTGGGACTTTTCAAACTTTGAAGCTCGATAACTTAGGCAAATGAGGACCAAATTTGTTAAACAAAGTGTCAAATTAATTAGCTCGACAAGATTTTGAAGATGTCACAACACATCATGATTGCATCTTGTTGAATTTCCAAGAAAAATAGTACTTTATGTGCTCAAACACACAACTTGGGTGACTTTTCAAACTTTGAAGCTCGATAACTTCGGCAAATGTGGACCAAATTCTTTAAAGAAAGTGTCAAAATAAACACCTCAACGAGATTGTGAAGATGTCACAACACATCATGATTGCATCTTGTTGAATTTTCAAGAAAAATAGTACTTTATGTGCTCAAACTCACAACTTTTGTGCTTTTCAAACTTTGAAGCTCGATAACTTCGGCAAATGTGGACCAAATTCATTAAACAAAGTGTCAAATTAATTAGCTCGACAAGATTTTGAAGATGTCACAACACATCATGATTGCATCTTGTTGAATTTCCAAGAAAAATAGTACTTTATGTGCTCAAACACACAACTTGGGTGACTTTTCAAACTTTGAAGCTCGATAACTTCGGCAAATGTGGACCAAATTTGTTAAAGAAAGTGTCAAATTAATTAGCTCGACGAGATTTTGAAGATGTCACAACACATCATGATTGCATCTTGTTGAATTTCCAAGAAAAATAGTACTTTATGTGCTCAAACACACAACTTGGGTGACTTTTCAAAACTTTGAAGCTCGATAACTTCGGCAAATGTGGACGAAATTTGTAAAAGAAAGTGTCAAATTAAACACCTCAACGAGATTTTGAACATGTCACAACACATCATGATTGCATCTTGTTGACTTTCCAAGAAAAATAAAACTATATGTGCTCAAACACACAACTTTTGTGAATTTTCAAATTTTGAAGCTCGATAACTTCAGCAAATGAGGACCAAATTTCTTAAACAAAGTGTCAAATTAATCAGCTCCTCGAGATTTTAAAGATATCACAACACATCATGATTGCGTCTTGTTAAATTTCCAAGAAAAATAGTACTTTATGTGCTCAACACACTACTTTTGTGACTTTTCAAAATTTGAAGCTCGCTAACTTAGGCAAATGAGGACCAAATTTGTTAAACAAAGTGTCAAATTACTTAGCTCCACGAGACTTTGAAGATATCACAACACATCATGATTGCGTCTTGTTAAATTTCCAAGAAAAATAGTACGTTATGTGCTCAACACACTACTTTTGTGACTTTTCAAACTTTGAAGCTCGATAACTTAGGCAAATGAGGACCAAATTTGTTAAACAAAGTGTCAAATTAATCAGCTCGACGAGATTTTCAGGATGTCACAACACATCATGATTGCATCTTGTTAAATTTCCAAGAAAAATAGTACTTTATGAGCTCAGAACACTACTTTTGTGACTTTTCAAAATTTGAAGCTCGCTAACTTAGGCAAATGAGGATCAAATTTGTTAAACAAAGTGTCAAATTAATCAGCTCGACGAGATTTTCAGGATGTCACAACACATCATGATTGCGTCTTGTTAAATTTCCAAGAAAAATAGTACTTTATGTGCTCAACACACTACTTTTGTGACTTTTCAATATTTGAAGCTCGATAACTTCAGCAAGTGAGGACCAAATTTGTTAAACAAAGTGTCAAAGTACTCAGCTCCACGAGATTTTGAAGATATCACAACACATCATGATTGCGTCTTGTTAAATTTCCAAGAAAAATAGTACTTTATGTGCTCAACACACTACTTTTGTGACTTTTCAAAATTTGAAGCTCGCTAACTTAGGCAAATGAGGACCAAATTTGTTAAACAAAGTGTCAAATTAATCAGCTCGACGAGATTTTCCGGATGTCACAACACATCATGATTGCGTCTTGTTAAATTTCCAAGAAAAATAGTACTTTATGTGCTCAACACACTACTTTTGTGACTTTTCAAACTTTGAAGCTCGATAACTTAGGCAAAAGAGGACCAAATTTGTTAAACAAAGTGTCAAATTAATCAGCTCGACGAGATTTTCAGGATGTCACAACACATCATGATTGCGTCTTGTTAAATTTCCAAGAAAAATAGTACTTTATGTGCTCAACACACTACTTTTGTGACTTTTCAATATTTGAAGCTCGATAACTTCAGCAAGTGAGGACCAAATTTGTTAAACAAAGTGTCAAAGTACTCAGCTCCACGAGATTTTGAAGATATCACAACACATCATGATTGCGTCTTGTTAAATTTCCAAGAAAAATAGTACTTTATGTGCTCAACACACTACTTTTGTGACTTTTCAATATTTGAAGCTCGATAACTTCAGCAAGTGAGGACCAAATTTGTTAAACAAAGTGTCAAATTAATCAGCTCGACGAGATTTTCAGGATGTCACAACACATCATGATTGCGTCTTGTTAAATTTCCAAGAAAAATAGTACTTTATGTGCTCAACACACTACTTTTGTGACTTTTTAAAACTTGAAGCTCGATAACTTCGGCAAATGAGGACCAAATTTGTTAAACAAAGTGCCAAATTAATCAGCTCCACGAGATTTTGAAGATATCACAACACATCATGATTGCATCTTGTTGACTTTCCAAGAAAAATAACACTATATGTGCTCAAACACACAACTTTTGTGAATTTTCAAATTTTGAAGCTCGATAACTTCGGCAAATGTGGACCAAATTTGTTAAAGAAAGTGTCAAATTAAACACCTCAAGGAGATTTTGAAGATGTCACAACACATCATGATTGCATCTTGTTGAATTTCCAAGAAAAATAGTACTTTATGTGCTCAAACACACATCTTCGGTGACTTTTCAAATTTTGAAGCTCGATAACTTCGGCAAATGTGGACCAAATTTGTTAAAGAAAGTGTCAAATTAAACACCTCAACGAGATTTTGAAGATGTCACAACACATCATGATTGCATCTTGTTGAATTTCCAAGAAAAATAGTACTTTATGTGCTCAACACACTACTTTTGGGACTTTTCAAACTTTGAAGCTCGATAACTTAGGCAAATGAGGACCAAATTTGTTAAACAAAGTGTCAAATTAATCAGCTCGACGAGATTTTCCGGATGTCACAACACATCATGATTGCGTCTTGTTAAATTTCCAAGAAAAATAGTACTTTATGTGCTCAACACACTACTTCTGTGACTTTTCAATCTTTGAAGCTCGATAACTTAGGCAAATGAGGACCAAATTTGTTAAACAAAGTGTCAAATTAATCAGCTCGACGAGATTTTCAGGATGTCACAACACATCATGATTGCGTCTTGTTAAATTTCCAAGAAAAATAGTACTTTATGAGCTCAGAACACTACTTTTGTCACTTTTCAAAATTTGAAGCTCGCTAACTTAGGCAAATGAGGATCAAATTTGTTAAACAAAGTGTCAAATTAATCAGCTCGACGAGATTTTCAGGATGTCACAACACATCATGATTGCGTCTTGTTAAATTTCCAAGAAAAATAGTACTTTATGTGCTCAACACACTACTTTTGTGACTTTTCAATATTTGAAGCTCGATAACTTCAGCAAGTGAGGACCAAATTTGTTAAACAAAGTGTCAAAGTACTCAGCTCCACGAGATTTTGAAGATATCACAACACATCATGATTGCGTCTTGTTAAATTTCCAAGAAAAATAGTACTTTATGTGCTCAACACACTACTTTTGTGACTTTTCAAAATTTGAAGCTCGCTAACTTAGGCAAATGAGGACCAAATTTGTTAAACAAAGTGTCAAATTAATCAGCTCGACGAGATTTTCCGGATGTCACAACACATCATGATTGCGTCTTGTTAAATTTCCAAGAAAAATAGTACTTTATGTGCTCAACACACTACTTTTGTGACTTTTCAAACTTTGAAGCTCGATAACTTAGGCAAAAGAGGACCAAATTTGTTAAACAAAGTGTCAAATTAATCAGCTCGACGAGATTTTCAGGATGTCACAACACATCATGATTGCGTCTTGTTAAATTTCCAAGAAAAATAGTACTTTATGTGCTCAACACACTACTTTTGTGACTTTTCAATATTTGAAGCTCGATAACTTCAGCAAGTGAGGACCAAATTTGTTAAACAAAGTGTCAAAGTACTCAGCTCCACGAGATTTTGAAGATATCACAACACATCATGATTGCGTCTTGTTAAATTTCCAAGAAAAATAGTACTTTATGTGCTCAACACACTACTTTTGTGACTTTTCAATATTTGAAGCTCGATAACTTCAGCAAGTGAGGACCAAATTTGTTAAACAAAGTGTCAAATTAATCAGCTCGACGAGATTTTCAGGATGTCACAACACATCATGATTGCGTCTTGTTAAATTTCCAAGAAAAATAGTACTTTATGTGCTCAACACACTACTTTTGTGACTTTTTAAAACTTGAAGCTCGATAACTTCGGCAAATGAGGACCAAATTTGTTAAACAAAGTGCCAAATTAATCAGCTCCACGAGATTTTGAAGATATCACAACACATCATGATTGCATCTTGTTGACTTTCCAAGAAAAATAACACTATATGTGCTCAAACACACAACTTTTGTGAATTTTCAAATTTTGAAGCTCGATAACTTCGGCAAATGTGGACCAAATTTGTTAAAGAAAGTGTCAAATTAAACACCTCAAGGAGATTTTGAAGATGTCACAACACATCATGATTGCATCTTGTTGAATTTCCAAGAAAAATAGTACTTTATGTGCTCAAACACACATCTTCGGTGACTTTTCAAATTTTGAAGCTCGATAACTTCGGCAAATGTGGACGAAATTTGTAAAAGAAAGTGTCAAATTAAACACCTCAACGAGATTTTGAACATGTCACAACACATCATGATTGCATCTTGTTGACTTTCCAAGAAAAATAAAACTATATGTGCTCAAACACACAACTTTTGTGAATTTTCAAATTTTGAAGCTCGATAACTTCAGCAAATGAGGACCAAATTTCTTAAACAAAGTGTCAAATTAATCAGCTCCTCGAGATTTTAAAGATATCACAACACATCATGATTGCGTCTTGTTAAATTTCCAAGAAAAATAGTACTTTATGTGCTCAACACACTACTTTTGTGACTTTTCAAAATTTGAAGCTCGCTAACTTAGGCAAATGAGGACCAAATTTGTTAAACAAAGTGTCAAATTACTTAGCTCCACGAGACTTTGAAGATATCACAACACATCATGATTGCGTCTTGTTAAATTTCCAAGAAAAATAGTACGTTATGTGCTCAACACACTACTTTTGTGACTTTTCAAACTTTGAAGCTCGATAACTTAGGCAAATGAGGACCAAATTTGTTAAACAAAGTGTCAAATTAATCAGCTCGACGAGATTTTCAGGATGTCACAACACATCATGATTGCATCTTGTTAAATTTCCAAGAAAAATAGTACTTTATGAGCTCAGAACACTACTTTTGTGACTTTTCAAAATTTGAAGCTCGCTAACTTAGGCAAATGAGGATCAAATTTGTTAAACAAAGTGTCAAATTAATCAGCTCGACGAGATTTTCAGGATGTCACAACACATCATGATTGCGTCTTGTTAAATTTCCAAGAAAAATAGTACTTTATGTGCTCAACACACTACTTTTGTGACTTTTCAATATTTGAAGCTCGATAACTTCAGCAAGTGAGGACCAAATTTGTTAAACAAAGTGTCAAAGTACTCAGCTCCACGAGATTTTGAAGATATCACAACACATCATGATTGCGTCTTGTTAAATTTCCAAGAAAAATAGTACTTTATGTGCTCAACACACTACTTTTGTGACTTTTCAAAATTTGAAGCTCGCTAACTTAGGCAAATGAGGACCAAATTTGTTAAACAAAGTGTCAAATTAATCAGCTCGACGAGATTTTCCGGATGTCACAACACATCATGATTGCGTCTTGTTAAATTTCCAAGAAAAATAGTACTTTATGTGCTCAACACACTACTTTTGTGACTTTTCAAACTTTGAAGCTCGATAACTTAGGCAAAAGAGGACCAAATTTGTTAAACAAAGTGTCAAATTAATCAGCTCGACGAGATTTTCAGGATGTCACAACACATCATGATTGCGTCTTGTTAAATTTCCAAGAAAAATAGTACTTTATGTGCTCAACACACTACTTTTGTGACTTTTCAATATTTGAAGCTCGATAACTTCAGCAAGTGAGGACCAAATTTGTTAAACAAAGTGTCAAAGTACTCAGCTCCACGAGATTTTGAAGATATCACAACACATCATGATTGCGTCTTGTTAAATTTCCAAGAAAAATAGTACTTTATGTGCTCAACACACTACTTTTGTGACTTTTCAATATTTGAAGCTCGATAACTTCAGCAAGTGAGGACCAAATTTGTTAAACAAAGTGTCAAATTAATCAGCTCGACGAGATTTTCAGGATGTCACAACACATCATGATTGCGTCTTGTTAAATTTCCAAGAAAAATAGTACTTTATGTGCTCAACACACTACTTTTGTGACTTTTTAAAACTTGAAGCTCGATAACTTCGGCAAATGAGGACCAAATTTGTTAAACAAAGTGCCAAATTAATCAGCTCCACGAGATTTTGAAGATATCACAACACATCATGATTGCATCTTGTTGACTTTCCAAGAAAAATAACACTATATGTGCTCAAACACACAACTTTTGTGAATTTTCAAATTTTGAAGCTCGATAACTTCGGCAAATGTGGACCAAATTTGTTAAAGAAAGTGTCAAATTAAACACCTCAAGGAGATTTTGAAGATGTCACAACACATCATGATTGCATCTTGTTGAATTTCCAAGAAAAATAGTACTTTATGTGCTCAAACACACATCTTCGGTGACTTTTCAAATTTTGAAGCTCGATAACTTCGGCAAATGTGGACCAAATTTGTTAAAGAAAGTGTCAAATTAAACACCTCAACGAGATTTTGAAGATGTCACAACACATCATGATTGCATCTTGTTGAATTTCCAAGAAAAATAGTACTTTATGTGCTCAACACACTACTTTTGGGACTTTTCAAACTTTGAAGCTCGATAACTTAGGCAAATGAGGACCAAATTTGTTAAACAAAGTGTCAAATTAATCAGCTCGACGAGATTTTCCGGATGTCACAACACATCATGATTGCGTCTTGTTAAATTTCCAAGAAAAATAGTACTTTATGTGCTCAACACACTACTTCTGTGACTTTTCAATCTTTGAAGCTCGATAACTTAGGCAAATGAGGACCAAATTTGTTAAACAAAGTGTCAAATTAATCAGCTCGACGAGATTTTCAGGATGTCACAACACATCATGATTGCGTCTTGTTAAATTTCCAAGAAAAATAGTACTTTATGAGCTCAGAACACTACTTTTGTCACTTTTCAAAATTTGAAGCTCGCTAACTTAGGCAAATGAGGATCAAATTTGTTAAACAAAGTGTCAAATTAATCAGCTCGACGAGATTTTCAGGATGTCACAACATATCATGATTGCGTCTTGTTAAATTTCCAAGAAAAATAGTACTTTATGTGCTCAACACACTACTTTTGTGACTTTTTAAAACTTGAAGCTCGATAACTTCGGCAAATGAGGACCAAATTTGTTAAACAAAGTGTCAAATTAATCAGCTCGACGAGATTTTCAGGATGTCACAACACATCATGATTGCATCTTGTTAAATTTCCAAGAAAAATAGTACGTTATGTGCTCAACACACTACTTTTGTGACTTTTCAAACTTTGAAGCTCGATAACTTAGGCAAATGAGGACCAAATTTGTTAAACAAAGTGTCAAATTAATCAGCTCGACGAGATTTTCAGGATGTCACAACACATCATGATTGCGTCTTGTTAAATTTCCAAGAAAAATAGTACTTTATGTGCTCAACACACTACTTTTGTGACTTTTCAAACTTTGAAGCTCGATAACTTAGGCAAAAGAGGACCAAATTTGTTAAACAAAGTGTCAAATTAATCAGCTCGACGAGATTTTCAGGATGTCACAACACATCATGATTGCGTCTTGTTAAATTTCCAAGAAAAATAGTACTTTATGTGCTCAACACACTACTTTTGTGACTTTTCAATATTTGAAGCTCGATAACTTCAGCAAGTGAGGACCAAATTTGTTAAACAAAGTGTCAAAGTACTCAGCTCCACGAGATTTTGAAGATATCACAACACATCATGATTGCGTCTTGTTAAATTTCCAAGAAAAATAGTACGTTATGTGCTCAACACACTACTTTTGTGACTTTTCAAACTTTGAAGCTCGATAACTTAGGCAAATGAGGACCAAATTTGTTAAACAAAGTGTCAAATTAATCAGCTCGACGAGATTTTCAGGATGTCACAACACATCATGATTGCATCTTGTTGAATTTCCAAGAAAATTAGTACTATATGTGTTCAAACACACAACTTTTGTGACTTTTCAAATTTTGAAGCTCGATAACTTCAGCAAATGAGGACCAAATTTGTTAAACAAAGTGTCAAATTAATTAGCTCCACGAGACTTTGAAGATATCACAACACATCATGATTGCGTCTTGTTAAATTTCCAAGAAAAATAGTACGTTATGTGTTCAAACACACAACTTTTGTGACTTTTCAAATTTTGAAGCTCGATAACTTCAGCAAATGAGGACCAAATTTGTTAAACAAAGTGTCACATTAATCAGCTCCACGAGATTTTGAAGATATCACAACACATCATGATTGCATCTTGTTGACTTTCCAAGAAAAATAACACTATATGTGCTCAAACACACAACTTTTGTGAATTTTCAAATTTTGAAGCTCGATAACTTCGGCAAATGTGGACCAAATTTGTTAAAGAAAGTGTCAAATTAAACACCTCAAGGAGATTTTGAAGATGTCACAACACATCATGATTGCATCTTGTTGAATTTCCAAGAAAAATAGTACTTTATGTGCTCAAACACACATCTTCGGTGACTTTTCAAATTTTGAAGCTCGATAACTTCGGCAAATGTGGACCAAATTTGTTAAAGAAAGTGTCAAATTAAACACCTCAACGAGATTTTGAAGATGTCACAACACATCATGATTGCATCTTGTTGAATTTCCAAGAAAAATAGTACTTTATGTGCTCAACACACTACTTTTGGGACTTTTCA
The DNA here is from genome assembly GCF_040115645.1 of Euwallacea fornicatus. NCBI lineage: Eukaryota > Metazoa > Arthropoda > Insecta > Coleoptera > Curculionidae > Euwallacea > Euwallacea fornicatus. Next base: position 271,359 of record NW_027096039.1, read on the forward strand.
AACTTTGAAGCTCGATAACTTAGGCAAATGAGGACCAAATTTGTTAAACAAAGTGTCAAATTAATCAGCTCGACGAGATTTTCCGGATGTCACAACACATCATGATTGCGTCTTGTTAAATTTCCAAGAAAAATAGTACTTTATGTGCTCAACACACTACTTCTGTGACTTTTCAAACTTTGAAGCTCGATAACTTAGGCAAATGAGGACCAAATTTGTTAAACAAAGTGTCAAATTAATCAGCTCGACGAGATTTTCAGGATGTCACAACACATCATGATTGCGTCTTGTTAAATTTCCAAGAAAAATAGTACTTTATGAGCTCAGAACACTACTTTTGTCACTTTTCAAAATTTGAAGCTCGCTAACTTAGGCAAATGAGGATCAAATTTGTTAAACAAAGTGTCAAATTAATCAGCTCGACGAGATTTTCAGGATGTCACAACATATCATGATTGCGTCTTGTTAAATTTCCAAGAAAAATAGTACTTTATGTGCTCAACACACTACTTTTGTGACTTTTTAAAACTTGAAGCTCGATAACTTCGGCAAATGAGGACCAAATTTGTTAAACAAAGTGCCAAATTAATCAGCTCCACGAGATTTTGAAGATATCACAACACATCATGATTGCATCTTGTTGACTTTCCAAGAAAAATAACACTATATGTGCTCAAACACACAACTTTTGTGAATTTTCAAATTTTGAAGCTCGATAACTTCGGCAAATGTGGACCAAATTTGTTAAAGAAAGTGTCAAATTAAACACCTCAAGGAGATTTTGAAGATGTCACAACACATCATGATTGCATCTTGTTGAATTTCCAAGAAAAATAGTACTTTATGTGCTCAAACACACATCTTCGGTGACTTTTCAAATTTTGAAGCTCGATAACTTCGGCAAATGTGGACCAAATTTGTTAAAGAAAGTGTCAAATTAAACACCTCAACGAGATTTTGAAGATGTCACAACACATCATGATTGCATCTTGTTGAATTTCCAAGAAAAATAGTACTTTATGTGCTCAAACACACAACTTGAGTGACTTTTCAAATATTGAAGCTCGATAACTTCGGCAAATGTGGACCAAATTCTTTAAAGAAAGTGTCAAATTAAACACCTCAACGAGATTTTGAAGATGTCACAACACATCATGATTGCATCTTGTTGAATTTCCAAGAAAAATAGTACTTTATGTGCTCAAACACACAACTTGGGTGACTTTTCAAACTTTGAAGCTCGATAACTTCGGCAAATGTGGACCAAATTCTTTAAAGAAAGTGTCAAATTAAACACCTCAACGAGATTGTGAAGATGTCATAACACATCATGATTGCATCTTGTTGAATTTTCAAGAAAAATAGTACTTTATGTGCTCAAACACACAACTTTTGTGCTTTTCAAACTTTGAAGCTCGATAACTTCGGCAAATGTGGACCAAATTCATTAAACAAAGTGTCAAATTAATTAGCTCGACAAGATTTTGAAGATGTCACAACACATCATGATTGCATCTTGTTGAATTTCCAAGAAAAATAGTACTTTATGTGCTCAAACACACAACTTGGGTGACTTTTCAAACTTTGAAGCTCGATAACTTCGGCAAATGTGGACCAAATTTGTTAAAGAAAGTGTCAAATTAATTAGCTCGACGAGATTTTGAAGATGTCACAACACATCATGATTGCATCTTGTTGAATTTCCAAGAAAAATAGTACTTTATGTGCTCAAACACACAACTTGGGTGACTTTTCAAACTTTGAAGCTCGATAACTTCGGCAAATGAGGACCAAATTTGTTAAACAAAGTGTCAAATTAATCAGCTCGACGAGATTTTCAGGATGTCACAACACATCATGATTGCGTCTTGTTAAATTTCCAAGAAAAATAGTACGTTATGTGCTCAACACACTACTTTTGTGACTTTTCAAACTTTGAAGCTCGATAACTTAGGAAAATGAGGACCAAATTTGTTAAACAAAGTGTCAAATTAATCAGCTCGACGAGATTTTCAGGATGTCACAACACATCATGATTGCATCTTGTTAAATTTCCAAGAAAAATAGTACTTTATGAGCTCAGAACACTACTTTTGTGACTTTTCAAAATTTGAAGCTCGCTAACTTAGGCAAATGAGGACCAAATTTGTTAAACAAAGTGTCAAATTAATTAGCTCCACGAGACTTTGAAGATATCACAACACATCATGATTGCGTCTTGTTAAATTTCCAAGAAAAATAGTACGTTATGTGTTCAAACACACAACTTTTGTGACTTTTCAAATTTTGAAGCTCGATAACTTCAGCAAATGAGGACCAAATTTGTTAAACAAAGTGTCAAATTAATCAGCTCCACGAGATTTTGAAGATATCACAACACATCATGATTGCGTCTTGTTGAATTTCCAAGAAAATTAGTACTATATGTGTTCAAACACACAACTTTTGTGACTTTTCAAATTTTGAAGCTCGGTAACTTCAGCAAATGAGGACCAAATTTGTTAAACAAAGTGTCAAATTAATCAGCTCCACGAGACTTTGAAGATATCACAACACATCATGATTGCGTCTTGTTAAATTTCCAAGAAAAATAGTACGTTATGTGCTCAACACACTACTTTTGTGACTTTTCAAACTTTGAAGCTCGATAACTTAGGCAAATGAGGACCAAATTTGTTAAACAAAGTGTCAAATTAATCAGCTCGACGAGATTTTCAGGATGGCACAACACATCATGATTGCATCTTGTTAAATTTCCAAGAAAAATAGTACTTTATGAGCTCAGAACACTACTTTTGTGACTTTTCAAAATTTGAAGCTCGCTAACTTAGGCAAATGAGGATCAAATTTGTTAAACAAAGTGTCAAATTAATCAGCTCGACGAGATTTTCAGGATGTCACAACACATCATGATTGCATCTTGTTAAATTTCCAAAAAAATAGTACTTTATGAGCTCAGAACACTACTTTTGTGACTTTTTAAAACTTGAAGCTCGATAACTTCGGCAAATGAGGACCAAATTTGTTAAACAAAGTGCCAAATTAATCAGCTCCAAGAGATTTTGAAGATATCACAACACATCATGATTGCATCTTGTTGACTTTCCAAGAAAAATAACACTATATGTGCTCAAACACACAACTTTTGTGAATTTTCAAATTTTGAAGCTCGATAACTTCGGCAAATGTGGACCAAATTTGTTAAAGAAAGTGTCAAATTAAACACCTCAAGGAGATTTTGAAGATGTCACAACACATCATGATTGCATCTTGTTGAATTTCCAAGAAAAATAGTACTTTATGTGCTCAAACACACATCTTCGGTGACTTTTCAAATTTTGAAGCTCGATAACTTCGGCAAATGTGGACCAAATTTGTTAAAGAAAGTGTCAAATTAAACACCTCAACGAGATTTTGAAGATGTCACAACACATCATGATTGCATCTTGTTGAATTTCCAAGAAAAATAGTACTTTATGTGCTCAAACACACAACTTGAGTGACTTTTCAAATATTGAAGCTCGATAACTTCGGCAAATGTGGACCAAATTTGTTAAACAAAGTGTCAAATTAATTAGCTCGACAAGATTTTGAAGATGTCACAACACATCATGATTGCATCTTGTTGAATTTCCAAGAAAAATAGTACTTTATGTGCTCAAACACACAACTTGGGTGACTTTTCAAACTTTGAAGCTCGATAACTTCGGCAAATGTGGACCAAATTCTTTAAAGAAAGTGTCAAATTAAACACCTCAACGAGATTGTGAAGATGTCACAACACATCATGATTGCATCTTGTTGAATTTTCAAGAAAAATAGTACTTTATGTGCTCAAACACACAACTTTTGTGCTTTTCAAACTTTGAAGCTCGATAACTTCGGCAAATGTGGACCAAATTTGTTAAACAAAGTGTCAAATTAATTAGCTCGACAAGATTTTGAAGATGTCACAACACATCATGATTGCATCTTGTTGACTTTCCAAGAAAAATAACACTATATGTGCTCAAACACACAACTTTTGTGAATTTTCAAATTTTGAAGCTCGATAACTTCGGCAAATGTGGACCAAATTTGTTAAAGAAAGTGTCAAATTAAACACCTCAAGGAGATTTTGAAGATGTCACAACACATCATGATTGCATCTTGTTGAATTTCCAAGAAAAATAGTACTTTATGTGCTCAAACACACATCTTCGGTGACTTTTCAAATTTTGAAGCTCGATAACTTCGGCAAATGTGGACCAAATTTGTTAAAGAAAGTGTCAAATTAAACACCTCAACGAGATTTTGAAGATGTCACAACACATCATGATTGCATCTTGTTGAATTTCCAAGAAAAATAGTACTTTATGTGCTCAAACACACAACTTGAGTGACTTTTCAAATATTGAAGCTCGATAACTTCGGCAAATGTGGACCAAATTCTTTAAAGAAAGTGTCAAGTTAAACACCTCAACGAGATTTTGAAGATGTCACAACACATCATGATTGCATCTTGTTGAATTTCCAAGAAAAATAGTACTTTATGTGCTCAAACACACAACTTGGGTGACTTTTCAAACTTTGAAGCTCGATAACTTCGGCAAATGTGGACCAAATTCTTTAAAGAAAGTGTCAAATTAAACACCTCAACGAGATTGTGAAGATGTCACAACACATCATGATTGCATCTTGTTGAATTTTCAAGAAAAATAGTACTTTATGTGCTCAAACACACAACTTTTGTGCTTTTCAAACTTTGAAGCTCGATAACTTCGGCAAATGTGGACCAAATTCATTAAACAAAGTGTCAAATTAATTAGCTCGACAAGATTTTGAAGATGTCACAACACATCATGATTGCATCTTGTTGAATTTCCAAGAAAAATAGTACTTTATGTGCTCAAACACACAACTTGGGTGACTTTTCAAACTTTGAAGCTCGATAACTTCGGCAAATGTGGACCAAATTTGTTAAAGAAAGTGTCAAATTAATTAGCTCGACGAGATTTTGAAGATGTCACAACACATCATGATTGCATCTTGTTGAATTTCCAAGAAAAATAGTACTTTATGTGCTCAAACATACAACTTGGGTGACTTTTCAAAATTTTGAAGCTCGATAACTTCGGCAAATGTGGACCAAATTTGTAAAAGAAAGTGTCAAATTAAACACCTCAACGAGATTTTGAACATGTCACAACACATCATGATTGCATCTTGTTGACTTTCCAAGAAAAATAAAACTATATGTGCTCAAACACACAACTTTTGTGAATTTTCAAATTTTGAAGCTCGATAACTTCAGCAAATGAGGACCAAATTTCTTAAACAAAGTGTCAAATTAATCAGCTCCACGAGATTTTAAAGATATCACAACACATCATGATTGCGTCTTGTTAAATTTCCAAGAAAAATAGTACTTTATGTGCTCAACACACTACTTTTGTGACTTTTCAAACTTTGAAGCTCGATAACTTAGGCAAATGAGGACCAAATTTGTTAAACAAAGTGTCAAATTAATCAGCTCGACGAGATTTTCAGGATGTCACAACACATCATGATTGCGTCTTGTTAAATTTCCAAGAAAAATAGTACGTTATGTGCTCAACACACTACTTTTGTGACTTTTCAAACTTTGAAGCTCGATAACTTAGGCAAATGAGGACCAAATTTGTTAAACAAAGTGTCAAATTAATCAGCTCGACGAGATTTTCAGGATGTCACAACACATCATGATTGCATCTTGTTGAATTTCCAAGAAAATTAGTACTATATGTGTTCAAACACACAACTTTTGTGACTTTTCAAATTTTGAAGCTCGATAACTTCAGCAAATGAGGACCAAATTTGTTAAACAAAGTGTCAAATTAATTAGCTCCACGAGACTTTGAAGATATCACAACACATCATGATTGCGTCTTGTTAAATTTCCAAGAAAAATAGTACGTTATGTGTTCAAACACACAACTTTTGTGACTTTTCAAATTTTGAAGCTCGATAACTTCAGCAAATGAGGACCAAATTTGTTAAACAAAGTGTCAAATTAATCAGCTCCACGAGATTTTGAAGATATCACAACACATCATGATTGCATCTTGTTAAATTTCCAAGAAAAATAGTACTTTATGAGCTCAGAACACTACTTTTGTGACTTTTCAAAATTTGAAGCTCGCTAACTTAGGCAAATGAGGATCAAATTTGTTAAACAATGTGTCAAATTAATCAGCTCGACGAGATTTTCAGGATGTCACAACACATCATGATTGCATCTTGTTAAATTTCCAAAAAAAATAGTACTTTATGAGCTCAGAACACTACTTTTGTGACTTTTTAAACTTGAAGCTCGATAACTTCGGCAAATGAGGACCAAATTTGTTAAACAAAGTGCCAAATTAATCAGCTCCACGAGACTTTGAAGATATCACAACACATCATGATTGCGTCTTGTTAAATTTCCAAGAAAAATAGTACGTTATGTGCTCAACACACTACTTTTGTGACTTTTCAAACTTTGAAGCTCGATAACTTAGGCAAATGAGGACCAAATTTGTTAAACAAAGTGTCAAATTAATCAGCTCGACGAGATTTTCAGGATGTCACAACACATCATGATTGCATCTTGTTAAATTTCCAAGAAAAATAGTACTTTATGAGCTCAGAACACTACTTTTGTGACTTTTCAAAATATGAAGCTCGATAACTTCGGCAAATGAGGACCAAATTTGTTAAACAAAGTGCCAAATTAATCAGCTCCACGAGATTTTGAAGATATCACAACACATCATGATTGCATCTTGTTGACTTTCCAAGAAAAATAACACTATATGTGCTCAAACACACAACTTTTGTGAATTTTCAAATTTTGAAGCTCGATAACTTCGGCAAATGTGGACCAAATTTGTTAAAGAAAGTGTCAAATTAAACACCTCAAGGAGATTTTGAAGATGTCACAACACATCATGATTGCATCTTGTTGAATTTCCAAGAAAAATAGTACTTTATGTGCTCAAACACACAACTTGAGTGACTTTTCAAATATTGAAGCTCGATAACTTCGGCAAATGTGGACCAAATTTGTTAAAGAAAGTGTCAAATTAAACACCTCAAGGAGATTTTGAAGATGTCACAACACATCATGATTGCATCTTGTTGAATTTCCAAGAAAAATAGTACTTTATGTGCTCAAACACACATCTTCGGTGACTTTTCAAATTTTGAAGCTCGATAACTTCGGCAAATGTGGACCAAATTTGTTAAAGAAAGTGTCAAATTAAACACCTCAACGAGATTTTGAAGATGTCACAACACATCATGATTGCATCTTGTTGAATTTCCAAGAAAAATAGTACTTTATGTGCTCAAACACACAACTTGAGTGACTTTTCAAATATTGAAGCTCGATAACTTCGGCAAATGTGGACCAAATTCTTTAAAGAAAGTGTCAAATTAAACACCTCAACGAGATTTTGAAGATGTCACAACACATCATGATTGCATCTTGTTGAATTTCCAAGAAAAATAGTACTTTATGTGCTCAAACACACAACTTTTGTGCTATTCAAACATTGAAGCTCGATAACTTCGGCAAATGTGGACCAAATTTGTTAAACAAAGTGTCAAATTAATTAGCTCGACAAGATTTTGAAGATGTCACAACACATCATGATTGCATTTTGTTGAATTTCCAAGAAAAATAGTACTTTATGTGCTCAAACACACAACTTGGGTGACTTTTCAAACTTTGAAGCTCGATAACTTCGGCAAATGTGGACCAAATTCTTTAAAGAAAGTGTCAAAATAAATACCTCAACGAGATTGTGAAGATGTCACAACACATCATGATTGCATCTTGTTGAATTTCCAAGAAAAATAGTACTTTATGTGCTCAAACACACAACTTGGGTGACTTTTCAAACTTTGAAGCTCGATAACTTCGGCAAATGTGGACCAAATTCTTTAAAGAAAGTGTCAAATTAAACACCTCAACGAGATTGTGAAGATGTCATAACACATCATGATTGCATCTTGTTGAATTTTCAAGAAAAATAGTACTTTATGTGCTCAAACACACAACTTTTGTGCTTTTCAAACTTTGAAGCTCGATAACTTCGGCAAATGTGGACCAAATTCATTAAACAAAGTGTCAAATTAATTAGCTCGACAAGATTTTGAAGATGTCACAACACATCATGATTGCATCTTGTTGAATTTCCAAGAAAAATAGTACTTTATGTGCTCAAACACACAACTTGGGTGACTTTTCAAACTTTGAAGCTCGATAACTTCGGCAAATGTGGACCAAATTTGTTAAAGAAAGTGTCAAATTAATTAGCTCGACGAGATTTTGAAGATGTCACAACACATCATGATTGCATCTTGTTGAATTTCCAAGAAAAATAGTACTTTATGTGCTCAAACACACAACTTGGGTGACTTTTCAAACTTTGAAGCTCGATAACTTCGGCAAATGAGGACCAAATTTGTTAAACAAAGTGTCAAATTAATCAGCTCGACGAGATTTTCAGGATGTCACAACACATCATGATTGCGTCTTGTTAAATTTCCAAGAAAAATAGTACGTTATGTGCTCAACACACTACTTTTGTGACTTTTCAAACTTTGAAGCTCGATAACTTAGGAAAATGAGGACCAAATTTGTTAAACAAAGTGTCAAATTAATCAGCTCGACGAGATTTTCAGGATGTCACAACACATCATGATTGCATCTTGTTAAATTTCCAAGAAAAATAGTACTTTATGAGCTCAGAACACTACTTTTGTGACTTTTCAAAATTTGAAGCTCGCTAACTTAGGCAAATGAGGACCAAATTTGTTAAACAAAGTGTCAAATTAATTAGCTCCACGAGACTTTGAAGATATCACAACACATCATGATTGCGTCTTGTTAAATTTCCAAGAAAAATAGTACGTTATGTGTTCAAACACACAACTTTTGTGACTTTTCAAATTTTGAAGCTCGATAACTTCAGCAAATGAGGACCAAATTTGTTAAACAAAGTGTCAAATTAATCAGCTCCACGAGATTTTGAAGATATCACAACACATCATGATTGCGTCTTGTTGAATTTCCAAGAAAATTAGTACTATATGTGTTCAAACACACAACTTTTGTGACTTTTCAAATTTTGAAGCTCGGTAACTTCAGCAAATGAGGACCAAATTTGTTAAACAAAGTGTCAAATTAATCAGCTCCACGAGACTTTGAAGATATCACAACACATCATGATTGCGTCTTGTTAAATTTCCAAGAAAAATAGTACGTTATGTGCTCAACACACTACTTTTGTGACTTTTCAAACTTTGAAGCTCGATAACTTAGGCAAATGAGGACCAAATTTGTTAAACAAAGTGTCAAATTAATCAGCTCGACGAGATTTTCAGGATGGCACAACACATCATGATTGCATCTTGTTAAATTTCCAAGAAAAATAGTACTTTATGAGCTCAGAACACTACTTTTGTGACTTTTCAAAATTTGAAGCTCGCTAACTTAGGCAAATGAGGATCAAATTTGTTAAACAAAGTGTCAAATTAATCAGCTCGACGAGATTTTCAGGATGTCACAACACATCATGATTGCATCTTGTTAAATTTCCAAAAAAATAGTACTTTATGAGCTCAGAACACTACTTTTGTGACTTTTTAAAACTTGAAGCTCGATAACTTCGGCAAATGAGGACCAAATTTGTTAAACAAAGTGCCAAATTAATCAGCTCCAAGAGATTTTGAAGATATCACAACACATCATGATTGCATCTTGTTGACTTTCCAAGAAAAATAACACTATATGTGCTCAAACACACAACTTTTGTGAATTTTCAAATTTTGAAGCTCGATAACTTCGGCAAATGTGGACCAAATTTGTTAAAGAAAGTGTCAAATTAAACACCTCAAGGAGATTTTGAAGATGTCACAACACATCATGATTGCATCTTGTTGAATTTCCAAGAAAAATAGTACTTTATGTGCTCAAACACACATCTTCGGTGACTTTTCAAATTTTGAAGCTCGATAACTTCGGCAAATGTGGACCAAATTTGTTAAAGAAAGTGTCAAATTAAACACCTCAACGAGATTTTGAAGATGTCACAACACATCATGATTGCATCTTGTTGAATTTCCAAGAAAAATAGTACTTTATGTGCTCAAACACACAACTTGAGTGACTTTTCAAATATTGAAGCTCGATAACTTCGGCAAATGTGGACCAAATTCTTTAAAGAAAGTGTCAAGTTAAACACCTCAACGAGATTTTGAAGATGTCACAACACATCATGATTGCATCTTGTTGAATTTCCAAGAAAAATAGTACTTTATGTGCTCAAACACACAACTTTTGTGCTATTCAAACATTGAAGCTCGATAACTTCGGCAAATGTGGACCAAATTTGTTAAACAAAGTGTCAAATTAATTAGCTCGACAAGATTTTGAAGATGTCACAACACATCATGATTGCATCTTGTTGAATTTCCAAGAAAAATAGTACTTTATGTGCTCAAACACACAACTTGGGTGACTTTTCAAACTTTGAAGCTCGATAACTTCGGCAAATGTGGACCAAATTCTTTAAAGAAAGTGTCAAATTAAACACCTCAACGAGATTGTGAAGATGTCACAACACATCATGATTGCATCTTGTTGAATTTTCAAGAAAAATAGTACTTTATGTGCTCAAACACACAACTTTTGTGCTTTTCAAACTTTGAAGCTCGATAACTTCGGCAAATGTGGACCAAATTTGTTAAACAAAGTGTCAAATTAATTAGCTCGACAAGATTTTGAAGATGTCACAACACATCATGATTGCATCTTGTTGACTTTCCAAGAAAAATAACACTATATTTGCTCAAACACACAACTTTTGTGAATTTTCAAATTTTGAAGCTCGATAACTTCGGCAAATGTGGACCAAATTTGTTAAAGAAAGTGTCAAATTAAACACCTCAAGGAGATTTTGAAGATGTCACAACACATCATGATTGCATCTTGTTGAATTTCCAAGAAAAATAGTACTTTATGTGCTCAAACACACATCTTCGGTGACTTTTCAAATTTTGAAGCTCGATAACTTCGGCAAATGTGGACCAAATTTGTTAAAGAAAGTGTCAAATTAAACACCTCAACGAGATTTTGAAGATGTCACAACACATCATGATTGCATCTTGTTGAATTTCCAAGAAAAATAGTACTTTATGTGCTCAAACACACAACTTGAGTGACTTTTCAAATATTGAAGCTCGATAACTTCGGCAAATGTGGACCAAATTCTTTAAAGAAAGTGTCAAGTTAAACACCTCAACGAGATTTTGAAGATGTCACAACACATCATGATTGCATCTTGTTGAATTTCCAAGAAAAATAGTACTTTATGTGCTCAAACACACAACTTGGGTGACTTTTCAAACTTTGAAGCTCGATAACTTCGGCAAATGTGGACCAAATTCTTTAAAGAAAGTGTCAAATTAAACACCTCAACGAGATTGTGAAGATGTCACAACACATCATGATTGCATCTTGTTGAATTTTCAAGAAAAATAGTACTTTATGTGCTCAAACACACAACTTTTGTGCTTTTCAAACTTTGAAGCTCGATAACTTCGGCAAATGTGGACCAAATTCATTAAACAAAGTGTCAAATTAATTAGCTCGACAAGATTTTGAAGATGTCACAACACATCATGATTGCATCTTGTTGAATTTCCAAGAAAAATAGTACTTTATGTGCTCAAACACACAACTTGGGTGACTTTTCAAATTTTGAAGCTCGATAACTTCGGCAAATGTGGACCAAATTTGTTAAAGAAAGTGTCAAATTAAACACCTCAACGAGATTTTGAAGATGTCACAACACATCATGATTGCATCTTGTTGAATTTCCAAGAAAAATAGTACTTTATGTGCTCAAACACACAACTTGAGTGACTTTTCAAATATTGAAGCTCGATAACTTCGGCAAATGTGGACCAAATTCTTTAAAGAAAGTGTCAAGTTAAACACCTCAACGAGATTTTGAAGATGTCACAACACATCATGATTGCATCTTGTTGAATTTCCAAGAAAAATAGTACTTTATGTGCTCAAACACACAACTTTTGTGCTATTCAAACATTGAAGCTCGATAACTTCGGCAAATGTGGACCAAATTTGTTAAACAAAGTGTCAAATTAATTAGCTCGACAAGATTTTGAAGATGTCACAACACATCATGATTGCATCTTGTTGAATTTCCAAGAAAAATAGTACTTTATGTGCTCAAACACACAACTTGGGTGACTTTTCAAACTTTGAAGCTCGATAACTTCGGCAAATGTGGACCAAATTCTTTAAAGAAAGTGTCAAATTAAACACCTCAACGAGATTGTGAAGATGTCACAACACATCATGATTGCATCTTGTTGAATTTTCAAGAAAAATAGTACTTTATGTGCTCAAACACACAACTTTTGTGCTTTTCAAACTTTGAAGCTCGATAACTTCGGCAAATGTGGACCAAATTTGTTAAACAAAGTGTCAAATTAATTAGCTCGACAAGATTTTGAAGATGTCACAACACATCATGATTGCATCTTGTTGACTTTCCAAGAAAAATAACACTATATTTGCTCAAACACACAACTTTTGTGAATTTTCAAATTTTGAAGCTCGATAACTTCGGCAAATGTGGACCAAATTTGTTAAAGAAAGTGTCAAATTAAACACCTCAAGGAGATTTTGAAGATGTCACAACACATCATGATTGCATCTTGTTGAATTTCCAAGAAAAATAGTACTTTATGTGCTCAAACACACATCTTCGGTGACTTTTCAAATTTTGAAGCTCGATAACTTCGGCAAATGTGGACCAAATTTGTTAAAGAAAGTGTCAAATTAAACACCTCAACGAGATTTTGAAGATGTCACAACACATCATGATTGCATCTTGTTGAATTTCCAAGAAAAATAGTACTTTATGTGCTCAAACACACAACTTGAGTGACTTTTCAAATATTGAAGCTCGATAACTTCGGCAAATGTGGACCAAATTCTTTAAAGAAAGTGTCAAGTTAAACACCTCAACGAGATTTTGAAGATGTCACAACACATCATGATTGCATCTTGTTGAATTTCCAAGAAAAATAGTACTTTATGTGCTCAAACACACAACTTGGGTGACTTTTCAAACTTTGAAGCTCGATAACTTCGGCAAATGTGGACCAAATTCTTTAAAGAAAGTGTCAAATTAAACACCTCAACGAGATTGTGAAGATGTCACAACACATCATGATTGCATCTTGTTGAATTTTCAAGAAAAATAGTACTTTATGTGCTCAAACACACAACTTTTGTGCTTTTCAAACTTTGAAGCTCGATAACTTCGGCAAATGTGGACCAAATTCATTAAACAAAGTGTCAAATTAATTAGCTCGACAAGATTTTGAAGATGTCACAACACATCATGATTGCATCTTGTTGAATTTCCAAGAAAAATAGTACTTTATGTGCTCAAACACACAACTTGGGTGACTTTTCAAACTTTGAAGCTCGATAACTTCGGCAAATGTGGACCAAATTTGTTAAAGAAAGTGTCAAATTAATTAGCTCGACGAGATTTTGAAGATGTCACAACACATCATGATTGCATCTTGTTGAATTTCCAAGAAAAATAGTACTTTATGTGCTCAAACATACAACTTGGGTGACTTTTCAAAATTTTGAAGCTCGATAACTTCGGCAAATGTGGACCAAATTTGTAAAAGAAAGTGTCAAATTAAACACCTCAACGAGATTTTGAACATGTCACAACACATCATGATTGCATCTTGTTGACTTTCCAAGAAAAATAAAACTATATGTGCTCAAACACACAACTTTTGTGAATTTTCAAATTTTGAAGCTCGATAACTTCAGCAAATGAGGACCAAATTTCTTAAACAAAGTGTCAAATTAATCAGCTCCACGAGATTTTAAAGATATCACAACACATCATGATTGCGTCTTGTTAAATTTCCAAGAAAAATAGTACTTTATGTGCTCAACACACTACTTTTGTGACTTTTCAAACTTTGAAGCTCGATAACTTAGGCAAATGAGGACCAAATTTGTTAAACAAAGTGTCAAATTAATCAGCTCGACGAGATTTTCAGGATGTCACAACACATCATGATTGCGTCTTGTTAAATTTCCAAGAAAAATAGTACGTTATGTGCTCAACACACTACTTTTGTGACTTTTCAAACTTTGAAGCTCGATAACTTAGGCAAATGAGGACCAAATTTGTTAAACAAAGTGTCAAATTAATCAGCTCGACGAGATTTTCAGGATGTCACAACACATCATGATTGCATCTTGTTGAATTTCCAAGAAAATTAGTACTATATGTGTTCAAACACACAACTTTTGTGACTTTTCAAATTTTGAAGCTCGATAACTTCAGCAAATGAGGACCAAATTTGTTAAACAAAGTGTCAAATTAATTAGCTCCACGAGACTTTGAAGATATCACAACACATCATGATTGCGTCTTGTTAAATTTCCAAGAAAAATAGTACGTTATGTGTTCAAACACACAACTTTTGTGACTTTTCAAATTTTGAAGCTCGATAACTTCAGCAAATGAGGACCAAATTTGTTAAACAAAGTGTCACATTAATCAGCTCCACGAGATTTTGAAGATATCACAACACATCATGATTGCATCTTGTTAAATTTCCAAGAAAAATAGTACTTTATGAGCTCAGAACACTACTTTTGTGACTTTTCAAAATTTGAAGCTCGCTAACTTAGGCAAATGAGGATCAAATTTGTTAAACAATGTGTCAAATTAATCAGCTCGACGAGATTTTCAGGATGTCACAACACATCATGATTGCATCTTGTTAAATTTCCAAAAAAAATAGTACTTTATGAGCTCAGAACACTACTTTTGTGACTTTTTAAAACTTGAAGCTCGATAACTTCGGCAAATGAGGACCAAATTTGTTAAACAAAGTGCCAAATTAATCAGCTCCACGAGATTTTGAAGATATCACAACACATCATGATTGCATCTTGTTGACTTTCCAAGAAAAATAACACTATATGTGCTCAAACACACAACTTTTGTGAATTTTCAAATTTTGAAGCTCGATAACTTCGGCAAATGTGGACCAAATTTGTTAAAGAAAGTGTCAAATTAAACACCTCAAGGAGATTTTGAAGATGTCACAACACATCATGATTGCATCTTGTTGAATTTCCAAGAAAAATAGTACTTTATGTGCTCAAACACACATCTTCGGTGACTTTTCAAATTTTGAAGCTCGATAACTTCGGCAAATGTGGACCAAATTTGTTAAAGAAAGTGTCAAATTAAACACCTCAACGAGATTTTGAAGATGTCACAACACATCATGATTGCATCTTGTTGAATTTCCAAGAAAAATAGTACTTTATGTGCTCAAACACACAACTTGAGTGACTTTTCAAATATTGAAGCTCGATAACTTCGGCAAATGTGGACCAAATTTGTTAAACAAAGTGTCAAATTAATTAGCTCGACAAGATTTTGAAGATGTCACAACACATCATGATTGCATCTTGTTGAATTTCCAAGAAAAATAGTACTTTATGTGCTCAAACACACAACTTGGGTGACTTTTCAAACTTTGAAGCTCGATAACTTCGGCAAATGTGGACCAAATTCATTAAACAAAGTGTCAAATTAATTAGCTCGACAAGATTTTGAAGATGTCACAACACATCATGATTGCATCTTGTTGAATTTCCAAGAAAAATAGTACTTTATGTGCTCAAACACACATCTTCGGTGACTTTTCAAATTTTGAAGCTCGATAACTTCGGCAAATGTGGACCAAATTTGTTAAAGAAAGTGTCAAATTAAACACCTCAACGAGATTGTGAAGATGTCACAACACATCATGATTGCATCTTGTTAAATTTTCAAGAAAAATAGTACTTTATGTGCTCAAACACACAACTTTTGTGCTTTTCAAACTTTGAAGCTCGATAACTTCGGCAAATGTGGACCAAATTCATTAAACAAAGTGTCAAATTAATTAGCTCGACAAGATTTTGAAGATGTCACAACACATCATGATTGCATCTTGTTGAATTTCCAAGAAAAATAGTACTTTATGTGCTCAAACACACAACTTGGGTGACTTTTCAAACTTTGAAGCTCGATAACTTCGGCAAATGTGGACCAAATTTGTTAAAGAAAGTGTCAAATTAATTAGCTCGACGAGATTTTGAAGATGTCACAACACATCATGATTGCATCTTGTTGAATTTCCAAGAAAAATAGTACTTTATGTGCTCAAACACACAACTTGGGTGACTTTTCAAAATTTTGAAGCTCGATAACTTCGGCAAATGTGGACCAAATTTGTAAAAGAAAGTGTCAAATTAAACACCTCAACGAGATTTTGAACATGTCACAACACATCATGATTGCATCTTGTTGACTTTCCAAGAAAAATAAAACTATATGTGCTCAAACACACAACTTTTGTGAATTTTCAAATTTTGAAGCTCGATAACTTCAGCAAATGAGGACCAAATTTCTTAAACAAAGTGTCAAATTAATCAGCTCCACGAGATTTTAAAGATATCACAACACATCATGATTGCGTCTTGTTAAATTTCCAAGAAAAATAGTACTTTATGTGCTCAACACACTACTTTTGTGACTTTTCAAACTTTGAAGCTCGATAACTTAGGCAAATGAGGACCAAATTTGTTAAACAAAGTGTCAAATTAATCAGCTCGACGAGATTTTCAGGATGTCACAACACATCATGATTGCGTCTTGTTAAATTTCCAAGAAAAATAGTACGTTATGTGCTCAACACACTACTTTTGTGACTTTTCAAACTTTGAAGCTCGATAACTTAGGCAAATGAGGACCAAATTTGTTAAACAAAGTGTCAAATTAATCAGCTCGACGAGATTTTCAGGATGTCACAACACATCATGATTGCATCTTGTTAAATTTCCAAGAAAAATAGTACTTTATGAGCTCAGAACACTACTTTTGTGACTTTTCAAAATTTGAAGCTCGCTAACTTAGGCAAATGAGGACCAAATTTGTTAAACAAAGTGTCAAATTAATCAGCTCGACGAGATTTTCAGGATGTCACAACACATCATGATTGCATCTTGTTAAATTTCCAAGAAAAATAGTACTTTATGAGCTCAGAACACTACTTTTGTGACTTTTCAAAATTTGAAGCTCGCTAACTTAGGCAAATGAGGACCAAATTTGTTAAACAAAGTGTCAAATTAATCAGCTCGACGAGATTTTCAGGATGTCACAACACATCATGATTGCGTCTTGTTAAATTTCCAAGAAAAATAGTACTTTATGAGCTCAGAACACTACTTTTGTGACTTTTCAAAATTTGAAGCTCGCTAACTTAGGCAAATGAGGATCAAATTTGTTAATCAAAGTGTCAAATTAATCAGCTCGACGAGATTTTCAGGATGTCACAACACATCATGATTGCATCTTGTTAAATTTCCAAGAAAAATAGTACTTTATGAGCTCAGAACACTACTTTTGTGACTTTTCAAAATTTGAAGCTCGCTAACTTAGGCAAATGAGGACCAAATTTGTTAAACAAAGTGTCAAATTAATCAGCTCGACGAGATTTTCAGGATGTCACAACACATCATGATTGCATCTTGTTAAATTTCCAAGAAAAATAGTACTTTATGAGCTCAGAACACTACTTTTGTGACTTTTCAAAATTTGAAGCTCGCTAACTTAGGCAAATGAGGATCAAATTTGTTAAACAAAGTGTCAAATTAATCAGCTCGACGAGATTTTCAGGATGTCACAACACATCATGATTGCGTCTTGTTAAATTTCCAAGAAAAATAGTACTTTATGAGCTCAGAACACTACTTTTGTGACTTTTCAAAATTTGAAGCTCGCTAACTTAGGCAAATGAGGATCAAATTTGTTAAACAAAGTGTCAAATTAATCAGCTCGACGAGATTTTCAGGATGTCACAACACATCATGATTGCGTCTTGTTAAATTTCCAAGAAAAATAGTACTTTATGAGCTCAGAACACTACTTTTGTGACTTTTCAAAATTTGAAGCTCGCTAACTTAGGCAAATGAGGATCAAATTTGTTAAACAAAGTGTCAAATTAATCAGCTCGACGAGATTTTCAGGATGTCACAACACATCATGATTGCGTCTTGTTAAATTTCCAAGAAAAATAGTACTTTATGTGCTCAACACACTACTTTTGTGACTTTTCAAACTTTGAAGCTCGATAACTTAGGCAAATGAGGACCAAATTTGTTAAACAAAGTGTCAAATTAATCAGCTCGACGAGATTTTCAGGATGTCACAACACATCATGATTGCATCTTGTTAAATTTCCAAGAAAAATAGTACTTTATGAGCTCAGAACACTACTTTTGTGACTTTTCAAAATTTGAAGCTCGCTAACTTAGGCAAATGAGGATCAAATTTGTTAAACAAAGTGTCAAAGTACTCAGCTCCACGAGATTTTGAAGATATCACAACACATCATGATTGCGTCTTGTTAAATTTCCAAGAAAAATAGTACTTTATGTGCTCAACACACTACTTTTGTGACTTTTCAAAATTTGAAGCTCGCTAACGTAGGCAAATGAGGACCAAATTTGTTAAACAAAGTGTCAAATTAATCAGCTCGACGAGATTTTCCGGATGTCACAACACATCATGATTGCGTCTTATTAAATTTCCAAGAAAAATAGTACTTTATGTGCTCAACACACTACTTTTGTGACTTTTCAAACTTTGAAGCTCGATAACTTAGGCAAAAGAGGACCAAATTTGTTAAACAACGTGTCAAATTAATCAGCTCGACGAGATTTTCAGGATGTCACAACACATCATGATTGCGTCTTGTTAAATTTCCAAGAAAAATAGTACTTTATGTGCTCAACACACTACTTTTGGGACTTTTCAAACTTTGAAGCTCGATAACTTAGGCAAATGAGGACCAAATTTGTTAAACAAAGTGTCAAATTAATCAGCTCGACGAGATTTTCCGGATGTCACAACACATCATGATTGCGTCTTGTTAAATTTCCAAGAAAAATAGTACTTTATGTGCTCAACACACTACTTCTGTGACTTTTCAAACTTTGAAGCTCGATAACTTAGGCAAATGAGGACCAAATTTGTTAAACAAAGTGTCAAATTAATCAGCTCCACGAGATTTTGAAGATATCACAACACATCATGATTGCGTCTAGTTGAATTTCCAAGAAAATTAGTACTATATGTGTTCAAACACACAACTTTTGTGACTTTTCAAATTTTGAAGCTCGATAACTTCAGCAAATGAGGACCAAATTTGTTAAACAAAGTGTCAAATTAATCAGCTCCACGAGACTTTGAAGATATCACAACACATCATGATTGCGTCTTGTTAAATTTCCAAGAAAAATAGTACTTTATGTGCTCAACACACTACTTTTGTGACTTTTCAAACTTTGAAGCTCGATAACTTAGGCAAATGAGGACCAAATTTGTTAAACAAAGTGTCAAATTAATCAGCTCGACGAGATTTTCAGGATGTCACAACACATCATGATTGCATCTTGTTAAATTTCCAAGAAAAATAGTACTTTATGAGCTCAGAACACTACTTTTGTGACTTTTCAAAATTTGAAGCTCGCTAACTTGGGCAAATGAGGACCAAATTTGTTAAACAAAGTGTCAAATTAATCAGCTCGACGAGATTTTCAGGATGTCACAACATATCATGATTGCGTCTTGTTAAATTTCCAAGAAAAATAGTACTTTATGTGCTCAACACACTACTTTTGTGACTTTTTAAAACTTGAAGCTCGATAACTTCGGCAAATGAGGACCAAATTTCTTAAACAAAGTGTCAAATTAATCAGCTCCACGAGATTTTAAAGATATCACAACACATCATGATTGCGTCTTGTTAAATTTCCAAGAAAAATAGTACTTTATGTGCTCAACACACTACTTTTGTGACTTTTCAAACTTTGAAGCTCGATAACTTAGGCAAATGAGGACCAAATTTGTTAAACAAAGTGTCAAATTAATCAGCTCGACGATATTTTCAGGATGTCACAACACATCATGATTGCGTCTTGTTAAATTTCCAAGAAAAATAGTACTTTATGTGCTCAACACACTACTTTTGTGACTTTTCAATATTTGAAGCTCGATAACTTCAGCAAATGAGGACCAAATTTGTTAAACAAAGTGTCAAATTAATCAGCTCCACGAGACTTTGAAGATATCACAACACATCATGATTGCGTCTTGTTAAATTTCCAAGAAAAATAGTACTTTATGTGCTCAACACACTACTTTTGTGACTTTTCAAACTTTGAAGCTCGATAACTTAGGCAAATGAGGACCAAATTTGTTAAACAAAGTGTCAAATTAATCAGCTCGACGAGATTTTCAGGATGTCACAACACATCATGATTGCATCTTGTTAAATTTCCAAGAAAAATAGTACTTTATGAGCTCAGAACACTACTTTTGTGACTTTTCAAAATTTGAAGCTCGCTAACTTGGGCAAATGAGGATCAAATTTGTTAAACAAAGTGTCAAATTAATCAGCTCGAAGAGATTTTCAGGATGTCACAACATATCATGATTGCGTCTTGTTAAATTTCCAAGAAAAATAGTACTTTATGAGCTCAGAACACTACTTTTGTGACTTTTCAAAATTTGAAGCTCGCTAACTTAGGCAAATGAGGACCAAATTTGTTAAACAAAGTGTCAAATTAATTAGCTCCACGAGACTTTGAAGATATCACAACACATCATGATTGCGTCTTGTTAAATTTCCAAGAAAAATAGTACGTTATGTGCTCAACACACTACTTTTGTGACTTTTCAAACTTTGAAGCTCGATAACTTAGGCAAATGAGGACCAAATTTGTTAAACAAAGTGTCAAATTAATCAGCTCGACGAGATTTTCAGGATGTCACAACACATCATGATTGCGTCTTGTTAAATTTCCAAGAAAAATAGTACTTTATGAGCTCAGAACACTACTTTTGTGACTTTTCAAAATTTGAAGCTCGCTAACTTAGGCAAATGAGGATCAAATTTGTTAAACAAAGTGTCAAATTAATCAGCTCGACGAGATTTTCAGGATGTCACAACACATCATGATTGCGTCTTGTTAAATTTCCAAGAAAAATAGTACTTTATGTGCTCAACACACTACTTTTGTGACTTTTCAAACTTTGAAGCTCGATAACTTAGGCAAATGAGGACCAAATTTGTTAAACAAAGTGTCAAATTAATCAGCTCGACGAGATTTTCAGGATGTCACAACACATCATGATTGCGTCTTGTTAAATTTCCAAGAAAAATAGTACTTTATGTGCTCAACACACTACTTTTGTGACTTTTCAATATTTGAAGCTCGATAACTTCAGCAAGTGAGGACCAAATTTGTTAAACAAAGTGTCAAAGTACTCAGCTCCACGAGATTTTGAAGATATCACAACACATCATGATTGCGTCTTGTTAAATTTCCAAGAAAAATAGTACTTTATGTGCTCAACACACTACTTTTGTGACTTTTCAAAATTTGAAGCTCGCTAACTTAGGCAAATGAGGACCAAATTTGTTAAACAAAGTGTCAAATTAATCAGCTCGACGAGATTTTCCGGATGTCACAACACATCATGATTGCGTCTTATTAAATTTCCAAGAAAATTAGTACTTTATGTGCTCAAACACACAATTTTTGTGACTTTTCAAATTTTGAAGCTCGATAACTTAGGCAAATGAGGACCAAATTTGTTAAACAAAGTGTCAAATTAATCAGCTCGACGAGATTTTCAGGATGTCACAACACATCATGATTGCGTCTTGTTAAATTTCCAAGAAAAATAGTACTTTATGAGCTCAGAACACTACTTTTGTGACTTTTCAAAATTTGAAGCTCGCTAACTTAGGCAAATGAGGACCAAATTTGTTAAACAAAGTGTCAAATTAATTAGCTCCACGAGACTTTGAAGATATCACAACACATCATGATTGCGTCTTGTTAAATTTCCAAGAAAAATAGTACTTTATGAGCTCAGAACACTACTTTTGTGACTTTTCAAAATTTGAAGCTCGCTAACTTAGGCAAATGAGGACCAAATTTGTTAAACAAAGTGTCAAATTAATCAGCTCGACGAGATTTTCAGGATGTCACAACACATCATGATTGCGTCTTGTTAAATTTCCAAGAAAAATAGTACTATATGAGCTCAGCACACTACTTTTGTGACTTTTCAAAATTTGAAGCTCGCTAACTAAGGCAAATGAGGACCAAATTTGTTAAACAAAGTGTCAAATTAATCAACTCGACGAGATTTTCAGGATGTCACAACATATCATGATTGCGTCTTGTTAAATTTCCAAGAAAAATAGTACTTTATGAGCTCAACACACAACTTTTGTGACTTTTCAAATTTTGAAGCTCGATAACTTCAGCAAATGAGGACAAAATTTGTTAAACAAAGTGTCAAATTAATCAGCTCCACGAGATTTTGAAGATATCACAACACATCATGATTGCATCTTGTTGAATTTCCAAGAAAATTAGTACTATATGTGTTCAAACACACAACTTTTGTGACTTTTCAATATTTGAAGCTCGATAACTTCAGCAAGTGAGGACCAAATTTGTTAAACAAAGTGTCAAAGTACTCAGCTCCACGAGATTTTGAAGATATCACAACACATCATGATTGCGTCTTGTTAAATTTCCAAGAAAAATAGTACTTTATGTGCTCAACACACTACTTTTGTGACTTTTCAAAATTTGAAGCTCGCTAACTTAGGCAAATGAGGACCAAATTTGTTAAACAAAGTGTCAAATTAATCAGCTCGACGAGATTTTCCGGATGTCACAACACATCATGATTGCGTCTTATTAAATTTCCAAGAAAAATAGTACTTTATGTGCTCAACACACTACTTTTGTGACTTTTCAAACTTTGAAGCTCGATAACGTAGGCAAAAGAGGACCAAATTTGTTAAACAAAGTGTCAAATTAATCAGCTCGACGAGATTTTCCGGATGTCACAACACATCATGATTGCGTCTTGTTAAATTTCCAAAAAAAATAGTACTTTATGTGCTCAACACACTACTTCTGTGACTTTTCAAACTTTGAAGCTCGATAACTTAGGCAAATGAGGACCAAATTTGTTAAACAAAGTGTCAAATTAATCAGCTCCACGAGATTTTGAAGATATCACAACACATCATGATTGCGTCTTGTTGAATTTCCAAGAAAATTAGTACTATATGTGTTCAAACACACAACTTTTGTGACTTTTCAAATTTTGAAGCTCGATAACTTCAGCAAATGAGGACCAAATTTGTTAAACAAAGTGTCAAATTAATCAGCTCCACGAGACTTTGAAGATATCACAACACATCATGATTGCGTCTTGTTAAATTTCCAAGAAAAATAGTACTTTATGTGCTCAACACACTACTTTTGTGACTTTTCAAACTTTGAAGCTCGATAACTTAGGCAAATGAGGACCAAATTTGTTAAAGAAAGTGTCAAATTAATCAGCTCGACGAGATTTTGAACATGTCACAACACATCATGATTGCATCTTGGTGACTTTCCAAGAAAAATAACACTATATGTGCTCAAACACACAACTTTTGTGAATTGTCAAATTTTGAAGCTCGATAACTTCAGCAAATGAGGACCAAATTTCTTAAACAAAGTGTCAAATTAATCAGCTCCACGAGATTTTGAAGATATCACAACACATCATGATTGCGTCTTGTTAAATTTCCAAGAAAAATAGTACTTTATGTGCTCAACACACTACTTTTGTGACTTTTCAAACTTTGAAGCTCGATAACTTAGGCAAATGAGGACCAAATTTGTTAAACAAAGTGTCAAATTAATCAGCTCGACGAGATTTTCAGGATGTCACAACACATCATGATTGCATCTTGTTAAATTTCCAAGAAAAATAGTACTTTATGAGCTCAGAACACTACTTTTGTGACTTTTCAAAATTTGAAGCTCGCTAACTTAGGCAAATGAGGATCAAATTTGTTAAACAAAGTGTCAAATTAATCAGCTCGACGAGATTTTCAGGATGTCACAACATATCATGATTGCGTCTTGTTAAATTTCCAAGAAAAATAGTACTTTATGTGCTCAACACACTACTTTTGTGACTTTTTAAAACTTGAAGCTCGATAACTTCGGCAAATGAGGACCAAATTTGTTAAACAAAGTGCCACATTAATCAGCTCCACGAGATTTTGAAGATATCACAACACATCATGATTGCATCTTGTTGACTTTCCAAGAAAAATAGTACTTTATGTGCTCAAACACACAACTTGAGTGACTTTTCAAATATTGAAGCTCGATAACTTCGGCAAATGTGGACCAAATTCTTTAAAGAAAGTGTCAAATTAAACACCTCAACGAGATTTTGAAGATGTCACAACACATCATGATTGCATCTTGTTGAATTTCCAAGAAAAATAGTACTTTATGTGCTCAAACACACAACTTTTGTGCTATTCAAACATTGAAGCTCGATAACTTCGGCAAATGTGGACCAAATTTGTTAAACAAAGTGTCAAATTAATTAGCTCGACAAGATTTTGAAGATGTCACAACACATCATGATTGCATCTTGTTGAATTTCCAAGAAAAATAGTACTTTATGTGCTCAAACACACAACTTGGGTGACTTTTCAAACTTTGAAGCTCGATAACTTCGGCAAATGTGGACCAAATTCTTTAAAGAAAGTGTCAAATTAAACACCTCAACGAGATTGTGAAGATGTCACAACACATCATGATTGCATCTTGTTGAATTTTCAAGAAAAATAGTACTTTATGTGCTCAAACACACAACTTTTGTGCTTTTCAAACTTTGAAGCTCGATAACTTCGCAAATGTAGACCAAATTCATTAAACAAAGTGTCAAATTAATTAGCTCGACAAGATTTTGAAGATGTCATAACACATCATGATTGCATCTTGTTGAATTTCCAAGAAAAATAGTACTTTATGTGCTCAAACACACAACTTGGGTGACTTTTCAAACTTTGAAGCTCGATAACTTCGGCAAATGTGGACCAAATTTGTTAAAGAAAGTGTCAAATTAATTAGCTCGACGAGATTTTGAAGATGTCACAACACATCATGATTGCATCTTGTTGAATTTCCAAGAAAAATAGTACTTTATGTGCTCAAACACACAACTTGGGTGACTTTTCAAAATTTTGAAGCTCGATAACTTCGGCAAATGTGGACCAAATTTGTTAAAGAAAGTGTCAAATTAAACACCTCAACGAGATTTTGAACATGTCACAACACATCATGATTGCATCTTGGTGACTTTCCAAGAAAAATAACACTATATGTGCTCAAACACACAACTTTTGTGAATTGTCAAATTTTGAAGCTCGATAACTTCAGCAAATGAGGACCAAATTTGTTAAACAAAGTGTCAAATTAATCAGCTCGACGAGATTTTCAAGATATCACAACACATCATGATTGCGTCTTGTTAAATTTCCAAGAAAAATAGTACTTTATGTGCTCAACACACTACTTTTGTGACTTTTCAAACTTTGAAGCTCGATAACTTAGGCAAATGAGGACCAAATTTGTTAAACAAAGTGTCAAAGTAATCAGCTCCACGAGATTTTGAAGATATCACAACACATCATGATTGCGTCTTGTTAAATTTCCAAGAAAAATAGTACGTTATGTGCTCAACACACTACTTTTGTGACTTTTCAAACTTTGAAGCTCGATAACTTAGGCAAATGAGGACCAAATTTGTTAAACAAAGTGTCAAATTAATCAGCTCGACGAGATTTTCAGGATGTCACAACACATCATGATTGCATCTTGTTAAATTTCCAAGAAAAATAGTACTTTATGAGCTCAGAACACTACTTTTGTGACTTTTCAAAATTTGAAGCTCGCTAACTTAGGCAAATGAGGATCAAATTTGTTAAACAAAGTGTCAAATTAATCAGCTCGACGAGATTTTCAGGATGTCACAACACATCATGATTGCGTCTTGTTAAATTTCCAAGAAAAATAGTACTTTATGAGCTCAGAACACTACTTTTGTGACTTTTCAAAATTTGAAGCTCGCTAACTTAGGCAAATGAGGATAAAATTTGTTAAACAAAGTGTCAAATTAATCAGCTCGACGAGATTTTCAGGATGTCACAACACATCATGATTGCGTCTTGTTAAATTTCCAAGAAAAATAGTACTTTATGAGCTCAGAACACTACTTTTGTGACTTTTCAAAATTTGAAGCTCGCTAACTTAGGCAAATGAGGATCAAATTTGTTAAACAAAGTGTCAAATTAATCAGCTCGACGAGATTTTCAGGATGTCACAACACATCATGATTGCGTCTTGTTAAATTTCCAAGAAAAATAGAACTTTATGTGCTCAACACACTACTTTTGTGACTTTTCAAACTTTGAAGCTCGATAACTTAGGCAAATGAGGACCAAATTTGTTAAACAAAGTGTCAAATTAATCAGCTCGACGAGATTTTCAGGATGTCACAACACATCATGATTGCGTCTTGTTAAATTTACAAGAAAAATAGTACTTTATGTGCTCAACACACTACTTTTGTGACTTTTCAATATTTGAAGCTCGATAACTTCAGCAAGTGAGGACCAAATTTGTTAAACAAAGTGTCAAAGTACTCAGCTCCACGAGATTTTGAAGATATCACAACACATCATGATTGCGTCTTGTTAAATTTCCAAGAAAAATAGTACTTTATGAGCTCAGAACACTACTTTTGTGACTTTTCAAAATTTGAAGCTCGCTAACTTAGGCAAATGAGGACCAAATTTGTTAAACAAAGTGTCAAATTAATTAGCTCCACGAGACTTTGAAGATATCACAACACATCATGATTGCGTCTTGTTAAATTTCCAAGAAAAATAGTACTTTATGAGCTCAGAACACTACTTTTGTGACTTTTCAAAATTTGAAGCTCGCTAACTTAGGCAAATGAGGACCAAATATGTTAAACAAAGTGTCAAATTAATCAGCTCGACGAGATTTTCAGGATGTCACAACACATCATGATTGCGTCGTGTTAAATTTCCAAGAAAAATAGTACTATATGAGCTCAGCACACTACTTTTGTGACTTTTCAAAATTTGAAGCTCGCTAACTAAGGCAAATGAGGAACAAATTTGTTAAACAAAGTGTCAAATTAATCAACTCGACGAGATTTTCAGGATGTCACAACATATCATGATTGCGTCTTGTTAAATTTCCAAGAAAAATAGTACTTTATGAGCTCAACACACAACTTTTGTGACTTTTCAAATTTTGAAGCTCGATAACTTCAGCAAATGAGGACAAAATTTGTTAAACAAAGTGTCAAATTAATCAGCTCCACGAGATTTTGAAGATATCACAACACATCATGATTGCATCTTGTTGAATTTCCAAGAAAATTAGTACTATATGTGTTCAAACACACAACTTTTGTGACTTTTCAAATTTTGAAGCTCGATAACTTCAGCAAATGAGGACCAAATTTGTTAAACAAAGTGTCAAATTAATCAGCTCCACGAGATTTTGAAGATATCACAACACATCATGATTGCGTCTTGTTAAATTTCCAAGAAAAATAGTACTTTATGTGCTCAACACACAACTTTTGTGACTTTTCAAATTTTGAAACTCGATAACTTCAGCAAATGAGGACCAAATTTCTTAAACAAAGTGTCAAATTAATCAGCTCCACGAGATTTTGAAGATATCACAACACATCATGATTGCGTCTTGTTAAATTTCCAAGAACAATAGTATTTTATGTGCTCAACACACTAATTTTGTAACGTTTTAAAACTTGAAGCTCGATAACTTCGGCAAATGAGGACCAAATATGTTAAACAAAGTGTCAAATTTATCAGCTCGACGAGATTTTCAGGATGTCACAACACCTCATGATTGCATCTTGTTGAATTTCCAAGAAAATTAGTACTATATGTGTTCAAACACACAACTTTTGTGACTTTTCAAATTTTGAAGCTCGATAACTTCAGCAAATGAGGACCAAATTTGTTAAACAAAGTGTCAAATTAATCAGCTCCACGAGATTTTGAAGATATCACAACACATCATGATTGCGTCTTGTTAAATTTCCAAGAAAAATAGTACTTTATGTGCTCAACACACTACTTTTGTGACTTTTCAATATTTGAAGCTCGATAACTTCAGCAAATGAGGACCAAATTTGTTAAACAAAGTGTCAAAGTAATCAGCTCCACGAGATTTTGAAGATATCACAACACATCATGATTGCGTCTAGTTAAATTTCCAAGAAAAATAGTACTTTATGTGCTCAACACACTACTTTTGTGACTTTTCAAAATTTGAAGCTCGCTAACTTAGGAAAATGAAGACCAAATTTGTTAAACAAAGTGTCAAATTAATCAGCTCCACGAGATTTTGAAGATATCACAACACATCATGATTGCGTCTTGTTAAATTTCCAAGAAAAATAGTACTTTATGTGCTCAACACACTACTTTTGTGACTTTTCAAACTTTGAAGCTCGATAACTTAGGCAAATGAGGACCAAATTTGTTAAACAAAGTGTCAAATTAATCAGCTCGACGAGATTTTCAGGATGTCACAACACATCATGATTGCATCTTGTTAAATTTCCAAGAAAAATAGTACTTTATGAGCTCAGAACACTACTTTTGTGACTTTTCAAAATTTGAAGCTCGCTAACTTAGGCAAATGAGGATCAAATTTGTTAAATAAAGTGTCAAATTAATCAGCTCGACGAGATTTTCAGGATGTCACAACATATCATGATTGCGTCTTGTTAAATTTCCAAGAAAAATAGTACTTTATGTGCTCAACACACTACTTTTGTGACTTTTTAAAACTTGAAGCTCGATAACTTCGGCAAATGAGGACCAAATTTGTTAAACAAAGTGCCACATTAATCAGCTCCACGAGATTTTGAAGATATCACAACACATCATGATTGCATCTTGTTGACTTTCCAAGAAAAATAGTACTTTATGTGCTCAAACACACAACTTGAGTGACTTTTCAAATATTGAAGCTCGATAACTTCGGCAAATGTGGACCAAATTCTTTAAAGAAAGTGTCAAATTAAACACCTCAACGAGATTTTGAAGATGTCACAACACATCATGATTGCATCTTGTTGAATTTCCAAGAAAAATAGTACTTTATGTGCTCAAACACACAACTTTTGTGCTATTCAAACATTGAAGCTCGATAACTTCGGCAAATGTGGACCAAATTTGTTAAACAAAGTGTCAAATTAATTAGCTCGACAAGATTTTGAAGATGTCACAACACATCATGATTGCATCTTGTTGAATTTCCAAGAAAAATAGTACTTTATGTGCTCAAACACACAACTTGGGTGACTTTTCAAACTTTGAAGCTCGATAACTTCGGCAAATGTGGACCAAATTCTTTAAAGAAAGTGTCAAATTAAACACCTCAACGAGATTGTGAAGATGTCACAACACATCATGATTGCATCTTGTTGAATTTTCAAGAAAAATAGTACTTTATGTGCTCAAACACACAACTTTTGTGCTTTTCAAACTTTGAAGCTCGATAACTTCGCAAATGTAGACCAAATTCATTAAACAAAGTGTCAAATTAATTAGCTCGACAAGATTTTGAAGATGTCATAACACATCATGATTGCATCTTGTTGAATTTCCAAGAAAAATAGTACTTTATGTGCTCAAACACACAACTTGGGTGACTTTTCAAACTTTGAAGCTCGATAACTTCGGCAAATGTGGACCAAATTTGTTAAAGAAAGTGTCAAATTAATTAGCTCGACGAGATTTTGAAGATGTCACAACACATCATGATTGCATCTTGTTGAATTTCCAAGAAAAATAGTACTTTATGTGCTCAAACACACAACTTGGGTGACTTTTCAAAATTTTGAAGCTCGATAACTTCGGCAAATGTGGACCAAATTTGTTAAAGAAAGTGTCAAATTAAACACCTCAACGAGATTTTGAACATGTCACAACACATCATGATTGCATCTTGGTGACTTTCCAAGAAAAATAACACTATATGTGCTCAAACACACAACTTTTGTGAATTGTCAAATTTTGAAGCTCGATAACTTCAGCAAATGAGGACCAAATTTGTTAAACAAAGTGTCAAATTAATCAGCTCGACGAGATTTTCAAGATATCACAACACATCATGATTGCGTCTTGTTAAATTTCCAAGAAAAATAGTACTTTATGTGCTCAACACACTACTTTTGTGACTTTTCAAACTTTGAAGCTCGATAACTTAGGCAAATGAGGACCAAATTTGTTAAACAAAGTGTCAAAGTAATCAGCTCCACGAGATTTTGAAGATATCACAACACATCATGATTGCGTCTTGTTAAATTTCCAAGAAAAATAGTACGTTATGTGCTCAACACACTACTTTTGTGACTTTTCAAACTTTGAAGCTCGATAACTTAGGCAAATGAGGACCAAATTTGTTAAACAAAGTGTCAAATTAATCAGCTCGACGAGATTTTCAGGATGTCACAACACATCATGATTGCATCTTGTTAAATTTCCAAGAAAAATAGTACTTTATGAGCTCAGAACACTACTTTTGTGACTTTTCAAAATTTGAAGCTCGCTAACTTAGGCAAATGAGGATCAAATTTGTTAAACAAAGTGTCAAATTAATCAGCTCGACGAGATTTTCAGGATGTCACAACACATCATGATTGCGTCTTGTTAAATTTCCAAGAAAAATAGTACTTTATGAGCTCAGAACACTACTTTTGTGACTTTTCAAAATTTGAAGCTCGCTAACTTAGGCAAATGAGGATAAAATTTGTTAAACAAAGTGTCAAATTAATCAGCTCGACGAGATTTTCAGGATGTCACAACACATCATGATTGCGTCTTGTTAAATTTCCAAGAAAAATAGTACTTTATGAGCTCAGAACACTACTTTTGTGACTTTTCAAAATTTGAAGCTCGCTAACTTAGGCAAATGAGGATCAAATTTGTTAAACAAAGTGTCAAATTAATCAGCTCGACGAGATTTTCAGGATGTCACAACACATCATGATTGCGTCTTGTTAAATTTCCAAGAAAAATAGAACTTTATGTGCTCAACACACTACTTTTGTGACTTTTCAAACTTTGAAGCTCGATAACTTAGGCAAATGAGGACCAAATTTGTTAAACAAAGTGTCAAATTAATCAGCTCGACGAGATTTTCAGGATGTCACAACACATCATGATTGCGTCTTGTTAAATTTACAAGAAAAATAGTACTTTATGTGCTCAACACACTACTTTTGTGACTTTTCAATATTTGAAGCTCGATAACTTCAGCAAGTGAGGACCAAATTTGTTAAACAAAGTGTCAAAGTACTCAGCTCCACGAGATTTTGAAGATATCACAACACATCATGATTGCGTCTTGTTAAATTTCCAAGAAAAATAGTACTTTATGAGCTCAGAACACTACTTTTGTGACTTTTCAAAATTTGAAGCTCGCTAACTTAGGCAAATGAGGACCAAATTTGTTAAACAAAGTGTCAAATTAATTAGCTCCACGAGACTTTGAAGATATCACAACACATCATGATTGCGTCTTGTTAAATTTCCAAGAAAAATAGTACTTTATGAGCTCAGAACACTACTTTTGTGACTTTTCAAAATTTGAAGCTCGCTAACTTAGGCAAATGAGGACCAAATATGTTAAACAAAGTGTCAAATTAATCAGCTCGACGAGATTTTCAGGATGTCACAACACATCATGATTGCGTCGTGTTAAATTTCCAAGAAAAATAGTACTATATGAGCTCAGCACACTACTTTTGTGACTTTTCAAAATTTGAAGCTCGCTAACTAAGGCAAATGAGGAACAAATTTGTTAAACAAAGTGTCAAATTAATCAACTCGACGAGATTTTCAGGATGTCACAACATATCATGATTGCGTCTTGTTAAATTTCCAAGAAAAATAGTACTTTATGAGCTCAACACACAACTTTTGTGACTTTTCAAATTTTGAAGCTCGATAACTTCAGCAAATGAGGACAAAATTTGTTAAACAAAGTGTCAAATTAATCAGCTCCACGAGATTTTGAAGATATCACAACACATCATGATTGCATCTTGTTGAATTTCCAAGAAAATTAGTACTATATGTGTTCAAACACACAACTTTTGTGACTTTTCAAATTTTGAAGCTCGATAACTTCAGCAAATGAGGACCAAATTTGTTAAACAAAGTGTCAAATTAATCAGCTCCACGAGATTTTGAAGATATCACAACACATCATGATTGCGTCTTGTTAAATTTCCAAGAAAAATAGTACTTTATGTGCTCAACACACAACTTTTGTGACTTTTCAAATTTTGAAACTCGATAACTTCAGCAAATGAGGACCAAATTTCTTAAACAAAGTGTCAAATTAATCAGCTCCACGAGATTTTGAAGATATCACAACACATCATGATTGCGTCTTGTTAAATTTCCAAGAACAATAGTATTTTATGTGCTCAACACACTAATTTTGTGACGTTTTAAAACTTGAAGCTCGATAACTTCGGCAAATGAGGACCAAATATGTTAAACAAAGTGTCAAATTTATCAGCTCGACGAGATTTTCAGGATGTCACAACACCTCATGATTGCATCTTGTTGAATTTCCAAGAAAATTAGTACTATATGTGTTCAAACACACAACTTTTGTGACTTTTCAAATTTTGAAGCTCGATAACTTCAGCAAATGAGGACCAAATTTGTTAAACAAAGTGTCAAATTAATCAGCTCCACGAGATTTTGAAGATATCACAACACATCATGATTGCGTCTTGTTAAATTTCCAAGAAAAATAGTACTTTATGTGCTCAACACACTACTTTTGTGACTTTTCAATATTTGAAGCTCGATAACTTCAGCAAATGAGGACCAAATTTGTTAAACAAAGTGTCAAAGTAATCAGCTCCACGAGATTTTGAAGATATCACAACACATCATGATTGCGTCTAGTTAAATTTCCAAGAAAAATAGTACTTTATGTGCTCAACACACTACTTTTGTGACTTTTCAAAATTTGAAGCTCGCTAACTTAGGAAAATGAAGACCAAATTTGTTAAACAAAGTGTCAAATTAATCAGCTCCACGAGATTTTGAAGATATCACAACACATCATGATTGCGTCTTGTTAAATTTCCAAGAAAAATAGTACTTTATGTGCTCAACACACAACTTTTGTGACTTTTCAAATTTTGAAGCTCGATAACTTCAGCAAATGAGGACCAAATTTCTTAAACAAAGTGTCAAATTAATCAGCTCCACGAGATTTTGAAGATATCACAACACATCATGATTGCATCTTGTTGAATTTCCAAGAAAATTAGTACTTTATGTGCTCAACACACTACTTTTGTGACTTTTCAATATTTGAAGCTCGATAACTTCAGCAAATGAAGACCAAATTTGTTAAACAAAGTGTCAAATTAATCAGCTCGACGAGATTTTCAGGATGTCACAACACATCATGATTGCGTCTTGTTAAATTTCCAAGAAAAATAGTACTTTATGAGCTCAGAACACTACTTTTGTGACTTTTCAAAATTTGAAGCTCGCTAACTTAGGCAAATGAGGACCAAATTTGTTAAACAAAGTGTCAAATTAATCAGCTCCACGAGATTTTGAAGATATCACAACACATCATGATTGCGTCTTGTTAAATTTCCAAGAAAAATAGTACTTTATGTGCTCAACACACTACTTTTGTGACTTTTCAAAATTTGAAGCTCGCTAACTTAGGAAAATGAGGACCAAATTTGTTACACAAAGTGTCAAATTAATCAGCTCGACGAGATTTTCCGGATGTCACAACACATCATGATTGCGTCTAGTTAAATTTCCAAGAAAAATAGTACTTTATGTGCTCAACACACTACTTTTGTGACTTTTCAAAATTTGAAGCTCGCTAACTTAGGAAAATGAAGACCAAATTTGTTAAACAAAGTGTCAAATTAATCAGCTCCACGAGATTTTGAAGATATCACAACACATCATGATTGCGTCTTGTTACATTTCCAAGAAAAATAGTACTTTATGTGCTCAACACACAACTTTTGTGACTTTTCAAATTTTGAAGCTCGATAACTTCAGCAAATGAGGACCAAATTTCTTATACAAAGTGTCAAATTAATCAGCTCGATGAGATTTTGAAGATATCACAACACATCATGATTGCGTCTTGTTAAATTTCCAAGAAAAATAGTACTTTATGTGCTCAACACACTACTTTTGTGACTTTTCAAACTTTGAAGCTCGATAACTTAGGCAAATGAGGACCAAATTTGTTAAACAAAGTGTCAAATTAATCAGCTCGACGAGATTTTCCGGATGTCACAACACATCATGATTGCGTCTTGTTAAATTTCCAAGAAAAATAGTACTTTATGTGCTCAACACACTAATTTTGTGACGTTTTAAAACTTTGAAGCTCGATAACTTAGGCAAATGAGGACCAAATTTGTTAAACAAAGTGTCAAAGTAATCAGCTCCACGAGATTTTGAAGATATCACAACACATCATGATTACGTCTTATTAAATTTCCAAGAAAAATAGTACTTTATGTGCTCAACACACTACTTTTGTGACTTTTCAAACTTTGAAGCTCGATAACTTAGGCAAAAGAGGACCAAATTTGTTAAACAAAGTGTCAAATTAATCAGCTCCACGAGACTTTGAAGATATCACAACACATCATGATTGCGTCTTGTTAAATTTCCAAGAAAAATAGTACTTTATGAGCTCAGAACACTACTTTTGTGACTTTTCAAAATTTGAAGCTCGCTAACTTAGGCAAATGAGGACCAAATTTGTTAAACAAAGTGTCAAATTAATCAGCTCGACGAGATTTTCAGGATGTCACAACACATCATGATTGCGTCTTGTTAAATTTCCAAGAAAAATAGTACTATATGAGCTCAGCACACTACTTTTGTGACTTTTCAAAATTTGAAGCTCGCTAACTAAGGCAAATGAGGAACAAATTTGTTAAACAAAGTGTCAAATTAATCAACTCGACGAGATTTTCAGGATGTCACAACATATC
Source organism: Euwallacea fornicatus (assembly GCF_040115645.1). Classification (NCBI taxonomy): domain Eukaryota; kingdom Metazoa; phylum Arthropoda; class Insecta; order Coleoptera; family Curculionidae; genus Euwallacea; species Euwallacea fornicatus. Next base: position 306,539 of record NW_027096039.1, read on the forward strand.
ATGATTGCGTCTTGTTAAATTTCCAAGAAAAATAGTACTTTATGAGCTCAACACACAACTTTTGTGACTTTTCAAATTTTGAAGCTCGATAACTTCAGCAAATGAGGACAAAATTTGTTAAACAAAGTGTCAAATTAATCAGCTCCACGAGATTTTGAAGATATCACAACACATCATGATTGCATCTTGTTGAATTTCCAAGAAAATTAGTACTATATGTGTTCAAACACACAACTTTTGTGACTTTTCAAATTTTGAAGCTCGATAACTTCAGCAAATGAGGACCAAATTTGTTAAACAAAGTGTCAAATTAATCAGCTCCACGAGATTTTGAAGATATCACAACACATCATGATTGCGTCTTGTTAAATTTCCAAGAAAAATAGTACTTTATGTGCTCAACACACAACTTTTGTGACTTTTCAAATTTTGAAGCTCGATAACTTCAGCAAATGAGGACCAAATTTGTTAAACAAAGTGTCAAATTAATCAGCTCCACGAGATTTTGAAGATATCACAACACATCATGATTGCGTCTTGTTAAATTTCCAAGAAAAATAGTATTTTATGTGCTCAACACACTAATTTTGTGACGTTTTAAAACTTGAAGCTCGATAACTTCGGCAAATGAGGACCAAATATGTTAAACAAAGTGTCAAATTTATCAGCTCGACGAGATTTTCAGGATGTCACAACACCTCATGATTGCATCTTGTTGAATTTCCAAGAAAATTAGTACTATATGTGTTCAAACACACAACTTTTGTGACTTTTCAAATTTTGAAGCTCGATAACTTCAGCAAATGAGGACCAAATTTGTTAAACAAAGTGTCAAATTAATCAGCTCCACGAGATTTTGAAGATATCACAACACATCATGATTGCGTCTTGTTAAATTTCCAAGAAAAATAGTACTTTATGTGCTCAACACACTACTTTTGTGACTTTTCAATATTTGAAGCTCGATAACTTCAGCAAATGAGGACCAAATTTGTTAAACAAAGTGTCAAAGTAATCAGCTCCACGAGATTTTGAAGATATCACAACACATCATGATTGCGTCTAGTTAAATTTCCAAGAAAAATAGTACTTTATGTGCCCAACACACTACTTTTGTGACTTTTCAAAATTTGAAGCTCGCTAACTTAGGAAAATGAAGACCAAATTTGTTAAACAAAGTGTCAAATTAATCAGCTCCACGAGATTTTGAAGATATCACAACACATCATGATTGCGTCTTGTTAAATTTCCAAGAAAAATAGTACTTTATGTGCTCAACACACAACTTTTGTGACTTTTCAAATTTTGAAGCTCGATAACTTCAGCAAATGAGGACCAAATTTCTTAAACAAAGTGTCAAATTAATCAGCTCCACGAGATTTTGAAGATATCACAACACATCATGATTGCATCTTGTTGAATTTCCAAGAAAATTAGTACTTTATGTGCTCAACACACTACTTTTGTGACTTTTCAATATTTGAAGCTCGATAACTTCAGCAAATGAAGACCAAATTTGTTAAACAAAGTGTCAAATTAATCAGCTCGATGAGATTTTCAGGATGTCACAACACATCATGATTGCGTCTTGTTAAATTTCCAAGAAAAATAGTACTTTATGAGCTCAGAACACTACTTTTGTGACTTTTCAAAATTTGAAGCTCGCTAACTTAGGCAAATGAGGACCAAATTTGTTAAACAAAGTGTCAAATTAATCAGCTCCACGAGATTTTGAAGATATCACAACACATCATGATTGCGTCTTGTTAAATTTCCAAGAAAAATAGTACTTTATGTGCTCAACACACTACTTTTGTGACTTTTCAAAATTTGAAGCTCGCTAACTTAGGAAAATGAGGACCAAATTTGTTACACAAAGTGTCAAATTAATCAGCTCGACGAGATTTTCCGGATGTCACAACACATCATGATTGCGTCTAGTTAAATTTCCAAGAAAAATAGTACTTTATGTGCTCAACACACTACTTTTGTGACTTTTCAAACTTTGAAGCTCGATAACTTAGGCAAATGAGGACCAAATTTGTTAAACAAAGTGTCAAAGTAATCAGCTCCACGAGATTTTGAAGATATCACAACACATCATGATTGCGTCTTGTTAAATTTCCAAGAAAAATAGTACTTTATGTGCTCAACACACTACTTTTGTGACTTTTCAAACTTTGAAGCTCGATAACTTAGGCAAATGAGGACCAAATTTGTTAAACAAAGTGTCAAATTAATCAGCTCGACGAGATTTTCCGGATGTCACAACACATCATGATTGCGTCTTGTTAAATTTCCAAGAAAAATAGTACTTTATGTGCTCAACACACTACTTTTGTGACTTTTCAAACTTTGAAGCTCGATAACTTAGGCAAATGAGGACCAAATTTGTTAAACAAAGTGTCAAATTAATCAGCTTCACGAGATTTTGAAGATGTCACAACACATCATGACTGCATCTTGTTGAATTTCCAAGAAAATTAGTATTTATGTGCTCAAACACACTACTGTTTTGACTTTTCAAACTTTGAAGCTCGATAACTTAGGCAAATGAGGACCAAATTTGTTAAACAAAGTGTCAAATTAATTAGCTCCACGAGACTTTGAAGATATCACAACACATCATGATTGCGTCTTGTTAAATTTCCAAGAAAAATAGTACTTTATGTGCTCAACACACTACTTTTGTGACTTTTCAAACTTTGAAGCTCGATAACTTCAGCAAATGAGGACCAAATTTGTTAAACAAAGTGTGAAAGTAATCGGCTCCACGAGATTTTGAAGATATCACAACACATCATGATTGCATCTTGTTGAATTTCCAAGAAAAATAGTACTTTATGAGCTCAGAACACTACTTTTGTGACTTTTCAAAATTTGAAGCTCGCTAACTTAGGCAAATGAGGACCAAATTTGTTAAACAAAGTGTCAAATTAATCAGCTCGACGAGATTTTCAGGATATCACAACACATCATGATTGCGTCTTGTTAAATTTCCAAGAAAAATAGTACTTTATGAGCTCAGAACACTACTTTTGTGACTTTTCAATATTTGAAGCTCGCTAACTTAGGCAAATGAGGATCAAATTTGTTAAACAAAGTGTCAAATTAATCAGCTCGACGAGATTTTCAGGATGTCACAACACATCATGATTGCGTCTTGTTAAATTTCCAAGAAAAATAGTACTTTATGTGCTCAACACACTACTTTTGTGACTTTTCAAACTTTGAAGCTCGATAACTTAGGCAAATGAGGACCAAATTTGTTAAACAAAGTGTCAAATTAATCAGCTTCACGAGATTTTGAAGATGTCACAACACATCATGACTGCATCTTGTTGAATTTCCAAGAAAATTAGTACTTTATGTGCTCAAACACACAATTTTTGTGACTTTTCAAAACTTGAAGCTCGCTAACTTAGGCAAATGAGGACCAAATTTGTTAAACAAAGTGTCAAATTAATCAGCTCGACGAGATTTTCAGGATGTCACAACACATCATGATTGCGTCTTGTTAAATTTCCAAGAAAAATAGTACTTTATGAGCTCAACACACAACTTTTGTGACTTTTCAAATTTTGAAGCTTGATAACTTCAGCAAATGAGGACCAAATTTGTTAAACAAAGTGTCAAATTAATCAGCTCCACGAGATTTTGAAGATATCACAACACATCATGATTGCATCTTGTTGAATTTCCAAGAAAATTAGTACTTTATGTGTTCAAACACACAACTTTTGTGACTTTTCAAATTTTGAAGCTCGATAACTTCAGCAAATGAGGACCAAATTTGTTAAACAAAGTGTCAAATTAATCAGCTCTACGAGATATTGAAGATATCACAACACATCATGATTGCATCTTGTTGAATTTCCAAGAAAATTAGTATTTATGTGCTCAAACACACTACTGTTGTGACTTTTCAAACTTTGAAGCTCGATAACTTAGGCAAATGAGGACCAAATTTGTTAAACAAAGTGTCAAATTAATTAGCTCCACGAGACTTTGAAGATATCACAACACATCATGATTGCGTCTTGTTAAATTTCCAAGAAAAATAGTACTTTATGTGCTCAACACACTACTTTTGTGACTTTTCAAACTTTGAAGCTCGATAACTTCAGCAAATGAGGACCAAATTTGTTAAACAAAGTGTGAAAGTAATCGGCTCCACGAGATTTTGAAGATATCACAACACATCATGATTGCATCTTGTTGAATTTCCAAGAAAAATAGTACTTTATGAGCTCAGAACACTACTTTTGTGACTTTTCAAAATTTGAAGCTCGCTAACTTAGGCAAATGAGGACCAAATTTGTTAAACAAAGTGTCAAATTAATCAGCTCGACGAGATTTTCAGGATATCACAACACATCATGATTGCGTCTTGTTAAATTTCCAAGAAAAATAGTACTTTATGAGCTCAGAACACTACTTTTGTGACTTTTCAAAATTTGAAGCTCGCTAACTTAGGCAAATGAGGATCAAATTTGTTAAACAAAGTGTCAAATTAATCAGCTCGACGAGATTTTCAGGATGTCACAACACATCATGATTGCGTCTTGTTAAATTTCCAAGAAAAATAGTACTTTATGTGCTCAACACACTACTTTTGTGACTTTTCAAACTTTGAAGCTCGATAACTTAGGCAAATGAGGACCAAATTTGTTAAACAAAGTGTCAAATTAATCAGCTCGACGAGATTTTCAGGATATCACAACATATCATGATTGCATCTTGTTAAATTTCCAAGAAAAATAGTACTTTATGAGCTCAGAACACTACTTTTGTGACGTTTCAAAATTTGAAGCTCGCTAACTTAGGCAAATGAGGACCAAATTTGTTAAACAAAGTGTCAAATTAATTAGCTCCACGAGACTTTGAAGATATCACAACACATCATGATTGCGTCTTGTTAAATTTCCAAGAAAAATAGTACTTTATGTGCTCAACACACTACTTTTGTGACTTTTCAAACTTTGAAGCTCGATAACTTAGGCAAATGAGGACCAAATTTGTTAAACAAAGTGTCAAATTAATAAGCTCGACGAGATTTTCAGGATGTCACAACACATCATGATTGCATCTTGTTAAATTTCCAAGAAAAATAGTACTTTATGAGCTCAGAACACTACTTTTGTGACTTTTCAAACTTTGAAGCTCGATAACTTAGGCAAATGAGGACCAAATTTGTTAAACAAAGTGTCAAATTAATCAGCTCGACGAGATTTTCAGGATGTCACAACACATCATGATTGCGTCTTGTTAAATTTCCAAGAAAAATAGTACTTTATGAGCTCAGAACACTACTTTTGTGACTTTTCAAAATTTGAAGCTCGCTAACTTAGGCAAATGAGGACCAAATTTGTTAAACAAAGTGTCAAATTAATCAGCTCGACGAGATTTTCCGGATGTCACAACACATCATGATTGCGTCTTGTTAAATTTCCAAGAAAAATAGTACTTTATGAGCTCAGAACACTACTTTTGTGACTTTTCAAAATTTGAAGCTCGCTAACTAAGGCAAATGAGGACCAAATTTGTTAAACAAAGTGTCAAATTAATCAGCTCGACGAGATTTTCAGGATGTCACAACACATCATGATTGCGTCTTGTTAAATTTCCAAGAAAAATAGTACTTTATGTGCTCAACACACTACTTTTGTGACTTTTCAAACTTTGAAGCTCGATAACTTAGGCAAATGAGGACCAAATTTGTTAAACAAAGTGTCAAATTAATCAGCTCGACGAGATTTTCCGGATGTCACAACACATCATGATTGCGTCTTGTTAAATTTCCAAGAAAAATAGTACTTTATGTGCTCAACACACTACTTTTGTGACTTTTCAAACTTTGAAGCTCGATAACTTAGGCAAATGAGGACCAAATTTGTTAAACAAAGTGTCAAATTAATCAGCTCGACGAGATTTTCAGGATGTCACAACACATCATGATTGCGTCTTGTTAAATTTCCAAGAAAAATAGTACTTTATGAGCTCAACACACAACTTTTGTGACTTTTCAAATTTTGAAGCTTGATAACTTCAGCAAATGAGGACAAAATTTGTTAAACAAAGTGTCAAATTAATCAGCTTCACGAGATTTTGAAGATGTCACAACACATCATGACTGCATCTTGTTGAATTTCCAAGAAAATTAGTACTTTATGTGCTCAAACACACAATTTTTGTGACTTTTCAAAACTTGAAGCTCGCTAACTTAGGCAAATGAGGACCAAATTTGTTAAACAAAGTGTCAAATTAATCAGCTCGACGAGATTTTCAGGATGTCACAACACATCATGATTGCGTCTTGTTAAATTTCCAAGAAAAATAGTACTTTATGAGCTCAACACACAACTTTTGTGACTTTTCAAATTTTGAAGCTTGATAACTTCAGCAAATGAGGACCAAATTTGTTAAACAAAGTGTCAAATTAATCAGCTCCACGAGATTTTGAAGATATCACAACACATCATGATTGCATCTTGTTGAATTTCCAAGAAAATTAGTACTTTATGTGTTCAAACACACAACTTTTGTGACTTTTCAAATTTTGAAGCTCGATAACTTCAGCAAATGAGGACCAAATTTGTTAAACAAAGTGTCAAATTAATCAGCTCTACGAGATATTGAAGATATCACAACACATCATGATTGCATCTTGTTGAATTTCCAAGAAAATTAGTATTTATGTGCTCAAACACACTACTGTTGTGACTTTTCAAACTTTGAAGCTCGATAACTTAGGCAAATGAGGACCAAATTTGTTAAACAAAGTGTCAAATTAATTAGCTCCACGAGACTTTGAAGATATCACAACACATCATGATTGCGTCTTGTTAAATTTCCAAGAAAAATAGTACTTTATGTGCTCAACACACTACTTTTGTGACTTTTCAAACTTTGAAGGTCGATAACTTCAGCAAATGAGGACCAAATTTGTTAAACAAAGTGTGAAAGTAATCGGCTCCACGAGATTTTGAAGATTTCACAACACATCATGATTGCATCTTGTTGAATTTCCAAGAAAATTAGTATTTATGTGCTCAAACACACTACTGTTGTGACTTTTCAAACTTTGAAGCTCGATAACTTAGGCAAATGAGGACCAAATTTGTTAAACAAAGTGTCAAATTAATTAGCTCCACGAGACTTTGAAGATATCACAACACATCATGATTGCGTCTTGTTAAATTTCCAAGAAAAATAGTACTTTATGTGCTCAACACACTACTTTTGTGACTTTTCAAACTTTGAAGCTCGATAACTTCAGCAAATGAGGACCAAATTTGTTAAACAAAGTGTGAAAGTAATCGGCTCCACGAGATTTTGAAGATATCACAACACATCATGATTGCATCTTGTTGAATTTCCAAGAAAAATAGTACTTTATGAGCTCAGAACACTACTTTTGTGACTTTTCAAAATTTGAAGCTCGCTAACTTAGGCAAATGAGGACCAAATTTGTTAAACAAAGTGTCAAATTAATCAGCTCGACGAGATTTTCAGGATATCACAACACATCATGATTGCGTCTTGTTAAATTTCAAGAAAAATAGTACTTTATGAGCTCAGAACACTACTTTTGTGACTTTTCAAAATTTGAAGCTCGCTAACTTAGGCAAATGAGGACCAAATTTGTTAAACAAAGTGTCAAATTAATCAGCTCGACGAGATTTTCAGGATATCACAACACATCATGATTGCGTCTTGTTAAATTTCCAAGAAAAATAGTACTATATGAGCTCAGCACACTACTTTTGTGACTTTTCAAAATTTGAAGCTCGCTAACTAAGGCAAATGAGGACCAAATTTGTTAAACAAAGTGTCAAATTAATCAGCTCGACGAGATTTTCAGGATGTCATAACACATCATGATTGCGTCTTGTTAAATTTCCAAGAAAAATAGTACTTTATGTGCTCAACACACTACTTTTGTGACTTTTCAAACTTTGAAGCTCGATAACTTAGGCAAATGAGGACCAAATTTGTTAAACAAAGTGTCAAATTAATCAGCTCGACGAGATTTTCCGGATGTCACAACACATCATGATTGCGTCTTGTTAAATTTCCAAGAAAAATAGTACTTTATGTGCTCAACACACTACTTTTGTGACTTTTCAAACTTTGAAGCTCGATAACTTAGGCAAATGAGGACCAAATTTGTTAAACAAACTGTCAAATTAATCAGCTCGACGAGATTTTCAGGATGTCACAACACATCATGATTGCGTCTTGTTAAATTTCCAAGAAAAATAGTACTTTATGAGCTCAACACACAACTTTTGTGACTTTTCAAATTTTGAAGCTTGATAACTTCAGCAAATGAGGACCAAATTTGTTAAACAAAGTGTCAAATTAATCAGCTCCACGAGATTTTGAAGATATCACAACACATCATGATTGCATCTTGTTGAATTTCCAAGAAAATTAGTACTTTATGTGCTCAAACACACAATTTTTGTGACTTTTCAAAATTTGACGCTCGCTAACTTAGGCAAATGAGGACCAAATTTGTTAAACAAAGTGTCAAATTAATCAGCTCGACGAGATTTTCAGGATGTCACAACACATCATGATTGCGTCTTGTTAAATTTCCAAGAAAAATAGTACTTTATGAGCTCAACACACAACTTTTGTGACTTTTCAAATTTTGAAGCTTGATAACTTCAGCAAATGAGGACAAAATTTGTTAAACAAAGCGTCAAATTAATCAGCTTCACGATATTTTGAAGATGTCACAACACATCATGACTGCATCTTGTTGAATTTCCAAGAAAATTAGTACTTTATGTGCTCAAACACACAATTTTTGTGACTTTTCAAAATTTGAAGCTCGCTAACTTAGGCAAATGAGGACCAAATTTGTTAAACAAAGTGTCAAATTAATCAGCTCGACGAGATTTTCAGGATGTCACAACACATCATGATTGCGTCTTGTTATATTTCCAAGAAAAATAGTACTATATGTGTTCAAACACACAACTTTTGTGACTTTTCAAAATTTGAAGCTCGCTAACTTAGGCAAATGAGGACCAAATTTGTTAAACAAAGTGTCAAATTAATCAGCTCGACGAGATTTTCAGGATGTCACAACACATCATGATTGCGTCTTGTTAAATTTCCAAGAAAAATAGTACTTTATGAGCTCAACACACAACTTTTGTGACTTTTCAAATTTTAAAGCTTGATAACTTCAGCAAATGAGGACCAAATTTGTTAAACAAAGTGTCAAATTAATCAGCTCCACGAGATTTTGAAGATATCACAACACATCATGATTGCATCTTGTTGAATTTCCAAGAAAATTAGTACTTTATGTGCTCAAACACACAATTTTTGTGACTTTTCAAAATTTGAAGCTCGCTAACTTAGGCAAATGAGGACCAAATTTGTTAAACAAAGTGTCAAATTAATCAGCTCGACGAGATTTTCAGGATGTCACAACACATCATGATTGCGTCTTGTTAAATTTCCAAGAAAAATAGTACTTTATGTGCTCAACACACTAATTTTGTGACGTTTTAAAACTTGAAGCTCGATAACTTCGGCAAATTAGGACCAAATATGTTAAACAAAGTGTCAAATTTATCAGCTCGACGAGATTTTCAGGATGTCACAACACATCATGATTGCATCTTGTTGAATTTCCAAGAAAATTAGTACTATATGTGTTCAAACACACAACTTTTGTGACTTTTCAAATTTTGAAGCTCGATAACTTCAGCAAATGAGGACCAAATTTGTTAAACAAAGTGTCAAATTAATCAGCTCTACGAGATATTGAAGATATCACAACACATCATGATTGCATCTTGTTGAATTTCCAAGAAAATTAGTATTTATGTGCTCAAACACACTACTGTTGTGACTTTTCAAAATTTGAAGCTCGCTAACTTAGGAAAATGAGGACCAAATTTGTTAAACAAAGTGTCAAATTAATCAGCTCGACGAGATTTTCAGGATGTCACAACACATCATGATTGCGTCTTGTTAAATTTCCAAGAAAAATAGTACTTTATGTGCTCAACACACTAATTTTGTGACGTTTTAAAACTTGAAGCTCGATAACTTCGGCAAATTAGGACCAAATATGTTAAACAAAGTGTCAAATTTATCAGCTCGACGAGATTTTCAGGATGTCACAACACATCATGATTGCGTCTTGTTAAATTTCCAAGAAAAATAGTACTTTATGTGCTCAACACACTACTGTTGTGACTTTTCAAAATTTGAAGCTCGCTAACTTAGGAAAATGAGGACCAAATTTGTTAAACAAAGTGTCAAATTAATCAGCTCGACGAGATTTTCCGGATGTCACAACACATCATGATTGCGTCTTGTTAAATTTCCAAGAAAAATAGTACTTTATGTGCTCAACACACAACTTTTGTGACTTTTCAAATTTTGAAGCTCGATAACTTCAGCAAATGAGAAGCAAATTTGTTAAACAAAGTGTCAAATTAATCAGCTCGACGAGATTTTGAAGATATCACAACACATCATGATTGCGTCTTGTTAAATTTCCAAGAAAAATAGTACTTTATGTGCTCAACACACTACTTTTGTGACTTTTCAATATTTGAAGCTCGATAACTTCAGCAAATGAGGACCAAATTTGTTAAACAAAGTGTCAAATTAATCAGCTCAACGAGAGTTTGAAGAGATATCATAACACATCATGATTGCATCTTGTTGAATTTCCAAGAAAATTAGTACTTTATGTGCTCAAACACACTACTGTTGTGACTTTTCAAACTTTGAAGCTCGATAACTTCAGCAAATGAGGACCAAATTTCTTATACAAAGTGTCAAATTAATCAGCTCGATGAGATTTTGAAGATATCACAACACATCATGATTGCGTCTTATTAAATTTCCAAGAAAAATAGTACTTTATGTGCTCAACACACTACTTTTGTGACTTTTCAAACTTTGAAGCTCGATAACTTAGGCAAAAGAGGACCAAATTTGGTAAACAAAGTGTCAAATTAATCAGCTCCACGAGATTTTCAGGATGTCACAACACATCATGATTGCGTCTTGTTAAATTTCCAAGAAAAATAGTACTTTATGTGCTCAACACACTACTTTTGTGACTTTTCAAACTTTGAAGCTCGATAACTTAGGCAAAAGAGGACCAAATTTGGTAAACAAAGTGTCAAATTAATCAGCTCGACGAGATTTTCAGGATGTCACAACACATCATGATTGCGTCTTGTTAAATTTCCAAGAAAAATAGTACTTTATGTGCTCAACACACTACTTTTGTGACTTTTCAAACTTTGAAGCTCGATAACTTAGGCAAATGAGGACCAAATTTGTTAAACAAAGTGTCAAATTAATCAGCTCCACGAGATTTTGAAGATATCACAACACATCATGATTGCGTCTTGTTAAATATCCAAGAAAATTAGTACTTTATGTGCTCAAACACACAATTTTTGTGATTTTTCAAACTTTGAAGCTCTATAACTTCAGCAAATGAGGACCAAATTTCTTAAACAAAGTGTCAAATTAATCAGCTCCACGAGATTTTGAAGATATCACAACACATCATGATTGCATCTTGTTGAATTTCCAAGAAAAATAGTACTTTATGTGCTCAACACACTACTTTTGTGACTTTTCAAATTTTGAAGCTCGATAACTTAGGCAAATGAGGACCAAATTTGTTAAACAAAGTGTCAAAGTAATCAGCTCCACGAGATTTTGAAGATATCACAACACATCATGATTGCGTCTTGTTAAATTTCCAAGAAAAATAGTACTTTATGTGCTCAACACACTACTTTTGTGACTTTTCAAAATTTGAAGCTCACTAACTTAGGAAAATGAGGACCAAATTTGTTAAACAAAGTGTCAAATTAATCAGCTCGACGAGATTTTCCGGATGTCACAACACATCATGATTGCGTCTTGTTAAATTTCCAAGAAAAATAGTACTTTATGTGCTCAACACACTACTTTTGTGACTTTTCAAACTTTGAAGCTCGATAACTTAGGCAAAAGAGGACCAAATTTGGTAAACAAAGTGTCAAATTAATCAGCTCGACGAGATTTTCAGGATGTCACAACACATCATGATTGCGTCTTGTTAAATTTCCAAGAAAAATAGTACTTTATGTGCTCAACACACTACTTTTGTGACTTTTCAAACTTTGAAGCTCGATAACTTAGGCAAATGAGGACCAAATTTGTTAAACAAAGTGTCAAATTAATCAGCTCCACGAGATTTTGAAGATATCACAACACATCATGATTGCGTCTTGTTAAATATCCAAGAAAATTAGTACTTTATGTGCTCAAACACACAATTTTTGTGATTTTTCAAACTTTGAAGCTCGATAACTTCAGCAAATGAGGACCAAATTTCTTAAACAAAGTGTCAAATTAATCAGCTCCACGAGATTTTGAAGATATCACAACACATCATGATTGCATCTTGTTGAATTTCCAAGAAAAATAGTACTTTATGTGCTCAACACACTACTTTTGTGACTTTTCAAATTTTGAAGCTCGATAACTTAGGCAAATGAGGACCAAATTTGTTAAACAAAGTGTCAAATTAATCAGCTCGACGAGATTTTGAAGATATCACAACACATCATGATTGCGTCTTGTTAAATTTCCAAGAAAAATAGTACTTTATGTGCTCAACACACTACATTTGTGACTTTTCAATATTTGAAGCTCGATAACTTCAGCAAATGAGGACCAAATTTGTTAAACAAAGTGTCAAAGTAATCAGCTCCACGAGATTTTGAAGATATCACAACACATCATGATTGCGTCTTGTTAAATTTACAAGAAAAATAGTACTTTATGTGCTCAACACACTACTTTTGTGACTTTTCAAAATTTGAAGCTCACTAACTTAGGAAAATGAGGACCAAATTTGTTAAACAAAGTGTCAAATTAATCAGCTCGACGAGATTTTCCGGATGTCACAACACATCATGATTGCGTCTTGTTAAATTTCCAAGAAAAATAGTACTTTATGTGCTCAACACACAACTTTCGTGACTTTTCAAATTTTGAAGCTCGATAACTTCAGCAAATGAGAAGCAAATTTGTTAAACAAAGTGTCAAATTAATCAGCTCGACGAGATTTTGAAGATATCACAACACATCATGATTGCGTCTTGTTAAATTTCCAAGAAAAATAGTACTTTATGTGCTCAACACACTACTTTTGTGACTTTTCAAACTTTGAAGCTCGATAACTTCAGCAAATGAGGGCCAAATTTGTTAAACAAAGTGTCAAATTAATGAGCTCGACGAGATTTTCCGGATGTCACAACACATCATGATTGCGTCTTGTTAAATTTCCAAGAAAAATAGTACTTTATGTGCTCAACACACTACTTTTGTGACTTTTCAAACTTTGAAGCTCGATAACTTAGGCAAATGAGGACCAAATTTGTTAAACAAAGTGTCAAATTAATCAGCTCGACGAGATTTTCAAGACGTCACAACACATCATGATTGCATCTTGTTAAATTTCCAAGAAAAATAGTACTTTATGAGCTCAGAACACTACTTTTGTGACTTTTCAAAATTTGAAGCTCGCTAACTTAGGCAAATGAGGATCAAATTTGTTAAACAAAGTGTCAAATTAATCAGCTCGACGAGATTTTCAGGATGTCACAACACATCATGATTGCGTCTTGTTAAATTTCCAAGAAAAATAGTACTTTATGTGCTCAACACACAACTTTTGTGACTTTTCAAATTTTGAAGCTCGATAACTTCAGCAAATGAGGACCAAATTTGTTAAACAAAGTGTCAAATTAATCAGCTCCACGAGACTGTGAAGATATCACAACGCATCATGATTGCGTCTTGTCAAATTTCCAAGAAAAATAGTACTTTATGTGCTCAACACACTACTTTTGTGACTTTTCAAACTTTGAAGCTCGATAACTTAGGCAAATGAGGACCAAATTTGTTAAACAAAGTGTCAAATTAATCAGCTCGACGAGATTTTCAGGACGTCACAACACATCATGATTGCATCTTGTTAAATTTCCAAGAAAAATAGTACTTTATGAGCTCAGAACACTACTTTTGTGACTTTTCAAAATTTGAAGCTCGCTAACTTAGGCAAATGAGGATCAAATTTGTTAAACAAAGTGTCAAATTAATCAGCTCGACGAGATTTTCAGGATGTCACAACACATCATGATTGCGTCTTGTTAAATTTCCAAGAAAAATAGTACTTTATGTGCTCAACACACAACTTTTGTGACTTTTCAAATTTTGAAGCTCGATAACTTCAGCAAATGAGGACCAAATTTGTTAAACAAAGTGTCAAATTAATCAGCTCCACGAGATTTTGAAGATATCACAACACATCATGATTGCGTCTTGTTAAATTTCCAAGAAAAATAGTACTTTATGTGCTCAACACACAACTTTCGTGACTTTTCAAATTTTGAAGCTCGATAACTTCAGCAAATGAGAAGCAAATTTGTTAAACAAAGTGTCAAATTAATCAGCTCGACGAGATTTTGAAGATATCACAACACATCATGATTGCGTCTTGTTGAATTTCCAAGAAAATTAGTACTATATGTGTTCAAACACACAACTTTTGTGACTTTTCAAATTTTGAAGCTCGATAACTTCAGCAAATGAGGACCAAATTTGTTAAACAAAGTGTCAAATTAATCAGCTCCACGAGACTTTGAAGATATCACAACACATCATGATTGCGTCTTGTTAAATTTCCAAGAAAAATAGTACTTTATGTGCTCAACACACTACTTTTGTGACTTTTCAAACTTTGAAGCTCGATAACTTAGGCAAATGAGGACCAAATTTGTTAAACAAAGTTTCAAATTAATCAGCTCGACGAGATTTTCAGGATGTCACAACATATCATGATTGCATCTTGTTAAATTTCCAAGAAAAATAGTACTTTATGAGCTCAGAACACTACTTTTGTGACTTTTCAAAATTTGAAGCTCGCTAACTTAGGCAAATGAGGACCAAATTTGTTAAACAAAGTGTCAAATTAATTAGCTCCACGAGACTGTGAAGATATCACAACACATCATGATTGCGTCTTGTCAAATTTCCAAGAAAAATAGTACTTTATGTGCTCAACACACTACTTTTGTGACTTTTCAAACTTTGAAGCTCGATAACTTAGGCAAATGAGGACCAAATTTGTTAAACAAAGTGTCAAATTAATCAGCTCGACGAGATTTTCAGGACGTCACAACACATCATGATTGCATCTTGTTAAATTTCCAAGAAAAATAGTACTTTATGAGCTCAGAACACTACTTTTGTGACTTTTCAAAATTTGAAGCTCGCTAACTTAGGCAAATGAGGATCAAATTTGTTAAACAAAGTGTCAAATTAATCAGCTCGACGAGATTTTCAGGATGTCACAACACATCATGATTGCGTCTTGTTAAATTTCCAAGAAAAATAGTACTTTATGTGCTCAACACACAACTTTTGTGACTTTTCAAATTTTGAAGCTCGATAACTTCAGCAAATGAGGACCAAATTTGTTAAACAAAGTGTCAAATTAATCAGCTCCACGAGATTTTGAAGGTATCACAACACATCATGATTGCGTCTTGTTAAATTTCCAAGAAAAATAGTACTTTATGTGCTCAACACACTACTTTTGTGACTTTTCAAAATTTGAAGCTCGCTAACTTAGGCAAATGAGGACCAAATTTGTTAAACAAAGTGTCAAATTAATTAGCTCCACGAGACTTTGAAGATATCACAACACATCATGATTGCGTCTTGTTAAATTTCCAAGAAAAATAGTACTTTATGTGCTCAACACACATTTTTTGTGACTTTTCAAATTTTGAAGATCGATAACTTCAGCAAATGAGGACCAAATTTCTTAAACAAAGTGTCAAATTAATCAGCTCCACGAGATTTTGAAGATGTCACAACACATCATGACTGCATCTTGTTGAATTTCCAAGAAAATTAGTAGTATATGTGTTCAAACACACAACTTTTGTGACTTTTCACATTTTGAAGCTCGATAACTTCAGCAAATGAGGACCAAATTTGTTAAACAAAGTGTCAAATTAATCAGCTCCACGAGATTTTGAAGATATCACAACACATCATGATTGCATCTTGTTGAATTTCCAAGAAAAATAGTACTTTATGTGCTCAACACACTACTTTAGTGACTTTTCAAAGTTTGAAGCTAGATAACTTCGGCAAATGAGGACCAACATTGTTAAACAAAGTGTCAAATTAATCAGCTCCACGAGATTTTGAAGATATCACAACACATCATGATTGCATCTTGTTGAATTTCCAAGAAAATTAGTACTTTATGTGCTCAAACACACAATTTTTGTGACATTTCAAACTTTGAAGCTCGATAACTTCAGCAAATGAGGACGAAATTTGTTAAACAAAGTGTCAAATTAATTAGCTCCACGAGACTTTGAAGATATCACAACACATCATGATTGCGTCTTATTAAATTTCCAAGAAAAATAGTACTTTATGTGCTCAACACACTACTTTTGTGACTTTTCAAAGTTTGAAGCTCGATAACTTCGGCAAATGAGGACCAACTTTGTTAAACAAAGTGTCAAATTAATCAGCTCCACGAGATTTTGAAGATATCACAACACATCATGATTGCGTCTTGTTAAATTTCCAAGAAAAATAGTACTTTATGTGCTCAACACACAACTTTTGTGACTTTTCCATATTTGAAGCTCGATAACTTCAGCAAATGAGGACCAAATTTGTTAAACAAAGTGTCAAATTAATTAGCTCCACGAGACTTTGAAGATATTACAACACATCATGATTGCGTCTTGTTAAATTTCCAAGAAAAATAGTACTTTATGTGCTCAACACACATCTTTTGTGACTTTTCAAATTTTGAAGCTCGATAACTTCAGCAAATGAGGACCAAATTTCTTAAACAAAGTGTCAAATTAATCAGCTCCACGAGATTTTGAAGATATCACAACACATCATGATTGCATCTTGTTGAATTTCCAAGAAAATTAGTACTTTATGTGCTCAAACACACAATTTTTGTGACTTTTCAAATTTTGAAGCTCGATAACTTCGGCAAATGAGGACCAAATATGTTAAACAAAGTGTCAAATTAATCAGCTCCACGAGATTTTGAAGATGTCACAACACATCATGACTGCATCTTGTTGAATTTCCAAGAAAATTAGTACTATATGTGTTCAAACACACAACTTTTGTGACTTTTCAAATTTTGAAGCTCGATAACTTCAGCAAATGAGGACCAAATTTGTTAAACAAAGTGTCAAATTAATCAGCTCCACGAGACTTTGAAGATATCACAACACATCATGATTGCGTCTTGTTAAATTTCCAAGAAAAATAGTACTTTATGTGCTCAACACACTACTTTTGTGACTTTTCAAACTTTGAAGCTCGATAACTTAGGCAAATGAGGACCAAATTTGTTAAACAAAGTGTCAAATTAATCAGCTCGACGAGATTTTCAGGATGTCACAACATATCATGATTGCATCTTGTTAAATTTCCAAGAAAAATAGTACTTTATGAGCTCAGAACACTACTTTTGTGACTTTTCAAAATTTGAAGCTCGCTAACTTAGGCAAATGAGGACCAAATTTGTTAAACAAAGTGTCAAATTAATTAGCTCCACGAGACTGTGAAGATATCACAACACATCATGATTGCGTCTTGTTAAATTTCCAAGAAAAATAGTACTTTATGTGCTCAACACACAACTTTTGTGACTTTTCAAATTTTGAAGCTCGATAACTTCAGCAAATGAGGACCAAATTTGTTAAACAAAGTGTCAAATTAATCAGCTCCACGAGATTTTGAAGATATCACAACACATCATGATTGCGTCTTGTTAAATTTCCAAGAAAAATAGTACTTTATGTGCTCAACACACTACTTTTGTGACTTTTCAAAATTTGAAGCTCGCTAACTTAGGCAAATGAGGACCAAATTTGTTAAACAAAGTGTCAAATTAATTAGCTCCACGAGACTTTGAAGATATCACAACACATCATGATTGCGTCTTGTTAAATTTCCAAGAAAAATAGTACTTTATGTGCTCAACACACAACTTTCGTGACTTTTCAAATTTTGAAGCTCGATAACTTCAGCAAATGAGAAGCAAATTTGTTAAACAAAGTGTCAAATTAATCAGCTCGACGAGATTTTGAAGATATCACAACACATCATGATTGCGTCTTGTTAAATTTCCAAGAAAAATAGTACTTTATGTGCTCAACACACTACTTTTGTGACTTTTCAAACTTTGAAGCTCGATAACTTCAGCAAATGAGGACCAAATTTGTTAAACAAAGTGTCAAATTAATCAGCTCGACGAGATTTTCCGGATGTCACAACACATCATGATTGCGTCTTGTTAAATTTCCAAGAAAAATAGTACTTTATGTGCTCAACACACAACTTTCGTGACTTTTCAAATTTTGAAGCTCGATAACTTCAGCAAATGAGAAGCAAATTTGTTAAACAAAGTGTCAAATTAATCAGCTCGACGAGATTTTGAAGATATCACAACACATCATGATTGCGTCTTGTTGAATTTCCAAGAAAATTAGTACTATATGTGTTCAAACACACAACTTTTGTGACTTTTCAAATTTTGAAGCTCGATAACTTCAGCAAATGAGGACCAAATTTGTTAAACAAAGTGTCAAATTAATCAGCTCCACGAGACTTTGAAGATATCACAACACATCATGATTGCGTCTTGTTAAATTTCCAAGAAAAATAGTACTTTATGTGCTCAACACACTACTTTTGTGACTTTTCAAACTTTGAAGCTCGATAACTTAGGCAAATGAGGACCAAATTTGTTAAACAAAGTGTCAAATTAATCAGCTCGACGAGATTTTCAGGATGTCACAACATATCATGATTGCATCTTGTTAAATTTCCAAGAAAAATAGTACTTTATGAGCTCAGAACACTACTTTTGTGACTTTTCAAAATTTGAAGCTCGCTAACTTAGGCAAATGAGGACCAAATTTGTTAAACAAAGTGTCAAATTAATTAGCTCCACGAGACTGTGAAGATATCACAACACATCATGATTGCGTCTTGTTAAATTTCCAAGAAAAATAGTACTTTATGTGCTCAACACACTACTTTTGTGACTTTTCAAACTTTGAAGCTCGCTAACTTAGGCAAATGAGGATCAAATTTGTTAAACAAAGTGTCAAATTAATCAGCTCGACGAGATTTTCAGGATGTCACAACACATCATGATTGCGTCTTGTTAAATTTCCAAGAAAAATAGTACTTTATGTGCTCAACACACAACTTTTGTGACTTTTCAAATTTTGAAGCTCGATAACTTCAGCAAATGAGGACCAAATTTGTTAAACAAAGTGTCAAATTAATCAGCTCGACGAGATTTTCAGGATGTCACAACATATCATGATTGCATCTTGTTAAATTTCCAAGAAAAATAGTACTTTATGAGCTCAGAACACTACTTTTGTGACTTTTCAAAATTTGAAGCTCGCTAACTTAGGCAAATGAGGACCAAATTTGTTAAACAAAGTGTCAAATTAATTAGCTCCACGAGACTGTGAAGATATCACAACACATCATGATTGCGTCTTGTCAAATTTCCAAGAAAAATAGTACTTTATGTGCTCAACACACTACTTTTGTGACTTTTCAAACTTTGAAGCTCGATAACTTAGGCAAATGAGGACCAAATTTGTTAAACAAAGTGTCAAATGAATCAGCTCGACGAGATTTTCAGGACGTCACAACACATCATGATTGCATCTTGTTAAATTTCCAAGAAAAATAGTACTTTATGAGCTCAGAACACTACTTTTGTGACTTTTCAAAATTTGAAGCTCGCTAACTTAGGCAAATGAGGATCAAATTTGTTAAACAAAGTGTCAAATTAATCAGCTCGACGAGATTTTCAGGATGTCACAACACATCATGATTGCGTCTTGTTAAATTTCCAAGAAAAATAGTACTTTATGTGCTCAACACACAACTTTTGTGACTTTTCAAATTTTGAAGCTCGATAACTTCAGCAAATGAGGACCAAATTTGTTAAACAAAGTGTCAAATTAATCAGCTCCACGAGATTTTGAAGATATCACAACACATCATGATTGCGTCTTGTTAAATTTCCAAGAAAAATAGTACTTTATGTGCTCAACACACTACTTTTGTGACTTTTCAAAATTTGAAGCTCGCTAACTTAGGCAAATGAGGACCAAATTTGTTAAACAAAGTGTCAAATTAATTAGCTCCACGAGACTTTGAAGATATCACAACACATCATGATTGCGTCTTGTTAAATTTCCAAGAAAAATAGTACTTTATGTGCTCAACACACAACTTTCGTGACTTTTCAAATTTTGAAGCTCGATAACTTCAGCAAATGAGAAGCAAATTTGTTAAACAAAGTGTCAAATTAATCAGCTCGACGAGATTTTGAAGATATCACAACACATCATGATTGCGTCTTGTTAAATTTCCAAGAAAAATAGTACTTTATGTGCTCAACACACTACTTTTGTGACTTTTCAAACTTTGAAGCTCGATAACTTCAGCAAATGAGGACCAAATTTGTTAAACAAAGTGTCAAATTAATCAGCTCGACGAGATTTTCCGGATGTCACAACACATCATGATTGCGTCTTGTTAAATTTCCAAGAAAAATAGTACTTTATGTGCTCAACACACAACTTTCGTGACTTTTCAAATTTTGAAGCTCGATAACTTCAGCAAATGAGAAGCAAATTTGTTAAACAAAGTGTCAAATTAATCAGCTCGACGAGATTTTGAAGATATCACAACACATCATGATTGCGTCTTGTTGAATTTCCAAGAAAATTAGTACTATATGTGTTCAAACACACAACTTTTGTGACTTTTCAAATTTTGAAGCTCGATAACTTCAGCAAATGAGGACCAAATTTGTTAAACAAAGTGTCAAATTAATCAGCTCCACGAGACTTTGAAGATATCACAACACATCATGATTGCGTCTTGTTAAATTTCCAAGAAAAATAGTACTTTATGTGCTCAACACACTACTTTTGTGACTTTTCAAACTTTGAAGCTCGATAACTTAGGCAAATGAGGACCAAATTTGTTAAACAAAGTGTCAAATTAATCAGCTCGACGAGATTTTCAGGATGTCACAACATATCATGATTGCATCTTGTTAAATTTCCAAGAAAAATAGTACTTTATGAGCTCAGAACACTACTTTTGTGACTTTTCAAAATTTGAAGCTCGCTAACTTAGGCAAATGAGGACCAAATTTGTTAAACAAAGTGTCAAATTAATTAGCTCCACGAGACTGTGAAGATATCACAACACATCATGATTGCGTCTTGTTAAATTTCCAAGAAAAATAGTACTTTATGTGCTCAACACACTACTTTTGTGACTTTTCAAACTTTGAAGCTCGCTAACTTAGGCAAATGAGGATCAAATTTGTTAAACAAAGTGTCAAATTAATCAGCTCGACGAGATTTTCAGGA
The DNA here is from genome assembly GCF_040115645.1 of Euwallacea fornicatus. Taxonomy (NCBI): domain Eukaryota; kingdom Metazoa; phylum Arthropoda; class Insecta; order Coleoptera; family Curculionidae; genus Euwallacea; species Euwallacea fornicatus. The sequence continues at coordinate 328,072 of NW_027096039.1, forward strand.
TGTCACAACACATCATGATTGCGTCTTGTTAAATTTCCAAGAAAAATAGTACTTTATGTGCTCAACACACAACTTTTGTGACTTTTCAAATTTTGAAGCTCGATAACTTCAGCAAATGAGGACCAAATTTGTTAAACAAAGTGTCAAATTAATCAGCTCCACGAGATTTTGAAGATATCACAACACATCATGATTGCGTCTTGTTAAATTTCCAAGAAAAATAGTACTTTATGTGCTCAACACACTACTTTTGTGACTTTTCAAAATTTGAAGCTCGCTAACTTAGGCAAATGAGGACCAAATTTGTTAAACAAAGTGTCAAATTAATTAGCTCCACGAGACTTTGAAGATATCACAACACATCATGATTGCGTCTTGTTAAATTTCCAAGAAAAATAGTACTTTATGTGCTCAACACACAACTTTCGTGACTTTTCAAATTTTGAAGCTCGATAACTTCAGCAAATGAGAAGCAAATTTGTTAAACAAAGTGTCAAATTAATCAGCTCGACGAGATTTTGAAGATATCACAACACATCATGATTGCGTCTTGTTAAATTTCCAAGAAAAATAGTACTTTATGTGCTCAACACACTACTTTTGTGACTTTTCAAACTTTGAAGCTCGATAACTTCAGCAAATGAGGACCAAATTTGTTAAACAAAGTGTCAAATTAATCAGCTCGACGAGATTTTCCGGATGTCACAACACATCATGATTGCGTCTTGTTAAATTTCCAAGAAAAATAGTACTTTATGTGCTCAACACACAACTTTCGTGACTTTTCAAATTTTGAAGCTCGATAACTTCAGCAAATGAGAAGCAAATTTGTTAAACAAAGTGTCAAATTAATCAGCTCGACGAGATTTTGAAGATATCACAACACATCATGATTGCGTCTTGTTGAATTTCCAAGAAAATTAGTACTATATGTGTTCAAACACACAACTTTTGTGACTTTTCAAATTTTGAAGCTCGATAACTTCAGCAAATGAGGACCAAATTTGTTAAACAAAGTGTCAAATTAATCAGCTCCACGAGACTTTGAAGATATCACAACACATCATGATTGCGTCTTGTTAAATTTCCAAGAAAAATAGTACTTTATGTGCTCAACACACTACTTTTGTGACTTTTCAAACTTTGAAGCTCGATAACTTAGGCAAATGAGGACCAAATTTGTTAAACAAAGTGTCAAATTAATCAGCTCGACGAGATTTTCAGGATGTCACAACATATCATGATTGCATCTTGTTAAATTTCCAAGAAAAATAGTACTTTATGAGCTCAGAACACTACTTTTGTGACTTTTCAAAATTTGAAGCTCGCTAACTTAGGCAAATGAGGATCAAATTTGTTAAACAAAGTGTCAAATTAATCAGCTCGACGAGATTTTCAGGATGTCACAACACATCATGATTGCGTCTTGTTAAATTTCCAAGAAAAATAGTACTTTATGTGCTCAACACACAACTTTTGTGACTTTTCAAATTTTGAAGCTCGATAACTTCAGCAAATGAGGACCAAATTTGTTAAACAAAGTGTCAAATTAATCAGCTCCACGAGATTTTGAAGATATCACAACACATCATGATTGCGTCTTGTTAAATTTCCAAGAAAAATAGTACTTTATGTGCTCAACACACTACTTTTGTGACTTTTCAAAATTTGAAGCTCGCTAACTTAGGCAAATGAGGACCAAATTTGTTAAACAAAGTGTCAAATTAATTAGCTCCACGAGACTTTGAAGATATCACAACACATCATGATTGCGTCTTGTTAAATTTCCAAGAAAAATAGTACTTTATGTGCTCAACACACAACTTTCGTGACTTTTCAAATTTTGAAGCTCGATAACTTCAGCAAATGAGAAGCAAATTTGTTAAACAAAGTGTCAAATTAATCAGCTCGACGAGATTTTGAAGATATCACAACACATCATGATTGCGTCTTGTTAAATTTCCAAGAAAAATAGTACTTTATGTGCTCAACACACTACTTTTGTGACTTTTCAAACTTTGAAGCTCGATAACTTCAGCAAATGAGGACCAAATTTGTTAAACAAAGTGTCAAATTAATCAGCTCGACGAGATTTTCCGGATGTCACAACACATCATGATTGCGTCTTGTTAAATTTCCAAGAAAAATAGTACTTTATGTGCTCAACACACAACTTTCGTGACTTTTCAAATTTTGAAGCTCGATAACTTCAGCAAATGAGAAGCAAATTTGTTAAACAAAGTGTCAAATTAATCAGCTCGACGAGATTTTGAAGATATCACAACACATCATGATTGCGTCTTGTTGAATTTCCAAGAAAATTAGTACTATATGTGTTCAAACACACAACTTTTGTGACTTTTCAAATTTTGAAGCTCGATAACTTCAGCAAATGAGGACCAAATTTGTTAAACAAAGTGTCAAATTAATCAGCTCCACGAGACTTTGAAGATATCACAACACATCATGATTGCGTCTTGTTAAATTTCCAAGAAAAATAGTACTTTATGTGCTCAACACACTACTTTTGTGACTTTTCAAACTTTGAAGCTCGATAACTTAGGCAAATGAGGACCAAATTTGTTAAACAAAGTGTCAAATTAATCAGCTCGACGAGATTTTCAGGATGTCACAACATATCATGATTGCATCTTGTTAAATTTCCAAGAAAAATAGTACTTTATGAGCTCAGAACACTACTTTTGTGACTTTTCAAAATTTGAAGCTCGCTAACTTAGGCAAATGAGGACCAAATTTGTTAAACAAAGTGTCAAATTAATTAGCTCCACGAGACTGTGAAGATATCACAACACATCATGATTGCGTCTTGTTAAATTTCCAAGAAAAATAGTACTTTATGTGCTCAACACACTACTTTTGTGACTTTTCAAACTTTGAAGCTCGCTAACTTAGGCAAATGAGGATCAAATTTGTTAAACAAAGTGTCAAATTAATCAGCTCGACGAGATTTTCAGGATGTCACAACACATCATGATTGCGTCTTGTTAAATTTCCAAGAAAAATAGTACTTTATGTGCTCAACACACAACTTTTGTGACTTTTCAAATTTTGAAGCTCGATAACTTCAGCAAATGAGGACCAAATTTGTTAAACAAAGTGTCAAATTAATCAGCTCCACGAGATTTTGAAGATATCACAACACATCATGATTGCGTCTTGTTAAATTTCCAAGAAAAATAGTACTTTATGTGCTCAACACACTACTTTTGTGACTTTTCAAAATTTGAAGCTCGCTAACTTAGGCAAATGAGGACCAAATTTGTTAAACAAAGTGTCAAATTAATTAGCTCCACGAGACTTTGAAGATATCACAACACATCATGATTGCGTCTTGTTAAATTTCCAAGAAAAATAGTACTTTATGTGCTCAACACACAACTTTCGTGACTTTTCAAATTTTGAAGCTCGATAACTTCAGCAAATGAGAAGCAAATTTGTTAAACAAAGTGTCAAATTAATCAGCTCGACGAGATTTTGAAGATATCACAACACATCATGATTGCGTCTTGTTAAATTTCCAAGAAAAATAGTACTTTATGTGCTCAACACACTACTTTTGTGACTTTTCAAACTTTGAAGCTCGATAACTTCAGCAAATGAGGACCAAATTTGTTAAACAAAGTGTCAAATTAATCAGCTCGACGAGATTTTCCGGATGTCACAACACATCATGATTGCGTCTTGTTAAATTTCCAAGAAAAATAGTACTTTATGTGCTCAACACACAACTTTCGTGACTTTTCAAATTTTGAAGCTCGATAACTTCAGCAAATGAGAAGCAAATTTGTTAAACAAAGTGTCAAATTAATCAGCTCGACGAGATTTTGAAGATATCACAACACATCATGATTGCGTCTTGTTGAATTTCCAAGAAAATTAGTACTATATGTGTTCAAACACACAACTTTTGTGACTTTTCAAATTTTGAAGCTCGATAACTTCAGCAAATGAGGACCAAATTTGTTAAACAAAGTGTCAAATTAATCAGCTCCACGAGACTTTGAAGATATCACAACACATCATGATTGCGTCTTGTTAAATTTCCAAGAAAAATAGTACTTTATGTGCTCAACACACTACTTTTGTGACTTTTCAAACTTTGAAGCTCGATAACTTAGGCAAATGAGGACCAAATTTGTTAAACAAAGTGTCAAATTAATCAGCTCGACGAGATTTTCAGGATGTCACAACATATCATGATTGCATCTTGTTAAATTTCCAAGAAAAATAGTACTTTATGAGCTCAGAACACTACTTTTGTGACTTTTCAAAATTTGAATCTCGCTAACTTAGGCAAATGAGGACCAAATTTGTTAAACAAAGTGTCAAATTAATTAGCTCCACGAGACTGTGAAGATATCACAACACATCATGATTGCGTCTTGTCAAATTTCCAAGAAAAATAGTACTTTATGTGCTCAACACACTACTTTTGTGACTTTTCAAACTTTGAAGCTCGATAACTTAGGCAAATGAGGACCAAATTTGTTAAACAAAGTGTCAAATTAATCAGCTCGACGAGATTTTCAGGACGTCACAACACATCATGATTGCATCTTGTTAAATTTCCAAGAAAAATAGTACTTTATGAGCTCAGAACACTACTTTTGTGACTTTTCAAAATTTGAAGCTCGCTAACTTAGGCAAATGAGGATCAAATTTGTTAAACAAAGTGTCAAATTAATCAGCTCGACGAGATTTTCAGGATGTCACAACACATCATGATTGCGTCTTGTTAAATTTCCAAGAAAAATAGTACTTTATGTGCTCAACACACAACTTTTGTGACTTTTCAAATTTTGAAGCTCGATAACTTCAGCAAATGAGGACCAAATTTGTTAAACAAAGTGTCAAATTAATCAGCTCCACGAGATTTTGAAGATATCACAACACATCATGATTGCGTCTTGTTAAATTTCCAAGAAAAATAGTACTTTATGTGCTCAACACACTACTTTTGTGACTTTTCAAAATTTGAAGCTCGCTAACTTAGGCAAATGAGGACCAAATTTGTTAAACAAAGTGTCAAATTAATTAGCTCCACGAGACTTTGAAGATATCACAACACATCATGATTGCGTCTTGTTAAATTTCCAAGAAAAATAGTACTTTATGTGCTCAACACACATTTTTTGTGACTTTTCAAATTTTGAAGATCGATAACTTCAGCAAATGAGGACCAAATTTCTTAAACAAAGTGTCAAATTAATTAGCTCCACGAGACTTTGAAGATATCACAACACATCATGATTGCGTCTTGTTAAATTTCCAAGAAAAATAGTACTTTATGTGCTCAACACACAACTTTCGTGACTTTTCAAATTTTGAAGCTCGATAACTTCAGCAAATGAGAAGCAAATTTGTTAAACAAAGTGTCAAATTAATCAGCTCGACGAGATTTTGAAGATATCACAACACATCATGATTGCGTCTTGTTAAATTTCCAAGAAAAATAGTACTTTATGTGCTCAACACACTACTTTTGTGACTTTTCAAAGTTTGAAGCTAGATAACTTCGGCAAATGAGGACCAACTTTGTTAAACAAAGTGTCAAATTAATCAGCTCCACGAGATTTTGAAGATATCACAACACATCATGATTGCATCTTGTTGAATTTCCAAGAAAATTAGTACTTTATGTGCTCAAACACACAATTTTTGTGACATTTCAAACTTTGAAGCTCGATAACTTCAGCAAATGAGGACCAAATTTGTTAAACAAAGTGTCAAATTAATTAGCTCCACGAGACTTTGAAGATATCACAACACATCATGATTGCGTCTTATTAAATTTCCAAGAAAAATAGTACTTTATGTGCTCAACACACTACTTTTGTGACTTTTCAAAGTTTGAAGCTCGATAACTTCGGCAAATGAGGACCAACTTTGTTAAACAAAGTGTCAAATTAATCAGCTCCACGAGATTTTGAAGATATCACAACACATCATGATTGCGTCTTGTTAAATTTCCAAGAAAAATAGTACTTTATGTGCTCAACACACAACTTTTGTGACTTTTCCATATTTGAAGCTCGATAACTTCAGCAAATGAGGACCAAATTTGTTAAACAAAGTGTCAAATTAATTAGCTCCACGAGACTTTGAAGATATCACAACACATCATGATTGCGTCTTGTTAAATTTCCAAGAAAAATAGTACTTTATGTGCTCAACACACAACTTTTGTGACTTTTCCATATTTGAAGCTCGATAACTTCAGCAAATGAGGACCAAATTTGTTAACCAAAGTGTCAAATTAATTAGCTCCACGAGACTTTGAAGATATCACAACACATCATGATTGCGTCTTATTAAATTTCCAAGAAAAATAGTACTTTATGTGCTCAACACACTACTTTTGTGACTTTTCAAAGTTTGAAGCTCGATAACTTCGGCAAATGAGGACCAACTTTGTTAAACAAAGTGTCAAATTAATCAGCTCCACGAGATTTTGAAGATATCACAACACATCATGATTGCGTCTTGTTAAATTTCCAAGAAAAATAGTACTTTATGTGCTCAACACACAACTTTTGTGACTTTTCCATATTTGAAGCTCGATAACTTCAGCAAATGAGGACCAAATTTGTTAAACAAAGTGTCAAATTAATTAGCTCCACGAGACTTTGAAGATATTACAACACATCATGATTGCGTCTTGTTAAATTTCCAAGAAAAATAGTACTTTATGTGCTCAACACACATCTTTTGTGACTTTTCAAATTTTGAAGCTCGATAACTTCAGCAAATGAGGACCAAATTTCTTAAACAAAGTGTCAAATTAATCAGCTCCACGAGATTTTGAAGATATCACAACACATCATGATTGCATCTTGTTGAATTTCCAAGAAAATTAGTACTTTATGTGCTCAAACACACAATTTTTGTGACTTTTCAAATTTTGAAGCTCGATAACTTCGGCAAATGAGGACCAAATATGTTAAACAAAGTGTCAAATTAATCAGCTCCACGAGATTTTGAAGATGTCACAACACATCATGACTGCATCTTGTTGAATTTCCAAGAAAATTAGTACTATATGTGTTCAAACACACAACATTTGTGACTTTTCAAATTTTGAAGCTCGATAACTTCAGCAAATGAGGACCAAATTTGTTAAACAAAGTGTCAAATTAATCAGCTCCACGAGATATTGAAGATATCACAACACATCATGATTGCGTCTTATTAAATTTCCAAGAAAAATAGTACTTTATGTGCTCAACACTCTACTTTTGTGACTTTTCAAACTTTGAAGCTCGATAACTTCGGCAAATGAGGACCAACTTTGTTAAACAAAGTGTCAAATTAATCAGCTCCACGAGATTTTGAAGATATCACAACACATCATGATTGCGTCTTATTAAATTTCCAAGAAAAATAGTACTTTATGTGCTCAACACTCTACTTTTGTGACTTTTCAAACTTTGAAGCTCGATAACTTCGGCAAATGAGGACCAACTTTGTTAAACAAAGTGTCAAATTAATCAGCTCCACGAGATTTTGAAGATATCACAACACATCATGATTGCATCTTGTTGAATTTCCAAGAAAATTAGTACTTTATGTGCTCAAACACACAACTTTTGTGACTTTTCAAAATTTGAAGCTCGATAACTTCAGCAAATGAGGACCAAATTTGTTAAACAAAGTGTCAAATTAATCAGCTCCACGAGATTTTGAAGATATCACAACACATCATGATTGCATCTTGTTGAATTTCCAAGAAAAATAGTACTTTATGTGCTCAACACACTACTTTTGTGACTTTTCAAACTTTGAAGCTCGATAACTTAGGCAAATGAGGACCAAATTTGTTAAACAAAGTGTCAAATTAATCAGCTCGACGAGATTTTGAAGATATCACAACACATCATGATTGCGTCTTGTTAAATTTCCAAGAAAAATAGTACTTTATGTGCTCAACACACTACTTTTGTGACTTTTCAATATTTGAAGCTCGATAACTTCAGCAAATGAGGACCAAATTTGTTAAACAAAGTGTCAAATTAATTAGCTCCACGAGACTTTGAAGATATCACAACACATCATGATTGCGTCTTATTAAATTTCCAAGAAAAATAGTACTTTATGTGCTCAACACACTACTTTTGTGACTTTTCAAAGTTTGAAGCTCGATAACTTCGGCAAATGAGGACCAACTTTGTTAAACAAAGTGTCAAATTAATCAGCTCCACGAGATTTTGAAGATATCACAATACATCATGATTGCATCTTGTTGAATTTCCAAGAAAATTAGTACTTTATGTGCTCAAACACACAATTTTTGTGACTTTTCAAATTTTGAAGCTCGATAACTTCGGCAAATGAGGACCAAATATGTTAAACAAAGTGTCAAATTAATCAGCTCCACGAGATTTTGAAGATGTCACAACACATCATGACTGCATCTTGTTGAATTTCCAAGAAAATTAGTACTATATGTGTTCAAACACACAACTTTTGTGACTTTTCAAATTTTGAAGCTCGATAACTTCAGCAAATGAGGACCAAATTTGTTAAACAAAGTGTCAAATTAATCAGCTCCACGAGATTTTGAAGATATCACAACACATCATGATTGCGTCTTGTTAAATATCCAAGAAAATTAGTACTTTATGTGCTCAAACACACAATTTTTGTGATTTTTCAAACTTTGAAGCTCGATAACTTCAGCAAATGAGGACCAAATTTCTTAAACAAAGTGTCAAATTAATCAGCTCCATGAGATTTTGAAGATATCACAACACATCATGATTGCATCTTGTTGAATTTCCAAGAAAATTAGTACTTTATGTGCTCAAACACACAACTTTTGTGACTTTTCAAACTTTGAAGCTCGACAACTTCAGCAAATGAGGACCAAATTTGTTAAACAAAGTGTCAAATTAATCAGCTCCACGAGATTTTGAAGATATCACAACACATCATGATTGCGTCTTGTTAAATATCCAAGAAAATTAGTACTTTATGTGCTCAAACACACAATTTTTGTGACTTTTCAAACTTTGAAGCTCGATAACATCAGCAAATGAGGACCACCTGATTAATATGAGTCTTTGTTAAAGAAATTTGGATTTCATTTGCAGATGTTATCGACCTACAAAGCTCGAAAAGTCAAAAGAGTTGTGTGTTTGAGCACGTAAAGTACTATTTATCTTGGAAGCTCAACAAGATACAATCATGATGTGTTGTATCATGTTAAAGATCTCGACCACCTCATTAATATGAGTTTTTGTTGAAGAAATTTGGATATCATTTGCTGATGTTATCGACCTACAAAGCTCGAAAAGTCAAAAAATTTGTGTGTTTGAGCACGTAAAGTACTATTTATCTAGGACGCTCTACTAGATACATTCAAGACGTGTTGTGTCATGTTAAAGATCTCGACCACTTGATTAATATCAGTCATCGTTGAAGACATTTGGATTTCATTTGCCGAAGTTATCGAGCTACAAAGCTTGAAAACTCACAAAAGTTGTGTGTTTGGGCACGTAAAGTACTATTTATCTTGGAAGCTCAACAAGATACAATCATGATGTGTTGTGTCATGTTAAAGATCTCGTCCACCTAATTAATATGAGTCTTTGTTGAAGAAATTTGGATTTCATTTGCCGTAGTTATCGAGCTACAAAACTCGAAAAGTCAAAAAATTTGTGTGTTTGAGCACGTAAAGTACTATTTATCTTGGAAGTTCTACTAGATACATTCATGACGTGTTGAGTCATGTTAAAGATCTCGTCCACTTGATTAATATGAGTTATCGTTGAAGACATTTGGATTTCATTTGCCGAAGTTATCGAGCTACAAAGCTTGAAAACTCACAAAAGTTGTGTGTTTGGGCACGTAAAATACTATTTATCTTGGAAGCTCAACAAGATACAATCATGATGTGTTGTGTCATGTTAAAGATCTCGTCCACTTGATTAATATGAGTCATCGTTGAAGACATTTGGATTTCATTTGCCGAAGTTATCGATCTACAAAGCTCGAAAAGTCAAAAAAGTTGTGTGTTTGAGCACGTAAAGTACTATTTATGTTGGAAGCTCAACAAGATACAATCATGATGTGTTGTGTCATGTTAAAGATCTCGACCACTTGATTAATATGAGTTATCGTTGAAGGCATTTGGATTTCATTTGCCGAAGTTATCGATCTGCAAAGCTTGAAAAGTCAAAAAAGTTGTGTGTTTGAGCACGTAAAGTACTATTTATCTTGGAAGCTCAACAAGATACAATCATGATGTGTAGTGTCATGTTAAAGATCTCGACCACCTGATTAATATGAGTCTTTGTTAAAGAAATTTGGATTTCATTTGCTGATGTTATCGACCTTCAAAGCTCGAACAGTCAAAAAATTTGTGTGTTTGAGCACGTAAAGTACTATTTATCTTGGAAGCTCAACAAGATACAATCATGATGTGTTGTGTCATGTTAAAGATCTCGTCCACTTGATTAATATGAGTTATCGTTGAAGGCATTTGGATTTCATTTGCCGAAGTTATCGATCTGCAAAGCTTGAAAAGTCAAAAAAGTTGTGTGTTTGAGCACGTAAAGTACTATTTATCTTGGAAGCTCAACAAGATACAATCATGATGTGTAGTGTCATGTTAAAGATCTCGACCACCTGATTAATATGAGTCTTTGTTAAAGAAATTTGGATTTCATTTGCTGATGTTATCGACCTTCAAAGCTCGAACAGTCAAAAAATTTGTGTGTTTGAGCACGTAAAGTACTATTTATCTTGGAAGCTCAACAAGATACAATCATGATGTGTTGTGTCATGTTAAAGATCTCGTCCACTTGATTAATATGAGTCATCGTTGAAGACATTTGGATTTCATTTGCCGAAGTTATCGAGCTACAAAGCTTGAAAACTCACAAAAGTTGTGTGTTTGGGCACGTAAAATACTATTTATCTTGGAAGCTCAACAAGATACAATCATGATGTGTTGTGTCATGTTAAAGATCTCGTCCACTTGATTAATATGAGTCATCGTTGAAGACATTTGGATTTCATTTGCCGAAGTTATCGATCTACAAAGCTCGAAAAGTCAAAAAAGTTGTGTGTTTGAGCACGTAAAGTACTATTTATCTTGGAAGCTCAACAAGATACAATCATGATGTGTAGTGTCATGTTAAAGATCTCGACCACCTGATTAATATGAGTCTTTGTTAAAGAAATTTGGATTTCATTTGCTGATGTTATCGACCTACAAAGCTCGAAAAGTCAAAAAATTTGTGTGTTTGAGCACGTAAAGTACTATTTATCTTGGAAGCTCAACAAGATACGAACGTGATGTGATGTGTCATGTTAAAGATCTCGATCACCTGATTAATATGAGTCATCGTTGAAGACATTTGGATTTCATTTGCCGAAGTTATCGAGCTACAAAGCGTGAAAACTCACAAAAGTTGTGTGTTTGAGCACATAAAGCACTATTTATCTTGGAAGTTCTACTAGATACATTCATGACGTGTTGAGTCATGTTAAAGATCTCGTCCACTTGATTAATATGAGTCATCGTTGAAGACATTTGGATTTCATTTGCCGAAGTTATCGAGCTACAAAGCTTGAAAACTCACAAAAGTTGTGTGTTTGGGCACGTAAAATACTATTTATCTTGGAAGCTCAACAAGATACAATCATGATGTGTTGTGTCATGTTAAAGATCTCGTCCACTTGATTAATATGAGTCATCGTTGAAGACATTTGGATTTCATTTGCCGAAGTTATCGAGCTACAAAGCTTGAAAACTCACAAAAGTTGTCTGTTTGGGCACGTAAAATACTATTTATCTTGGAAGCTCAACAAGATACAATCATGATGTGTTGTGTCATGTTAAAGATCTCGACCACCTGATTAATATGAGTCTTTGTTGAAGAAATTTGGATTTCATTTGCTGATGTTATCGACCTACAAAGCTCGAAAAGTCAAAAAATTTGTGTGTTTGAGCACGTAAAGTACTATTTATCTTGGAAGCTCAACAAGATACAATCATGATGTGTTGTGTCATGTTAAAGATCTCGACCACCTGATTAATATGAGTCTTTGTTGAAGAAATTTGGATTTCATTTGCTGATGTTATCGACCTACAAAGCTCGAAAAGTCAAAAAATTTGTGTGTTTGAGCACGTAAAGTACTATTTATCTTGGAAGCTCAACAAGATACAATCATGATGTGTTGTGTCATGTTAAAGATCTCGTCAAGCTGATTAATTGGAGTCATAGTTGATGAAATTTTGAGTTCATTTGCCGAAGTTATCGAGCTACAAAGCTTGAAAACTCACAAAAGTTGTGTGTTTGAGCACGTAAAGTTCTATTTATCTTGGAAGCTCAACAAGATACAATCATGATGTGTTGTGTCATGTTAAAGATCTCGTCCACCTAATTAATATGAGTCTTTGTTGAAGAAATTTGGATTTCATTTGCCGTAGTTATCGAGCTACAAATCTCGAAAAGTCAAAAAATTTGTGTGTTTGAGCACGTAAAGTACTATTTATCTTGGAAGTTCTACTAGATACATTCATGACGTGTTGAGTCATGTTAAAGATCTCGTCCACTTGATTAATATGAGTTATCGTTGAAGACATTTGGATTTCATTTGCCGAAGTTATCGAGCTACAAAGCTTGAAAACTCACAAAAGTTGTGTGTTTGGGCACGTAAAATACTATTTATCTTGGAAGCTCAACAAGATACAATCATGATGTGTTGTGTCATGTTAAAGATCTCGTCCACTTGATTAATATGAGTCATCGTTGAAGACATTTGGATTTCATTTGCCGAAGTTATCGAGCTACAAAGCTTGAAAACTCACAAAAGTTGTGTGTTTGGGCACGTAAAATACTATTTATCTTGGAAGCTCAACCAGATACAATCATGATGTGTTGTGTCATGTTAAACATCTCAACCACCTGATTAATATGAGTCTTTGTTGAAGAAATTTGGATTTCATTTGCCGAAGTTATCGAGCTACAAAGCTTGAAAACTCACAAAAGTTGTGTGTTTGGGCACGTAAAATACTATTTATCTTGGAAGCTCAACAAGATACAATCATGATGTGTTGTGTCATGTTAAAGATCTCGACCACCTAATTAATATGAGTCTTTGTTGAAGAAATTTGGATTTCATTTGCCGTAGTTATCGAGCTACAAAACTCGAAAAGTCAAAAAATTTGTGTGTTTGAGCACGTAAAGTACTATGTATCTTGGAAGTTCTACTAGATACATTCATGACGTGTTGAGTCATGTTAAAGATCTCGTCCACTTGATTAATATGAGTTATCGTTGAAGACATTTGGATTTCATTTGCCGAAGTTATCGATCTACAAAGCTCGAAAAGTCAAAAAAGTTGTGTGTTTGAGCACGTAAAGTACTATTTATCTTGGAAGCTCAACAAGATACAAACGTGATGTGATGTGTCATGTTAAAGATCTCGATCACCTGATTAATATGAGTCATCGTTGAAGACATTTGGATTTCATTTGCCGAAGTTATCGAGCTACAAAGCGTGAAAACTTACAAAAGATGTGGGTTTGAGCACATAAAGCACTATTTATCTTGGAAGCTCAACAAGATACAATCATGATGTGTTGTGTCATGTTAAAGATCTCGTCAAGCTGATTAATTGGAGTCATAGTTGATGAAATTTTGAGTTCATTTGCCGAAGTTATCGAGCTACAAAGCTTGAAAACTCACAAAAGTTCTGTGTTTGAGCACGTAAAGTTCTATTTATCTTGGAAGCTCAACAAGATACAATCATGATGTGTTGTGTCATGTTAAAGATCTCGACCACCTCATTAATATGAGTTTTTGTTGAAGAAATTTGGATATCATTTGCCGAAGTTATCGAGCTACAAAGCTTGAAAACTCACAAAAGTTGTGTGTGTGAGCTCGTAAAGTTCTATTTATCTTGGAAGCTCAACAAGATAAAATCATGATGTGTTGTGTCATGTTAAAGATCTCGACCACCTGATTGATATGAGTCTTTGTTGAAGAAATTTGGATTTCATTTGCTGATGTTATCGACCTAGAAAGCTCGAAAAGTCAAAAAAGTTGTGTGTTTGAGCACGTAAAGTACTATTTATGTTGGAAGCTCAACAAGATACAATCATGATGTGTTGTGTCATGTTAAAGATCTCGACCACTTGATTAATATGAGTTATCGTTGAAGGCATTTGGATTTCATTTGCCGAAGTTATCGATCTGCAAAGCTTGAAAAGTCAAAAAAGTTGTGTGTTTGAGCACGTAAAGTACTATTTATCTTGGAAGCTCAACAAGATACAATCATGATGTGTAGTGTCATGTTAAAGATCTCGACCACCTGATTAATATGAGTCTTTGTTAAAGAAATTTGGATTTCATTTGCTGATGTTATCGACCTTCAAAGCTCGAACAGTCAAAAAATTTGTGTGTTTGAGCACGTAAAGTACTATTTATCTTGGAAGCTCAACAAGATACAATCATGATGTGTTGTGTCATGTTAAAGATCTCGTCCACTTGATTAATATGAGTCATCGTTGAAGACATTTGGATTTCATTTGCCGAAGTTATCGAGCTACAAAGCTTGAAAACTCACAAAAGTTGTGTGTTTGGGCACGTAAAATACTATTTATCTTGGAAGCTCAACAAGATACAATCATGATGTGTTGTGTCATGTTAAAGATCTCGTCCACTTGATTAATATGAGTCATCGTTGAAGACATTTGGATTTCATTTGCCGAAGTTATCGATCTACAAAGCTCGAAAAGTCAAAAAAGTTGTGTGTTTGAGCACGTAAAGTACTATTTATCTTGGAAGCTCAACAAGATACAATCATGATGTGTAGTGTCATGTTAAAGATCTCGACCACCTGATTAATATGAGTCTTTGTTAAAGAAATTTGGATTTCATTTGCTGATGTTATCGACCTTCAAAGCTCGAACAGTCAAAAAATTTGTGTGTTTGAGCACGTAAAGTACTATTTATCTTGGAAGCTCAACAAGATACAATCATGATGTGTTGTGTCATGTTAAAGATCTCGTCCACTTGATTAATATGAGTCATCGTTGAAGACATTTGGATTTCATTTGCCGAAGTTATCGATCTACAAAGCTCGAAAAGTCAAAAAAGTTGTGTGTTTGAGCACGTAAAGTACTATTTATCTTGGAAGCTCAACAAGATACGAACGTGATGTGATGTGTCATGTTAAAGATCTCGATCACCTGATTAATATGAGTCATCGTTGAAGACATTTGGATTTCATTTGCCGAAGTTATCGAGCTACAAAGCGTGAAAACTCACAAAAGTTGTGTGTTTGAGCACATAAAGCACTATTTATCTTGGAAGTTCTACTAGATACATTCATGACGTGTTGAGTCATGTTAAAGATCTCGTCCACTTGATTAATATGAGTCATCGTTGAAGACATTTGGATTTCATTTGCCGAAGTTATCGAGCTACAAAGCTTGAAAACTCACAAAAGTTGTGTGTTTGGGCACGTAAAATACTATTTATCTTGGAAGCTCAACAAGATACAATCATGATGTGTTGTGTCATGTTAAAGATCTCGTCCACTTGATTAATATGAGTCATCGTTGAAGACATTTGGATTTCATTTGCCGAAGTTATCGAGCTACAAAGATTGAAAACTCACAAAAGTTGTCTGTTTGGGCACGTAAAATACTATTTATCTTGGAAGCTCAACAAGATACAATCATGATGTGTTGTGTCATGTTAAAGATCTCGACCACCTGATTAATATGAGTCTTTGTTGAAGAAATTTGGATTTCATTTGCTGATGTTATCGACCTACAATGCTCGAAAAGTCAAAAAATTTGTGTGTTTGAGCACGTAAAGTACTATTTATCTTGGAAGCTCAACAAGATACAATCATGATGTGTTGTGTCATGTTAAAGATCTCGTCAAGCTGATTAATTGGAGTCATAGTTGATGAAATTTTGAGTTCATTTGCCGAAGTTATCGAGCTACAAAGCTTGAAAACTCACAAAAGTTGTGTGTTTGAGCACGTAAAGTTCTATTTATCTTGGAAGCTCAACAAGATACAATCATGATGTGTTGTGTCATGTTAAAGATCTCGTCCACCTAATTAATATGAGTCTTTGTTGAAGAAATTTGGATTTCATTTGCCGTAGTTATCGAGCTACAAATCTCGAAAAGTCAAAAAATTTGTGTGTTTGAGCACGTAAAGTACTATTTATCTTGGAAGTTCTACTAGATACATTCATGACGTGTTGAGTCATGTTAAAGATCTCGTCCACTTGATTAATATGAGTTATCGTTGAAGACATTTGGATTTCATTTGCCGAAGTTATCGAGCTACAAAGCTTGAAAACTCACAAAAGTTGTGTGTTTGGGCACGTAAAATACTATTTATCTTGGAAGCTCAACAAGATACAATCATGATGTGTTGTGTCATGTTAAAGATCTCGTCCACTTGATTAATATGAGTCATCGTTGAAGACATTTGGATTTCATTTGCCGAAGTTATCGAGCTACAAAGCTTGAAAACTCACAAAAGTTGTGTGTTTGGGCACGTAAAATACTATTTATCTTGGAAGCTCAACCAGATACAATCATGATGTGTTGTGTCATGTTAAACATCTCAACCACCTGATTAATATGAGTCTTTGTTGAAGAAATTTGGATTTCATTTGCCGAAGTTATCGAGCTACAAAGCTTGAAAACTCACAAAAGTTGTGTGTTTGGGCACGTAAAATACTATTTATCTTGGAAGCTCAACAAGATACAATCATGATGTGTTGTGTCATGTTAAAGATCTCGTCCACTTGATTAATATGAGTCATCGTTGAAGACATTTGGATTTCATTTGCCGAAGTTATCGAGCTACAAAGCTTGAAAACTCACAAAAGTTGTGTGTTTGGGCACGTAAAATACTATTTATCTTGGAAGCTCAACAAGATACAATCATGATGTGTTGTGTCATGTTAAAGATCTCGACCACCTGATTAATATGAGTCTTTGTTGAAGAAATTTGGATTTCATTTGCTGATGTTATCGACCTACAAAGCTCGAAAAGTCAAAAAATTTGTGTGTTTGAGCACGTAAAGTACTATTTATCTTGGAAGCTCAACAAGATACAATCATGATGTGTTGTGTCATGTTAAAGATCTCGTCAAGCTGATTAATTGGAGTCATAGTTGATGAAATTTTGAGTTCATTTGCCGAAGTTATCGAGCTACAAAGCTTGAAAACTCAGAAATGTTGTGTGTTTGAGCACGTAAAGTACTATTTATCTTGGAAGCTCAACAAGATACAATCATGATGTGTTGTGTCATGTTAAAGATCTCGACCACCTAATTAATATGAGTCTTTGTTGAAGAAATTTGGATTTCATTTGCTGATGTTATCGACCTACAAAGCTCGAAAAGTCAAAAAATTTGTGTGTTTGAGCACGTAAAGTCCTATTTATCTTGAAAGCTCTACTAGATACATTCATGACGTGTTGTGTCATGTTAAAGATCTCGACCACCTGATTAATATGAGTCTTTGTTGAAGAAATTTGGATTTCATTTGCTGATGTTATCGACCTACAATGCTCGAAAAGTCAAAAAATTTGTGTGTTTGGGCACGTAAAATACTATTTATCTTGGAAGCTCAACAAGATACAATCATGATGTGTTGTGTCATGTTAAAGATCTCGTCCACTTGATTAATATGAGTCATCGTTGAAGACATTTGGATTTCATTTGCCGAAGTTATCGAGCTACAAAGCTTGAAAACTCACAAAAGTTGTGTGTTTGGGCACGTAAAATACTATTTATCTTGGAAGCTCAACAAGATACAATCATGATGTGTTGTGTCATGTTAAAGATCTCGACCACCTGATTAATATGAGTCTTTGTTGAAGAAATTTGGATTTCATTTGCTGATGTTATCGACCTACAAAGCTCGAAAAGTCAAAAAATTTGTGTGTTTGAGCACGTAAAGTACTATTTATCTTGGAAGCTCAACAAGATACAATCATGATGTGTTGTGTCATGTTAAAGATCTCGACCACCTGATTAATATGAGTCTTTGTTGAAGAAATTTGGATTTCATTTGCTGATGTTATCGACCTACAATGCTCGAAAAGTCAAAAAATTTGTGTGTTTGAGCACGTAAAGTACTATTTATCTTGGAAGCTCAACAAGATACAATCATGATGTGTTGTGTCATGTTAAAGATCTCGTCAAGCTGATTAATTGGAGTCATAGTTGATGAAATTTTGAGTTCATTTGCCGAAGTTATCGAGCTACAAAGCTTGAAAACTCACAAAAGTTGTGTGTTTGGGCACGTAAAATACTATTTATCTTGGAAGCTCAACAAGATACAATCATGATGTGTTGTGTCATGTTAAAGATCTCGACCACCTGATTAATATGAGTCTTTGTTGAAGAAATTTGGATTTCATTTGCTGATGTTATCGACCTACAAAGCTCGAAAAGTCAAAAAATTTGTGTGTTTGAGCACGTAAAGTCCTATTTATCTTGAAAGCTCTACTAGATACATTCATGACGTGTTGTGTCATGTTAAATATCTCGTCCACCTAATTAATATGAGTCTTTGTTGAAGAAATTTGGATTTCATTTACCGAAGTTATCGAGCTACAAAACTTGAAAACTCAGAAATGTTGTGTGTTTGAGCACGTAAAGTACTATTTATCTTGGAAGCTCAACAAGATACAATCATGATGTGTTGTGTCATGTTAAAGATCTCGTCCACTTGATTAATATGAGTCATCGTTGAAGACATTTGGATTTCATTTGCCGAAGTTATCGAGCTACAAAGCTTGAAAACTCACAAAAGTTGTCTGTTTGGGCACGTAAAATACTATTTATCTTGGAAGCTCAACAAGATACAATCATGATGTGTTGTGTCATGTTAAAGATCTCGACCACCTGATTAATATGAGTCTTTGTTGAAGAAATTTGGATTTCATTTGCTGATGTTATCGACCTAGAAAGCTCGAAAAGTCAAAAAAGTTGTGTGTTTGAGCACGTAAAGTACTATTTATGTTGGAAGCTCAACAAGATACAATCATGATGTGTTGTGTCATGTTAAAGATCTCGACCACTTGATTAATATGAGTTATCGTTGAAGGCATTTGGATTTCATTTGCCGAAGTTATCGATCTGCAAAGCTTGAAAAGTCAAAAAAGTTGTGTGTTTGAGCACGTAAAGTACTATTTATCTTGGAAGCTCAACAAGATACAATCATGATGTGTAGTGTCATGTTAAAGATCTCGACCACCTGATTAATATGAGTCTTTGTTAAAGAAATTTGGATTTCATTTGCTGATGTTATCGACCTTCAAAGCTCGAACAGTCAAAAAATTTGTGTGTTTGAGCACGTAAAGTACTATTTATCTTGGAAGCTCAACAAGATACAATCATGATGTGTTGTGTCATGTTAAAGATCTCGTCCACTTGATTAATATGAGTCATCGTTGAAGACATTTGGATTTCATTTGCCGAAGTTATCGAGCTACAAAGCTTGAAAACTCACAAAAGTTGTGTGTTTGGGCACGTAAAATACTATTTATCTTGGAAGCTCAACAAGATACAATCATGATGTGTTGTGTCATGTTAAAGATCTCGTCCACTTGATTAATATGAGTCATCGTTGAAGACATTTGGATTTCATTTGCCGAAGTTATCGATCTACAAAGCTCGAAAAGTCAAAAAAGTTGTGTGTTTGAGCACGTAAAGTACTATTTATCTTGGAAGCTCAACAAGATACAATCATGATGTGTAGTGTCATGTTAAAGATCTCGACCACCTGATTAATATGAGTCTTTGTTAAAGAAATTTGGATTTCATTTGCTGATGTTATCGACCTTCAAAGCTCGAACAGTCAAAAAATTTGTGTGTTTGAGCACGTAAAGTACTATTTATCTTGGAAGCTCAACAAGATACAATCATGATGTGTTGTGTCATGTTAAAGATCTCGTCCACTTGATTAATATGAGTCATCGTTGAAGACATTTGGATTTCATTTGCCGAAGTTATCGAGCTACAAAGCTTGAAAACTCACAAAAGTTGTGTGTTTGGGCACGTAAAATACTATTTATCTTGGAAGCTCAACAAGATTCAATCATGATGTGTTGTGTCATGTTAAAGATCTCGTCCACTTGATTAATATGAGTCATCGTTGAAGACATTTGGATTTCATTTGCCGAAGTTATCGATCTACAAAGCTCGAAAAGTCAAAAAAGTTGTGTGTTTGAGCACGTAAAGTACTATTTATCTTGGAAGCTCAACAAGATACGAACGTGATGTGATGTGTCATGTTAAAGATCTCGATCACCTGATTAATATGAGTCATCGTTGAAGACATTTGGATTTCATTTGCCGAAGTTATCGAGCTACAAAGCGTGAAAACTCACAAAAGTTGTGTGTTTGAGCACATAAAGCACTATTTATCTTGGAAGTTCTACTAGATACATTCATGACGTGTTGAGTCATGTTAAAGATCTCGTCCACTTGATTAATATGAGTCATCGTTGAAGACATTTGGATTTCATTTGCCGAAGTTATCGAGCTACAAAGCTTGAAAACTCACAAAAGTTGTGTGTTTGGGCACGTAAAATACTATTTATCTTGGAAGCTCAACAAGATACAATCATGATGTGTTGTGTCATGTTAAAGATCTCGTC
This sequence comes from Euwallacea fornicatus, assembly GCF_040115645.1. Classification (NCBI taxonomy): domain Eukaryota; kingdom Metazoa; phylum Arthropoda; class Insecta; order Coleoptera; family Curculionidae; genus Euwallacea; species Euwallacea fornicatus. The sequence continues at coordinate 348,748 of NW_027096039.1, forward strand.
CACTTGATTAATATGAGTCATCGTTGAAGACATTTGGATTTCATTTGCCGAAGTTATCGAGCTACAAAGATTGAAAACTCACAAAAGTTGTCTGTTTGGGCACGTAAAATACTATTTATCTTGGAAGCTCAACAAGATACAATCATGATGTGTTGTGTCATGTTAAAGATCTCGACCACCTGATTAATATGAGTCTTTGTTGAAGAAATTTGGATTTCATTTGCTGATGTTATCGACCTACAATGCTCGAAAAGTCAAAAAATTTGTGTGTTTGAGCACGTAAAGTACTATTTATCTTGGAAGCTCAACAAGATACAATCATGATGTGTTGTGTCATGTTAAAGATCTCGTCAAGCTGATTAATTGGAGTCATAGTTGATGAAATTTTGAGTTCATTTGCCGAAGTTATCGAGCTACAAAGCTTGAAAACTCACAAAAGTTGTGTGTTTGAGCACGTAAAGTTCTATTTATCTTGGAAGCTCAACAAGATACAATCATGATGTGTTGTGTCATGTTAAAGATCTCGTCCACCTAATTAATATGAGTCTTTGTTGAAGAAATTTGGATTTCATTTGCCGTAGTTATCGAGCTACAAATCTCGAAAAGTCAAAAAATTTGTGTGTTTGAGCACGTAAAGTACTATTTATCTTGGAAGTTCTACTAGATACATTCATGACGTGTTGAGTCATGTTAAAGATCTCGTCCACTTGATTAATATGAGTTATCGTTGAAGACATTTGGATTTCATTTGCCGAAGTTATCGAGCTACAAAGCTTGAAAACTCACAAAAGTTGTGTGTTTGGGCACGTAAAATACTATTTATCTTGGAAGCTCAACAAGATACAATCATGATGTGTTGTGTCATGTTAAAGATCTCGTCCACTTGATTAATATGAGTCATCGTTGAAGACATTTGGATTTCATTTGCCGAAGTTATCGAGCTACAAAGCTTGAAAACTCACAAAAGTTGTGTGTTTGGGCACGTAAAATACTATTTATCTTGGAAGCTCAACCAGATACAATCATGATGTGTTGTGTCATGTTAAACATCTCAACCACCTGATTAATATGAGTCTTTGTTGAAGAAATTTGGATTTCATTTGCCGAAGTTATCGAGCTACAAAGCTTGAAAACTCACAAAAGTTGTGTGTTTGGGCACGTAAAATACTATTTATCTTGGAAGCTCAACAAGATACAATCATGATGTGTTGTGTCATGTTAAAGATCTCGTCCACTTGATTAATATGAGTCATCGTTGAAGACATTTGGATTTCATTTGCCGAAGTTATCGAGCTACAAAGCTTGAAAACTCACAAAAGTTGTGTGTTTGGGCACGTAAAATACTATTTATCTTGGAAGCTCAACAAGATACAATCATGATGTGTTGTGTCATGTTAAAGATCTCGACCACCTGATTAATATGAGTCTTTGTTGAAGAAATTTGGATTTCATTTGCTGATGTTATCGACCTACAAAGCTCGAAAAGTCAAAAAATTTGTGTGTTTGAGCACGTAAAGTACTATTTATCTTGGAAGCTCAACAAGATACAATCATGATGTGTTGTGTCATGTTAAAGATCTCGTCAAGCTGATTAATTGGAGTCATAGTTGATGAAATTTTGAGTTCATTTGCCGAAGTTATCGAGCTACAAAGCTTGAAAACTCAGAAATGTTGTGTGTTTGAGCACGTAAAGTACTATTTATCTTGGAAGCTCAACAAGATACAATCATGATGTGTTGTGTCATGTTAAAGATCTCGACCACCTAATTAATATGAGTCTTTGTTGAAGAAATTTGGATTTCATTTGCTGATGTTATCGACCTACAAAGCTCGAAAAGTCAAAAAATTTGTGTGTTTGAGCACGTAAAGTCCTATTTATCTTGAAAGCTCTACTAGATACATTCATGACGTGTTGTGTCATGTTAAAGATCTCGACCACCTGATTAATATGAGTCTTTGTTGAAGAAATTTGGATTTCATTTGCTGATGTTATCGACCTACAATGCTCGAAAAGTCAAAAAATTTGTGTGTTTGGGCACGTAAAA